>NC_090377.1:87445625-87746458 GCF_036365525.1 Heterodontus francisci
CAATACTTCCTTATTCCTGTACTCCAATCCCCTGGCAATAAAGGCCAACATGCCATTTGCCTTCCTAATTGCTTGCTGCACCAGCATGTTTACTTTCTGCATTCCTTGTACAAGCACACCCAAGTCTCTTTGAACATTGACACTTACAAGTTTCACACCTTTGAAAAAATATTCTGCTTCTCTATTCTTACGACCAAAGTGCATTACTTCACACTTCCCTACATTATACTTCATCTGCCATCTTGTTGCCCACTCACTTAACCTGTCTATAACTCTTTGCAGCCTCTCTGTGTCCTCCCCACAGCTTACCCTGACCTTTTCATCATCAGCAAACTTCGATACATTGCTCTCTGTCTCTTCATATAAGTCATTAATATAGATTGTAAATAGCTGAGGCCCCAACACTGATCCTTGTGGCACTCCACTATTTACTGCCTACCAACTTGAAAATGCCCCTTTTATGACCACTTGTTGCTTCCTGTCTGTTAACCAATCATCTTTCCATACTAATATATCACCTCAACTCCATGAGCCCTTGTACTCTTGCCAATTAATCTTTTGTGTGGCACCTCATTGAATGTCGTTTGGAAATCCAGGAATAGTACATCTACTGGTTCCCGTTTATCTATTCTACTAGTTACATCACCAAAAAACTCTAATATATTTGTCAAACAGGATCTCCCTCATCCCAGGAATTAGTCTAATGAGCCTTTTCTGAACTGCTTCCAATGCAAGTATATCCCTCCTTAAGTAGGGAGACCAAAACTGTACACCGTAATCTAGGTGCAGACATACCAATGCCTTGTATTGTTGTAGCAAGACTTCTCTACTTTTATTCTCCATCCCCCTTGCAATAAAGGCCTTAAGGAGCAGTTGTTCAAGCATTGGCTCCATCTCTCCCCACTCGCTGTTGGATGAATTAATTGATCCTGCACTCCTAGTAGACAGCGTGAGATGAAGAATCAGTGCCACAGTGTTGTAGTCCTGTCTCTGATCCACTTTCCCTTTGAGCCCAGATTTTCACTGAAAATGTGGGATTTGAGACTATCTTTGATCATTAAGGAAATTGGTAATCAGATTTGAGAACCATCTGATGAATATGCTCCTCAGACTTGCAAATGGGGTATTTCCAATTCCAAAATATTCTGCTCATGGCTAATCTTAGATGGCAGGAACATAAGGACCAATTTTCACTCAGACAGGTATTGTGTGTGCAGGTGGTGGGGTGGACAGCAAACCTCACGACATGAGACTGGCTATTTTAACTCCCGTGCTCATAACGTTTGAAAGACGGATTGCCTTGCTGATCACCTGCTGAATTGGACAACCTGTTCAAGTGACCCATGACATTTCCTGTGCCTTCCCTGACTCTACTTAAAGTGAAGCTGCACCTGTTAAACCAAGTTTTTTTCTCTGCATTTTTCATTAAACAACTCTGGAAAACTAATTGGCTGCAAATATCAGTCAAAGAGTTGCCCACACTTTCCTGATGCATCCCTGGAAATCCTAGGGGAGGAAGTGATGGACAGGATGTAAGTACTGTTCACCAGCACCTGCAGGAGCACTCCCAAGGCCACTGTCAAGCAGGCCTGGACAGAGGTAAGTGAGAAGGTCACTGTGAGCAACATTACCCCTAGGACCTGGATTCAATTTAGAAAGAGGTTCATTGATCTCACAAGAGCAGCAAAGGTGAGTGCAGCTCTTAGCCTCTCTGAACACCACCTGACAACATACCTCTCACGCCTTCCCCCACCAATCTCAACTGTTAGCTCCCCTCCAAAACATCATTCACAATAGCAAGGGCACACTAAAACACATCTCTTACTCATTCCAAACACACACTCACCTTTTGCTTTCCTCTCTTCAGACTACATGCTAGCACTATTCTCTTTTCACGTCTTAACACTTGCAACCATCAACTCTTCCCACCACTCCTTCCTCACTTCACATCACATACACACATTTCCCTTTATATTCAGTAGGTCTCCAGCCTCATTCCATCTTGTTTTTCTACACTGCTCAATAAAACGGCTATATTCCCAAGCCCCACACATCTCCACTCACCTTTTTAACATGCGTTCACTGTTGACCTTCCTTTTTGTGGGACAACACAGTACATTATGCCAGGCAGAGAAACAGGATGGGTAGATGAGTTCCCAACATTATAACTCTCACACAGGAAGAAAAAGAAGCCCTGGAGACCATCAGCCCAAGCAGAGTCACGAGCATCAAACGAGTAGATGCTGGTGGCTGGTGGCAAACATAAGCAGGGTGTGTGCATGTTACTTTAACCCTTCATTCAACTCAGCATAGGTGCAACAAGCTTAGTAGTTTCATATATGAAGAGAAGGATTGTGCATAGGGGCACTTTAACAGGTAATAGTCCCCTCATTACTAAATGCAAAGAGCCTAATGTTTATTTAAGGTGGCTGCCCAGGACATTTTAATATTGTCCAAGTTCAATATGGCATCGGACATATTTCAGGGGTCCTTGAATATTGTTCTGCAAAATCTTTGACCCTGTGTTAGACCCAAAACAGGCAAAAAGGGGTCCAATTTTTAGGGCAGTGAATCTTTCGATAAATTGTGTCAACCGTTTATTTCTTATGGTTTGTAGACTTTGGGTAACCATGAAGGAAACAATGTATGGCTAAATGGATGGTAGAAGGTATTCTCCATGTTAAAGCCTCGTGATAGTGAGCTTAAAGCCAGTGTGATGGTTCACTTCAGAAGTTCAATGTCTTGTCCTGAATCTTTCTCATGCATATTTCATTGAACTTATCTGTAAGGTTGCTGGTATATCAAATAACCAGCTCATATTTGTATAGCATTGATCAATGCATCTGACAGTTATCCTAGATCTCCCCTTTGCAGCTCTACTGTCTCTAACTGGTGAAATTTTCTCACTAAAGCCTGCCTTATCCTGTGTTTTTGTCTGCCCCTGCAGTGTGTAAAGAATGAAAATAAATAAGAAGAGAGTACTTATGGCAGTATCTTCATCATCATTGAATAATGTGTCCTCCACACTCCATGTTCCCCTCAATCTATCCCCAGAGATTTTGACCAGGTTTTTTGTGTAAAACCGCAATAAATGGTGCAAATAAATATTGTAGCATAGGTCAAACACTGACTGCCATGTTATAGCGTATGTGAACAACAAATTGTGCTGACAAAATCTTTAGGACTTTGTGGTCACCAAGTCAATCGTTTGATTTTACGGAACAAACTGCGATGATATGTGGGAAATGCTTCATTTGAAGAAGGAAGCTATTACCAAAGGTTAGTAATTCCTAGCTTTGGTATGACATGGTTAAATATTTAAATCCAAAGTTAAGTACACTTGACATCAATTTTCTGCAGCTTTGCTGCCATGTTTGTTCTGTTCAACCTAGATTGAAGGTGGCATTTCCACTGATTGTACAACTTCTAAATCTCTTCAGCAGGTAAATGGTACAGAAGTTCAATGCAAGGAGTATAACAAATAAAGCAGACGAGCTGAGGGCACAGATAGAAATGTGGCAGTATGGTATCATTAGCTATTACAGAAACATGGCTTGAGGAGGGATAGGAATGGCAGATCAATGTTCCTGATTGCAGGGTTATCAGATGGGATAGAGAGGGGGATAAAAAGGGAGAGGGATTAACAATTTTTGTTAGAGAAACAATTACAGCTGTGAAGAGGGATGATATGTTCAAAGGATCATCAGTTGAGGCCATATGGATTGAGCTGAGGAACAAAAAAAGGGCAGTCACACTACTGGGAGTGTACTATAGTCTCCCGAACAGTCAGAGGGAGGTAGGAGAGCAAATATGTCGGCAAATCTCTGAGAAGAGCAAAACAATAGGGCAGTAATAGTCGGGGATTTTAGTGTGAAAGGAATGGAGGGAACAGAATTCTTAAGGTGCATTCAGGAGAACTTCTTTGGCTAGTATGTAGCAAGCCCAACAAGCAAGGGCATGGTTCTGGAATTGGTCTTAGGTAATGGGCAGGTGGAAGGAATGGCAGTGGGAGAGCATTTTGGTGATAGTGATCATAATTCAGGTTGTTTTAACATAATTATGGAAAAGGTCAGAGATAGAACAGGAGTCAAGGATCTAATTTTGGGGTAAGGCCAATTTTACTAAGCTGAGAAGTGATTTAGCAAAACTGGACTGGAAACAGCTACTTGAAGGTAAATCAATTTCAGAGCAGTGGAAAGTATTTAAAGGGGAGATTCAGGAGGTTCAGACTAAAAATGTTCCCACAAAGAGAATGGGTAGGACAGTCAAATCTAGAGCCCCCCGGATGTCAAGGAGTTTACAGGGCATGATAAGACAGAAAAGGAAAGCTTATGTTAGACACCGAGAACCCAATACTACAGAAAGCCGAGAGGTGTATAGAAAGTGGAGGGGTGAAATCGAAAAGGAAATTAGGAAAGCAAAGAGAAGGCGTGAAAGAATATTGGTAAGTAAAATCAAGGAGAACCCAAAGATGTTTTATCAATACATTAAGAGTAAACGGATAACTAAAGAAAGAGTAGGGTCCATAAAAGACCAAAAACTTGTATGTTGAAACATACAAAATTCTGAAGGGGCTGGATAGGGTAGATGCTGGCAGGTTGGCTCCACTGATTGGGGAATCTAAAACAAGGTGCATAGTCTCAGGACAAGGGGCCAATCATTTAGGACAGAGATTCTGAGATGAGGAGAAATTACTTCACTCAAAGAGTTGTGAATCTTTGGAATTCTCTACCCCAGAGGGTTGTGGATGCTCCATCGTTGAATACATTTAAAGCTCGGATAGACAGATTTTTGGTCTCTCAGTGAATCAAGGGATATGGCGAGCGGGTGGCAAAGTGGAATTGAAGCCTAAGATCAGCCATGATCGTTTTGAATGGCGGGCCATATGGTCTACTCCTGCTCGTATTTCTTGTGTTAAAAGGTAACCTATGTGTGGAGGTGGAAGATGTGGCTATGGTCCTTAATGAATACTTTGCATCTGTCTTCACAAAAGCAAGGGACACAGCAGACATTGTAGTTCAGGAGGAGGAATATGAAGTATTCAATGTGAGAAACATAGGGAGAGAGGAAGCATTAAGGAGATTAGCATCCTTGAAAGTGGATAAATCACCAGGCCAGGATGAAATGTATCCAAGGCTGTTAAAAAAAGTCGGGGAGGAAATAACAAAAGTCTGATCATTATTTTCCAATCCTCACTGGATACAGGTGTGGCGGCAGAGGACTGGAGGTCTGCTAATGTTGTACCTTTGTTTAAAAGGTGAGCGAGGGATAGACTGAATAACTACAGGCCAGTCAGTCTAACCTCGGTAGTGGGCAAACTATTGGAATCAATTCTGAGAGACAGGATAAACTGTCATCTAGAAAGGCATGGATTAATCAAGGGTAGTCAGCATGGATTTGTTAAAGGAGGTTCGTGTCTGACTAATTTGAATGTTTTGAGCAAGTAACAAGGAGGATCGATGAGGGTAGTGCAGTTGATGTGGTCTACATGGATTTTAGCAAGGTTTTTGACAAGGTCCCACATGGATAACTGGTTTAAAAAAAGCCCATGGGATCCAAGGGAATGTAGAAAGCTGGATACAAATTGGCTCAGTGGCAGGAAACAAAGAATCATTGTTGACGGGTGCTTTTGAGACTGGAAAGCTGTTTCCAGTGGGGTTCTGCAGGGCTAACTACTAGGTCCCCTGATTTTTGTGGTATACAGTAACAATTTGGACATAAATGTAGGGGGAATGATCAAGAAGTTTGCAGGCGACACAAAAATTAGCCATGTGGTAGATAGCGAGGAGGATAACTGTAGATAGCAGGAAGATATCATTGGACTGGTGAGGTGGGCAGAAAAGTGGCAAATGGAATTTAACCCAGAGAAGTATGAGGTGATGCATTTGGGGAGGCCAAACAAGGCAAAGCAATACATAATAAATGAAAGGATACTAAGAGGTGTAGAGGAAGTGGGGGACCTTGGAGTGAATGTCCACAGATCCCTGAAGGTAGCAGTACAGGTCGATAAGGTGGTTAAGAAGGGATATGGAATCCTTTCCTTTATTAGCTGAGGCATAAAACGTATGAGTAGGAAGGTTATGCTGGAACAATCTAAAACATTATTTAGGCCACAACTTGAGTGCTGTGTGCAGTTCTGGTCACCTCATTACAGAAAAGATGTAATTGCAGTAGAGAGGATACAGAGGAGATTTATGAGGATGTTGTCAGGAATGGAAAATTGCAGCTATGAGGAAAGATTGGATAGGCTGGGGTTGTTCTCCTTGGAACAGAGGAGGCTGAGGGGAGATTTAATTGAGATGTACAAAATTGTGAGGGGCCTGGATAGAGTGGATGGGAAAGGCCTATTCACCTTAGCAGAGGGGTCAGTGACTAGTCGCATAGATTTACAGAGATTGGTAGAAGGATTAGAGGGGAGATGAGGAAATCTTTTTTCACCCAGACGGTGGTGGGGGTCTGGAACTCACTGCCCGTGGTAGAGTGGTAGAGGCAGAAGAACTCATCTCATTTAAAAGGTGCCTGGATGTGCAGGAAGGGCTACGGACCAAATGCTGGAAAGTGAGATTAGGCTGGGTGACTCTTTTTTTCAGCTGGCGCAGACATGATGGACAAAGTGGCCTTTTTCTGTGCTGTAAACTTTCTATGATTCTATGATTCTTAGTAGTTTAGAATCACATTTCCAATTGGGATCGAGGTCCATGCTATTACAAATATAGGCGGGCTGGATGGCACAATATGTTACCACAATACCCATTTCTTGAACCCAGTTCAAACCCAAGCTATCAACTGAAGGATGATACTCCTCTCAGGAGTAGTGAATCTCTTTGCATCCATGCTGTCTCTATGCTGATCCTTCATCTGGTCAGAGGGAGTTACATCCATATTCTCTTTCACATTTCCAAATTCAGTGGGAATAACGACCTAACTCTATATATTTCTAGAGATCAGGCTTGCCTGTTGAGAACAGAGAGACAATTTGGGTACAAACCGCCCACAAATCTTGAACTACGGTTGAGGCTTCCTGCCAGGTAAGCCAAGTTGGAAAATTACCACTAGTATATCCTAGACTGCAGAGTTGGATGAGTTCCAGAACACAGGTAAAGCATTGAAACATGTCTGAAACCCTGAAAAATACCTTTTGTTACTTCCAATCATTTCTCATCAATACTGGAATAATAAAAATAACCTGTGAAGCAGATCAAAATGATTTCAATTTTGACAACTATAAAAAAATTCTGTTGCACTTATCTATGTGGGTGACACATCTTCTTTTGTATCTATTTCTAGGTATTGTTTGCAGCACTGGCATTAGCCATCACCTTACTGCCAGTCATACTGCACTACTTACTATTTGGAGACGGTAAAATTGGATGAAACTGATCAGAACTTAACTATGCTCAATTACCCATTATTAGTTTTTAAGGGTGTTAGAAGCAGAGGGCCAGTTCATTGGTGGATCCATACAAGTGAGGTCAAAATGGTTTCATAGTGCCCTGCATGCAGATTCCTGGCATTCCACGCCATCATTGGTGGTGGGAAAACTTTTAGAAATGATAATTCGGGACAAAATTAATAGTCACTTTGACAAATGTGGATTAATTAAAGAAAGCCACCATGGATTTGTTAAGAGAAAATAGTGTTTAACTAACTTGCCTCTGTTCTTTGAGGAGGTATCAGAGAGGTTCGATGAGGGTACTGCAGGACATGTGGTGTACATGGACTTCCAAAAGGCATTTGATAAAGTGCCACAGATACAGGCCTGTCAGCAAATTTAGAGCCCATGGAATAAATAGGACAGGAGCAGCGTGGATATGAAATTGGCTGGCCGGGATTTTATGGGCTCCCCTGAGGCAGCATCTGAGGTGGGGGGCATGAAGTATCGCGACAGGTGGTGGGGTGGAGGGCCCGTCACCTCCCCGTCGCCCAGAAATCTTCATGGGGCAGGATAGGCCAACGACAGCAAATTGAGGCTCTTGAGTGGACTAGTAAGGGCCGATTTAGGGCCTCTTCCCACTGCTGCTAGGATCTTAACAGCGTCGGTGGGGGGGGCCTCTGCCGTACAGGGGGTGGGGGGCTGCCTTGTAAAATGAGGTACCCTCCTGCAGGCTTGGGGGTGGAGAGGGCATCATGGCAATTAACTTTTATGCTGTCAACTCACTGCAGGCTACTGCTGGGAACATCAAGCACCTAACATGTATATTATGTAGATGTAGAAAATAACTGACCAATATCCTGATTTCTTCAGCAAGTAACTTCATCTCCTTTTCCATAGAGAGCCAACAGCAGTATCAGAGGGCACTGTAGTTTTACAGAACAGATTTTCCAAAGGTTCAGGAGATTAGATGTCACCCATATGACTCGCCATATACTCTTGCACAATACCAATATCTACATGAATAAAAAAATGATTCGACTCTCTCATTGTTCAGATTGTTTTGGATTATAGAAGTCATGCTCGCTTCCCAGTTGCTCGTCTTGCTGCTTTCATTTTGAAGCAGTCCACTATTCCATATGTTTAATTCGCAAAGACTAGCCACAGGGTACCTTCTGTGTAATCAAGATTATCCTGCACAGCCATGACTCATACTGCCTCAGTGGAATTTGAGAACCCTATCTGAACACAGATATAATGAGATGGATGCGTGCACCAGCAAAATTATTGAGCACACCATTGGCAAAGTTGACACAATGCTTCAGATGGCTAAATAGAACCAACGATGTTCTGCAATACAGGGTTTCAACAATCATGACAGTCTGCTGTCTGCTACACATGCAAAAAACCATCATCACAAAGGCCTCAGAGGGGAGAAAGCTTCCAGGCAGTGCACAGGCCCACTTACAGGAGTGGGAGCAGCAGAAGAGACTGCAAAAGGGAAACAGTTTCTGTCCTCAAATGCCTTTCTTCAAGCTTTAATTCAAGAGATCACTTAATTTTGAAGTAAGGGCCTGAATTTTACTGGCCCCCGGGTGGCAGGGCCAGAGGTGGGACAGGGCAGAAAAATAGTGGGGAGCCATGTTGGGGCAGCTCCCTGACGCAGTCCCACCACCGAGGATGTTTCCCAGTGGCGGGCAGAAGATGGGCCGGGGTATGGATCAGCTGCCCACTCCACGGACGCAAGCAGCCAATTTGCATAATTAAGGGCCCTATTAAGGGCCATTGTGGCTCCCCCATCACATGGGGAGGCTACCAGCTCTATGGAGGTGGTCTCCCTGTGGTAGCCCAGAATGGCAATCAGAGCCAGAGGCTCCATGGCTCAAAGAGGGGGCCGCGGGCAGGAAAGGCTGCCCCCGTGGCCTCAACCATCTCCGACGAGGGGTTTTCCTCTGATCAGTCGGGCCTTTTGCCTGCGGGTATCCTGAATTTATTATATCTATTTACCTGACCGAGGGCACCTCCATTTTGAGGCATGTTCCTCAGCAGCGCCCACCTCTCTCAGTGAGGCTTCAGAGCTGCCAGTCCTCTGATTGGGTCAGCAGCATCAGGAGCCTACCTGCTATCCTTAATTGGACGCTGAGTCCGGAGGTAGCCAATTAGGAGGCCGCTTAGAGTAAAATCGCTGACCGGTACTGCTGCCCTATTTTGTCATAATGTCAGGGTCCCCAAAGGCCCTAGTGGTTTGCTGTATTAACAGTCCTGTCTATATCTTCTCATGTCCTCCAAAAATATGTCTTCATTTGAAGTACCTTAAATCTCCCACACAACTTACAAATCTCAAACAGTTCAGTTCCAAACAGTGAAATAAATGTTGCTTCATTCAAATTAAATTAAAATGAAGTGCATCATTGTTGTATCAGAAATTCCTTAGATGGAATTTTACTTCCAACAATATAAACCAAAGATTAATGAATATGCACAGGATTCAGTGAGTCATGTAGCTACATCATCCATATATTCTTATTATAGCTATTGACAACCTCCTACCCCCACATATAATTAAGCTTGGATGTTGTTGTGTAGGAGTGAAGTACACATGTGGACATTTAATGACAAGAATTAAAAGCTGAGGTAAATGTTAAAGACAAATTATTTCTTCTGCACCTCATGTCACTAACTTTTATCAATTCTGATACTTAACTACTAATAAACTGCCTCAGAAGTTTCAATATTGGTCCCGAGTTATGAAGTGAGGTACAATCTTTTAACAATAGGAAAGTAAGGATGGAAATTGTGGAGGCATGACCATAATCTTCCAACCCTCCTTAGATACAGGGGTGGTGCCAGAGGACTGGAGAATTAAAAATGTTACACCCTTGTTCAAAAAAGGGTGTGAGGATAAGCCCTCCAGCTACAGGCCAGTCAGTTTAACCTCTGTGGTTGGAAAGTTTTAGAAATTCTAATTTGTGACAAAATTAATAGTCACATGGACAAATATGGATTAGTTAAGGAAAGGCAGCATGAATTTATTAATGGAAAATCATGTTTAGCTAACATGCTTGAGCTTTTGCATGTGATAACAATGAGGGTTGATGAGGGTAATGCGGCTGACGCAGTGTACATGGACTTCCAAAAGGCATTTGACAAAGTGCCAAATAACAGGCTTGTTGGCAAAGTTAGAACTCATGGAATAAATGGGACAGTAGCAACATTGATACGAAATTGACTGAGTGACAGGAAACAGAGTAGTTGTGAATGGTTGTTTTTTGGACTGGAGGAAGGTATTTAGTGGGGTTCTCTATGAGTCGATATTAGGACCCCTGCTTTTCCTGACATATTTTAATGACATAGGCTTGGGTGTACAGGGCACAATTTCAAAATTTGTGGATGACACAAAACTTGGAAGTATTGTGAACTGTGAGGAGGATAGTGATAAACTTTAAGATAATTTAGCATGGTGGAGTGAGTGGACAAGTGGCAGATGAAACTTAATGCAGAAGAGTGTGAAGTGATTCATTTTGGTATGAAGAATAAGGAGAGGCAATATAAATTAAAAGGTATAATTCTAAAGGGGTGCAGGAGCAGAGGGACCTGAGGGTATATGTGGACAAATCATGGAAGCTTGCAGAGCAGGTTGAGAAAGCAGTTAATAAAATATAGGGCATCCTGGGCTTTATAAATAGGGGCAAAGAGTACAAGAACAAGGAAGTTATGATAAACATGTATGAAACATTGGATCGGCCTCAACTGGAATATTGTGTCCAGTTCTGGGCACCACACTTTCGGAAGGATGTGAAGGCATTAGAGAGGATACAGAAAAAATTCAGGGTTGAGGAACTTAAGTTATGTGGATAGGTTGGAGAAGCTGCAGCTGTTATCCTTAGAGAAGAGAAGATTAAGAGGAGATTTGATAGAGGGGCTCAAAATCATGAGATGTCAGGACAGAACAGATGGGGAGAAACTGTTCTCATTGGTGGAAGGATCCAAAATCAGAGGACACTGATTCAAGGCGATTAGCAAAAGAAGCAACAGTGACATGAGG
Organism: Heterodontus francisci; assembly: GCF_036365525.1. Classification (NCBI taxonomy): domain Eukaryota; kingdom Metazoa; phylum Chordata; class Chondrichthyes; order Heterodontiformes; family Heterodontidae; genus Heterodontus; species Heterodontus francisci. The sequence continues at coordinate 87,457,043 of NC_090377.1, forward strand.
AAAATTTTTTTTTACACAGTGAGTAGTTAGGATCCAGAATGCATTACCTGAGAGCATGGTGGAGACAGATTAAATCGAGGCTATCAAAAGAGAACTGAATAATTATCTGAAGAGAAAATATTTGCAGGGCTCCAGGGAAAAGGTGATGGAGTGGGACTCGGAGTCTGCAGAGAGCTGGCACAGACATAATGAGCCAAATGGCCTCCTTCTGTGCTGTAACCATTCTATGATTCTATGATACCTCCATAATATTGCCTCCATTTTCATTATTGCAATTTGGGTGGGGATAAAACTGTTAAACCTCAGGTAGTCATTCACATTTAAATTTAATGCTATTCGCTCCCCAGTGATGTTATCCTTGTCTCTGACCCTTATTCTGCATTTCTACCATTTGCAGGTCATATGCCGCTTGCCTCATTTAAAGTGGTTTTAAGAAATGAGTTAGGGAAGTGTTTGAATCATTGACACTGAGGCTGCAGTTTTTGGGAGTGTCTTTTTGGACATTGAAATTTCTGCTTATAAACTTGACCTTTTCTCATGAATTGCTGTTCTGGGTCTTTTTAATCCTTACAGAGGTTGACAGTCAGAGTAGCATTTTGGGTGATCTCGATGAGTGGTATATAGAGGAAGAGGAGGTGGTTGAGCTGGAGGCCATTTTTGATCAGGGAGGTAAAGCAACAGCAGAAGAGGAAGTCATCTCTGTGCCATTGGTTTATGAAAAGTATGTATTCATCATGGAAGAATTTATGAAAGCTGTTGGACAAGCAGTAGATTCAGCACCCCCATTCCAATAGGAAGGTCATCCGGTAGATTTGTGAACTGTCGAGGGATGACCTTCAGCCATATTGCATGGCTGACACAGCTCTACCTATCATTATAAAAGTCACTAACAGCTTGAATTTCTTTGCTTTGAAAGCTTTTAGGAGACCACTGGTGACATTGCCAGCATCTGTCAGCCAGCAGTGCATTATTACATTAAGCAAGGTGACTGACACATCTTTCCCCAAGGCACATCAATACATTCCTTTCCTACGTGGAGCCACAAAAGCAGTAGCAAATAGATCTAGATTTCAAATGGCAGCTTTTCTCAAAATACAGTGGGTGATTGATGGAACTAATCCATCTTACTCCATATGATTGGGATGCCCTTTCTCTGAATAGAAAGGGATACTATTTTATTCATGTAAATACTGTCACAAGATAGTGCATGTCAATTCTTGATTATTTGGTAGCTCCCTTGATGTCTTTAGATTGATGCAGTCTGCAGTTCCTTGTTATTTCCAGGCCAACTTGACAGTTGTTATGACTGAGGCGGGAGGAGTGCACTATTTATTCTAGTCCTACTTCTCCACAGGTCACAACATATATTTTTAAATTTTCCCACTTACCGATACGGTCAATCATATGCTCTATTTTTCCCAGAATAGAACACACTAACCATGTTTCTTTAATGAACAACAAATTTATCAGTTTATTATAAAACAAGTCTTAACTAGTAATGAAGTAAAGCATAAACAGACTGATCAACATTTTTAAAGTCACCTTATTATCTTAGCCCTTCACACTCACACATACACACATACATCAGTTAACTGCAAAATTCAGAGCTCTGTTACAGACAAAAAAAAACACTTGGGCTGATTACTTGCTCATTTTTGAAGAAAACAGGTGAGATATGTTGTTCCAAACCTGGCATATAGTCTAACTTCTGAGTACATGTAGACAGGTGACTGGGATCTTTTAGAACAGTTCTTTTCTGGCAGCGTTGAGAAGTAATTTAGCAGGCTTTCTTCAAAGACAGGAGATGAGATGAATTGACACAGTGGACTTCTCAGGGTCTTTTAGGGATACTGGAAAACAAGCTAGGTTGTGGTCTTCTCTCCTTCCTTGACATTTCTTCAGCAGCAGGCTAACTTTAGCAACTGCTCACTTCAGAAGGTCAAACACACACCGACCCTACAACCAAAAGCTTGTGAGTTTTTCTGCTCTCTCAGGTGCACACTGCTGCACCCTGGGCTTGTGCAATCAAGTGCTTGGTCCAATCAAGGGGCGCGACTGACTTCTCTGTCCACATTTTCCCCTGTTACCAGGGTTTCTGTTCTATTTTTAACTTGAGTCATGTGACAACCAGTACACATTGTTGACAACTAGTTCTTTCAGTGCCCTCTTGAAAAAAAACTTGTCCAATGTTTATTCAGTTTGACTATGAATTCCTTTAAAAAATGTTTTTAACAAATAACAGAAGCACCTTCATAACAAAGTAAAAGGAGGGCAACTGGCGGGCAAATTTGACTGCTGATGATTAAGTTTGAAAGAGATATAGTTCATTCTGAAACTAAGGTCTTAAATCTGAACAAAGGAAACTATGAAGGTATGAGGGGCAAGTTGGCTATGCTGGATTCAGAAAATACATTAAAAGATTTGACAGTAGACAGGCAATGGCTAGTATTTAAAGAAGTATTACATGGTTTACAACAAATATACAAACCTCAAAGACACAAAAACTCAACGGGAAAGGTGAATCAACTGTGACCAACAAAAGAAGTTAAGGATTGCATTACGTCAAAGGAAGTGGCTTATAAAGTCACCAGAAAAAGTGGTAACCCCGAGGATTGGGAGCAATTTAGAGTCCAACAAAGGAAGACCAAGAAACTGATAAAGAAAGGAAAAGAGATTATGAATGCAAGCTAGCTAGAAACATAAAGGCAGACTGTAAAAGCTTCTTTCGGTATGTGAAAAGGAAGTGATTAGCAAGGATGAATGTGGGCCGATTGCAAGCGGAGACAGGCTAGTTTGTGGTGGAGAATGAAGAATTACTTTGTGTCTATTTTCACAGAGGGAGACACAGATAATCTCTCAGAAATACTAGGGAACCAAGGGACTTGTAAAAATAAGGAAATGCAAGTAATTAGTATCAATAAAGAGGTAGTACTTGAAAAATTAATTGGATTGAAAATTGATAAATCCCCTGGACCAGATGAGTTACATCCCAGAATATTGAAGGAGGTGGCTATAGAGATAGTGGATGCATTGATAATTACCTTTCAAAATTCTATAGATTCTGGAAGGGTTCCTGCAGACTGGAACATAGTAAATGTAACCCTACTATTTAAGAAGGGACCGAGAGAGAAAACGGAGAACTTCAGACCTGTTAGTTTGATGTCTGCAGTAGGAAAAATGTTAGAATCTATTATAAAGGATGAGATAACTGGACACTTGGAAAATAATGATATATTTGGGCTGAGTAAACATGGATTTGTGAAAGTGAAATCATGTTTGACAAACCTGTTGGAGATTTTTGAGGATGTTACTTGTAGCATAGATAAAGGAGAACCAGTGGATGTGATGTATTTGAATTTTCAGAAGGCTTTTGATAAGGTCCCACACAAGAGGTTAGTAAACAAAATTAGAGCATATGCGATTGGGGGTAATATACTGCAATGGATTGAGAATTGGTTAACCGACAGAAAGCAGAGATTGGGAATAAATGGGTCATTCTCAGAACGACAGGCTGTTACTAGTGGAGTACCGCAAGGATCAGTGCTTGGGCCGCAGCTGTTTACAATCTATATAAATGATTTGCATATGGGCAACAATTGTCATATTTCCAAATTTGCGGATGACACAAAACTAGGTGGGAATGTAAGTTGTGAGGAGGATGCAAGGAGGATTCAAGGGGATTTGGACAGGCTATGTGAATGGGCAAGAACATGCCACATGGAATATAATGCGAATAAGTGTGAAGTGATCCACTTTGGGCGGAAAAACAGAAAGGCAGAGTATTTCTTAAATGGTGAGAGGTTGGGAAGTGTTGATGTCCAAAGAGACCTGGGTGTCCTTGTTCATGAGTAACAAACCGTGTCAGGATCCTGGGCTTTATAAATAGAGGCATAAAGTACAAAGCAAGGGAGTTATGATAAACCTGTATTCGGCCTCAACTGGAGTATTGTGTCCAGTTCTGGGCACCACACTTTAGGAAGGATGTGAAGGCATTAGAGAGGGTGCAGAAATGATTCACAAGAATGGTTCCAGGGATGAGGAAATTCTGTTACGTGGGTAGGTTGAAGAAGCTGGGGCTGTTCTCCTTGGAGAAGAGAGGGTTTAGAGGAGGTTTAATAGATGTGTTCAAAATCATGAGGAGTCTGGACAGAGTAGATAGGAAGAAATTGTTCCCATTGGTGGAAAGATCGAGAACCAGTGGACAGCAATTTAAGGTGATTAGCCAAAGAATCAACTGCCACATGAGGAAAAACTGCAAGTGGTTAGAATCTGGAATGCACCTGAGATTGTGGTGGAGGCACATTCAAATGTGGCTTTCAAAAGAGAATTGGATGATTATCTGAAGTGAAAAAATTTGCAGGGCTATGGAGAAAACTCGGGGGAGTGGAACATGGTGATTTGAACTTGCAGAGAGCCTAGCACAGGCATGATGGGCCAAATGCCCTCTTTCTGTGCTGTGACCATTCTATGATTCTACAGTTCTATTGATGAGGGCATTAGCATGGCTGTTTGGAACGAGCACCAGAAATATGCAGAGTAGGCAGATTGCGACATCAATCAGCATGAAATGCTGATTTGACATCAAAGCTGCCATTTTGGACCTCACTGCTTTAATTAATGCCCTTGCTTAAACATGTCCAGCTGAAAATGTGACCCCCTCACCAGCCGCACCAGCGCTATTTAAAGCGATCATCAACAACTTGCAAGTGAGTTGCTGATTACTTTCTGCTAACTGTGTTTGAATTTGTGGAAGTGCTGGGTGTTTTGAGGAGTTGGTTACAGTTGGTGAAGTATGCAGGCTGTGGTGTTGGACATTGGGAAGGCATTAGTTATGACTGCAAGGACTCTGGGCAGATCACCTCTCCCAATCATGGGGGCTATCGTAGCAGTTCCCTCTTAGGCTACAGCATGAGAGGGAGACAATGTAGGGACAGCAAATAAGAAGATAAACTGCTTGCAGAGGAGGGAGGAGGAGGCGGTAATGGGCTATCAGCATGAGACCTTAACAACCTAGGGTCTCTAGATGCACTTTCTTACCTCTACCTAAGCCAGGAGCAGTGTGTGTGCCATCTGTGCTTTACGAAGTAGGTGCTCACAGAACTCTGCCACCTCTTGACACCAGACCTACAGACTTAGAGCAGGGCAAGGATGGTGCTGCAGAGGCTGTGAAGGTGACTGTGGCCCTGAGTTTTTTCACATTGGATCCTTCCATGCTGGAACAGGCAGCAGATGTTACATCTTCCAGTTTGCCATCCACTGCTGCAAGCTGCTGTTTATGCCAGATGAGGGGGAGTTCATTGTGTTCTTTCTGTATAGAGAGAGGCAGGTAGAGTGCGTATGTGGCTTTACCAGGATAGCGGCTTCCCCATTGCGCAGGGTGGCATCAACTGCACATATGTGTCTTTGCAAGCATTGCATTTCAATGCTGAAAAGTACCACAATGGTTATCACATGCTCAGCCATCATGTTGGTGAATGCCCACTATCCTGGCAGCAGTCATGATGCATTCATTCTGCGCTAGTCCACAGTTCCATCAATCTTACAGCCACCATGTCAAACCAGAGGGTGACTGTTGGTTGACAAGGGCTATCTGTTCTAAAACTGGCTCATGACTCCCCTCTGCAACCCAACCATGCATGGCCAGCATGTATATAGTGAAAGCCATGCTGCCAACTAATCACCTTTTGTATTCCCTTTGTGCTTGTCTTGCTGGTGCCTTTGCCTGTCCTAGTGCTCTTATGCATTGCAACCACAGTGGCTGCAGCATGACTGGTGGGGAGACTGCAGATGGCTTTGCAGAATGACTTTGAGCAACTCTGGGCCTAGAAGGCCCAGCTTCAGTCTGCATAACCTCAACATGGGTGGCAGCAGTCTGGGCTGGCTGGCTGATAGGCAAAACCAAGGGCACTGATGGAGTGGCAGTGGGGGAGGCATAAATGCTATTATCCTGAGAGAGGACGGCAAGTTCATACTCTATGGAACCACTGCCATTCCCCCGGGGTAGCATCTCAGTAATTCAACTAATCTGTCGGAGCACAGATAGCTGGATTGCTGTGAGACCCTTCACATCTCTTTGAGCACTGGTATCCACAGCCCTGATGGCAGCAGTCTGAACCTGCATGGCGTAAAGCTGAGATTTCATGACCTCAGTCTGAGCTTCCACCGCAGCACTCAAACATCACGCATCTTCTGCTTGTGCTGCAATGGATGCTGACACATTGGCCATCATGGATGGATACACAAATGTTCTCATGGAGTTGGCCACCACTTCCACACTGGAAAGTTTGGGCTTCAAGCTCTGAACAAAGCCCTGTGCCAAGTTGGAGTCAGGCTCATCAATGTTACTTGTCAGTGACAGTAGGCTTTCCAGCAGGCCTACCAATGCACCAAGTCTTTCTGTGTGCATGCCCATCAGCAATTTTCCATACGCCGCCCCATAAAAGTCCTCATTTGAATCCTCTGCAGAAGAACCAGTGCACAACCTCGTCCTCTGGTGGGCAGGCACCTGCACAATCCTTTCCCCCTGCCCTGGCTGCTGCTACTAGTACCTGGTGACTCACCACATGCAGGTCCCACCTCTATGATACCCTCTAAAATTCATGCAGTGTCAGTATCTGAGCTTGTAGCTGCATCAAGTAATGGTTTTTCATCACCATCAGTATCTTGTTCCTCTAGGACTTCAGCCTCTTGCACCATTACCTTTCCAGACCGTAGTTCTTGGGTATCTGAAAGCATAAAGGGAGAATGGCAGGTTCTCTCATGTCCCTTACCTGTTAGCTGCTGCTACCTCTGATTATGGGCTACCTTGTCCTGCAAGAGAGAGGAAAGTGTGTCAGTGACTGTGGTACAATGTGTTTGGGTGATATGCCTGCCACAGTTGAATAGCTGGCAGTGTGTGCAAACCTTGAGATGTGAGTGTGTGGCCTGTAGCAGTGCTAAATGTGTGAGGGTGAGGTGAGGCTACAAATGTGAGATATGATTCGTGGTTGATAGAGATTGTTGGTAGGTGAGTGAAGGTATGGTGTTTGAAGCAGTGTATCAGGCTAGTGGTTTATTTCGAAGCAAAGAAGCAAAGAAAAAAGCTTTTAGTTTTGGTGACTGCAGCTTTGACAGTAGCGGAGGTGCGGGAGCGAACTTGCAGCTGGGAAGTCAATTTCAGTTAGATTTGTTGGGAATTTAGAATAGAGGGAATGGAGGTTAAGGCAGTTGTATGTTCCTCCTGCAGAATGTGGGAGGTAAGGGTCGCCAAGAGTGTCCCTGCTGACTGCATCTGCGGGAAGTGCACCCAACTCCAGCTCCTCGAGAACCGCGTTAGGGAACTGGAGCTGGAGCTGGATGAACTTCGGATCATTCGGGAGGCGGAGGGGGTTATTGAGAGGAGTTATGGGGAGGTAGTCACACCTCAGGTAAAAGAAGTAGGTAGATGGGTTACCGTCAGGGGAAGGAGAGGGAACCAGCAGGCAGTGCAGGGATCCCCTGTGGCCGTTTCCCTCAACAACAGGTATACCGTTTTGGATACTGTTGCGGGGGACGACTTACCAGGCGTAAGCAATGGGGTACAGGTATCTGGCACAGAGTCTGTCCCTGTTGCTCAGAAGGGAAGGGGGAAGAGGAGCAGAGCATTAGTCATTGGGGACTCCATAGTTAGGGGAACAGATAGGAGGTTCTATGGGAACGAGAGAGACTCACGGTTGGTATGTTGCCTCCCTGAACCCAGGTGCCAGGGTTCGTGATGTCTCGGATCGTGTTTTTGGGATCCTTAAGGGGGAGGGGGAGCAGCCCCAAGTCGTGGTCCACATAGGCACCAACGACATAGGTAGGAAGAGAGATGGGGATTTAAGACAGAAATTCAGGGAGCTAGGGTGGAAGCTTAGAGCGAGAACAAACAGAGTTGTTATCTCTGGGTTGTTGCCCGTGCCACGTGATAGCGAAGCGAGGAATAGGGAGAGAGAGGAGTTGAACACGTGGCTGCAGGGATGGTGCAGGTGGGAGGGTTTTGGTTTCCTGGATAATTGGGGCTCTTTCTGGGGTAGGTGGGACCTCTACAAACAGGATGGTCTTCACCTGAACCAGAGGGGTACCAATATCCTGGGGGGGAGATTTGCTAGTGCTCTTCGGGGGGGTTTAAACTAATTCAGCAGGGGAATGGGAACCTAAATTGTAGTGCCAGTGTACAGGATGTTGAGAGTAGTGAGGGCAGGGATAAGGTTACAAGGACGCAAGAGGGCACTGGCAAGCAAGAACCTGGTTTAAAGTGTGTCTACTTCAACACCAGGAGCATCCCTAATAAGGTGGGTGAGCTTGCAGCATGGGTTGGTACCTGGGATCTCGATGTAGTGGCCATTTCGGAGACATGGGTAGAGCAGGGGCAGGAATGGATGTTGCAGGTTCCGGGATTTAGATGTTTCAGTAAGAACAGAGAAGATGGTAAAAGAGGGGGGGGGGGGGCTGTGGCATTGTTAATCAAGGAGAGTATTACAGTGACAGAAAGGACGTTTGAGGACTCGTCTACTGAGGTAGTATGGGCCGAGGTTAGAAACAGGAGAGGTGAGGTCACCCTGTTGGGAGTCTTTTATAGACCTCCGAATAGTTCCAGAGATGTAGAGGAAAGGATAGCGAAGATAATTCTCGACAGGGGCGAGAGTAACAGGGTAGTTGTTATGGGGGACTTTAACTTTCCAAATATAGACTGGAAATACTATAGTTCGAGTACTTTAGATGGGTCAGTTTTTGTCCAGTGTGTGCAGGAGGGTTTTCTGACACAGTATGTATACAGGCCAACCAGGGGCGATGCCACATTGGATTTGGGACTGGGTAATGAACCCGGCCAGGTGTTAGATTTAGATGTAGGTGAGTACTTTGGTGATAGTGATCACAATTCGGTTAGGTTTACCTTAGCGATGGGCAGGGACAGGTATATACTGCAGGGCAAAAATTATAGCTGGGGGAAAGGAAATTATGATGCGATTAGGCAAGATTTAGGATGCGTAGGATGGGGAAGGAAACTGCAGGGGATGGGAACAATCGAAATGTGGAGCTTATTCAAGGAGCAGCTACTGCGTGTCCTTGATAAGTATGTACCTGTGAGGCAGGGAGGAAGTTGTCGAGCGAGGGAACCGTGGTTTACTAAAGAAGTTGAAGCGCTTGTCAAGAGGAAGAAGAAGGCTTATGTTAGGATGAGACGTGAAGGCTCAGTTAGGGCGCTTGAGAGTTCAAGCTAGCCAGGAAGGATCTAAAGGGAGAGCTAAGAAGAGCAAAGAGAGGACACGAGAAGTCATTGGCGGATAGGATCAGGGAAAACCCTAAGGCTTTCTATAGGTATATCAGGAATAAAAGAATGACTAGAGTTAGATTAGGGCCAATCAAGGATAGTAGTGGGAAGTTGTGTGTGGAATCAGAGGAGATAGGGGAAGCGTTAAATGAATATTTTGCGTCAGTATTTACAGTAGAGAAAGAAAATGTTGTCGAGGAGAATACTGAGATTCAGGCTACTAGGCTAGATGGGATTAAGGTTCACAAGGAGGAGGTGTTATCAATTTTGGAAAGTGTGAAAATAGATAAGTCCCCTGGGCCAGATGGGATTTATCCTAGGATTCTCTGGGAAGCTAGGGAGGAGATTGCAGAGCCTTTGTCCTTGATCTTTATGTCGTCATTGTCGACAGGAATAGTGCCGGAAGACTGGAGGATAGCAAATGTTGTCCCCTTGTTCAAGAAGGGGAGTAGAGACAGCCCTGATAATTATAGACCTGTGAGCCTTACTTCGGTTGTGGGTAAAATGTTGGAAAAGGTTATAAGAGACAGGATTTATAATCATCTTGAAAAGAATAAGTTCATTAGCGATAGTCAGCACGGTTTTGTGACAGGTAGGTCGTGCCTCACAAACCTTATTGAGTTTTTTGAGAAGGTGACCAAACAGGTGGATGAGGGTAAAGCAGTGGATGTGGTGCATATGGATTTCAGTAAGGTGTTTGATAAGGTTCCCCACTGTAGGCTATTGCAGAAAATACGGAAGTATGGGGTTGAAGGTGATTTAGAGCTTTGGATCAGAAATTGGCTCGCTGAAAGAAGACAGAGGGTGGTGGTTGATGGCAAATGTTCATCCTGGAGTTTAGTTACTAGTGGTGTACCGCAAGGATCTGTTTTGGGGCCACTGCTGTTTGTCATTTTTATAAATGACCTGGGAGAGGGTGTAGAAGGGTGGGTTAGTAAATTTGCGGATGACACTAAGGTCGGTGGAGTTGTGGATAGTGCCGAAGGATGTTGTAGGGTACAGAGGGACATAGATAGGCTGCAGAGCTGGGCTGAGAGATGGCAAATGGAGTTTAATGCGGAAAAATGCGAGGTGATTCACTTTGGAAGGAGTAACAGGAATGCAGAGTACTGGGCTAATGGGGAAGATTCTTGGTAGTGTAGATGAGCAGAGAGATCTTGGTGTCCGGGTACATAAATCCCTGAAGGCTGCTACCCAGGTTAATAGGGCTGTTAAGAAGGCATATGGTGTGTTAGCTTTTATTAGTAGGGGGATCGAGTTTCGGAGCCACGATGTCATGCTGCAGCTGTACAAAACTCTGGTGAGACCGCACCTGGAGTATTGCGTGCAGTTCTGGTCACCGCATTATAGGAAGGATGTGGAAGCTTTGGAAAGGGTGCAGAGGAGGTTTACTAGGATGTTGCCTGGTATGGAGGGAAGGTCTTACGAGGAAAGGCTGAGGGACTTGAGGTTGTTTTCGTTGGAGAGGAGGAGGAGGAGAGGTGACTTAATAGAGACATATAAGATAATCAGAGGGTTAGATAGGGTGGATAGTGAGAGTCTTTTTCCTCGGATGGTGATGGCAAACACGAGGGGACATAGCTTTAAGTTGAGGGGTGATAGATATAGGACAGATGTCAGAGGTAGTTTCTTTACTCAGAGAGTAGTAGAGGCGTGGAACGCTCTGCCTGCAGCAGTAGTAGACTCACCAACTTTAAGGGCATTTAAGTGATCATTGGATAGACATATGGATGAAAATGGAATAGTGTAGGTCAGATGGTTTAACAGGTCGGCGCAACATCGAGGGCCGAAGGGCCTGTACTGCGCTGTAATGTAATGTTCTAAAAAATGACCGGTGAAGATACAGTCACTGACCTTGGTCACTCGTGTGAGGTCATTAAACTTCTTGCAGCACTGCATCCAGGTCCTCAGGGCTAGACTGTTGGCATTTGTCACGACGACTACCTGCTCTCACTGTCTTCTTAGTATCTCCCTGGTGTGCCTACTGGCCCCTTGAGGGAAGAAGACCTCTCCCCTTTTGTGCACCTCCTGCACCAAGGCCTCCAATGTTGCATCTGATAACATTGGGCCACATTCTTTGGTCTGTTGTGCTGTTTTTCAATGTCCTTCCTGCTCATTAGGTCCTCCTTCAAAGCTTCTAGCTCCTGCTGCAGAATGCAGCTCGACTTTAAGAGGAGCAGGCTGGTTTTAAGTAGCACAGGCTAGGTTTAAGTGGTGCTCGCCTTACATGAACTTGGGTCCCCTGCTGAGGTGTGCAGCCGCTCAGCAGCATGTTCAGCTCTGGGCTGTGTACCACTATCATTACAATTAGCAAGCAGCACAGAGTTTGCGATCACTGTGCCTGTTTTCTGGGGCTATCAAATTTTTAGCCAATGATGACTGGCGTGCTAGTCCAGCACCATAACCACGAGGCTATCAGACCCTTCAAATTATATAGAGGGCAGAACACTGCCATCCTAAAATAGCACTCCTGCTGCTTAGACCACTCAGAGCAGTCCTGCAGTATAAAGAAGTAGGATTTCAGAGGCATGTTATATTCAGCATGAAATCACCGTTAGCCAAAAGTTCTCTGATGAGGAGCAGGATGAAACATTAGAGGAGGCTGAATAGGCTATGGAAGCTGATTCAGCTAGTCTACTACCATAATGTCACTACTACATATTCAGCTCCACTAAATAAAACACTCTCCCAAGATTCACCGTCATTCCAAACATATCCTCACATTCTACCCTCATGCCACTTTCTTAAGATCTATATCAAGAGACCCTTCCTATTCACCATCACCAACATTCTGTGTAAACACTTACGGAGGTGTTTGTTATGTGGTCTGGGAAGAGCCAATAAAACTAAAGCTGATTGGACACTACTAGATTTCTGCTCTTTTGAATGAAGAGCCAGAAGGTTGAAGGTTTGAGCTTTTTTTATTCCAACCTCTGGATTGGTGGTAAGTGTTCTTCTTCCCATCTTTGGCCTCCTCCAAATATCTGTATTGTATTTGAAGGGAACTTGTATTCTCTGTCTCCATTTCTGGTGATGGGTTATCGATCAATATCCACTATAAGCCCACAGACCCCCACAGCTACTTTGACTACATTCCCTCACACCCCACTTCCTCTAAGGATTCTTTTCCATTCTCTGAGTTCGTCCACCTCTGCCTTATCTGTTCTGGTGATGCAATCTTCCAAACCAGTACTTCTGATATAGAACATAGAACATAGAACAGTACAGCACAGTACAGGCCCTTCGGCCCACGATGTTGTGCCGAACCTTTAACCTACTCTAAGATCTAAGTAACTACCTACCCTTCATTCTACTATCATCCATGCACCTATCCAAGAGTCGCTTAAATGCCCCTAATGTATCTGCTTCTACTACCACCGCTGGCAGCGCATTCCACGCACCCACCACTCTCTGTGTAAAGAACCTACCTCTGACATCTCCCCGAAACCTTCCTCCAATCACCTTAAAATTATGCCCCCTGGTGATAGCCCTTTCCACCCTGGGAAAAAGTCTCTGACTATCCACTCTATCTATGCCTCTCATCATCTTGTACCCCTCTATCAAGTCACCTCTCATCCTTCTTCGCTCCAGTGAGAAAAGCCCTAGCTCCCTCAATCTTTCTTCGTAAGACATGCCCTCCGGTCCAGGCAGCATCCTGGTAAATCTCCTCTGCACCCTCTCTAAGATATGTCTTTCTTTTCCCTCAACCTAGGATTCCATCCCTATGTGTTTGACAGGGCCCTTGACCATGTCTGTTTCATTTCCCATACTTATGCTATCACCCCTTCCCCTCCCTCTCAGAACCATGATAGGACTTTCCTTGTTCTCACCTTCCACCCCACCAGCCTTCACATCCAATGGATCATCCTCCAGCATTCTCGCAACCTCCAGCGTGATACCACCACCAAACACATCTTTCCTTCTCCTTTCAGCTGTCCGAAGAGACCTTTTGACCCTCAACACCCTGGCCCACTCCTCAATCACCCCCAACACCTCCTCCCCTTCCATTGTATCTTCACATGTAAGCGGACAAGATGCAACACCCATCCTTTTACCTCCTCCCTCCTCACCGACTAAGGGCCCAAGTATACCTTCCAGTTGAAACAATGATTTACATGTACTTCTTTCGAATTAGTATACTGCATTTGCTGTTCATGATGTGGTCTCCGCTACACTGGGGGGACTGAATGCAGATTGGGTGATTGCTTTCTGGAACACCACCATTCAGTCCGTAAGCATTACCCCAAGCTTCTGGTTGCCTGTCATTTTAATTCTTCACTCCACTCCCACTCTTACCTATCTGTCCTTGGCCTCTACACTATTCTAATGAAGCTCAGTGTAAGTTTGAGGAACGGCACCTCATCTTTTGATCAGCTATTTTACAGTTTTCTGGACTCGACATCGAGTTCAACAATTTCAGATCATAACCACTGCTTTTTTTGGATAACAGCTGTTGGTGATGATTCTGCTATTTCCATTTACACCTCCTCTAGATGTAGCTTTTATTTCTTTACTTGTGCCATTACCATCTCATTTTGCCTTGCACCATCATCATCTCTCCTGTCTTGCATCCTCCCTTTTCTTTCCTCCCCTTCCACCTTTTCCAGTGTATATTCCAGTGGGCAGCACAGTGGCGCAGTGGTTAGCACCGCAGCCTCACAGCTCCAGGGACCCGGGTTCGATTCCGGGTACTGCCTGTGTGGAGTTTGCAAGTTCTCTCTGTGTCTGCGTGGGTTTCCTCCGGGTGCTCCGATTTCCTCCCACAAGCCAAAAGACTTGCAGGTTGATAGGTAAATTGGCCATTATAAATTGTCACTAGTATAGGTAGGTGGTAGGGAAATATAGGGACAGGTGGGGATGTTTGGTAGGAATATGGGATTAGTGTAGGATTAGTATAAATGGGTGGTTGATGTTCGGCACAGACTCGGTGGGCCGAAGGGCCTGTTTCAGTGCTGTATATCTAACCTAATCTTAAAACCTGTTGAGTATTTCCAACTTTTTCTGTTCTTATTTCAGATTTCCAGCAAACTCAGTATTTTGCTTTTGTTTGTGAAGGGTATGGTTCTTGAATGGGGTCATTTCTTGTAGCCTTATTGCTCACCTTCCTTTTGCGGACTTTGTCTCTTGCTACGAGCTGCCTTCTCCTCCAGAAACAGAGGCAGATACTAATTAATTATCAATGCATATACATCAAGTGATACCACATTGTAGTCTAATGGTTCCCCAATGGGATTGCAAAGGGTGAAAGGCGAAACATTCAGGTGATAATTGTAGAAGGTGATGGCAGCAGCTTGTCATGGTACATAAAGAACATGGGATTGTAAGGATTCTCACTATTAGTTCCACAAGGAGATGTGATGGATGCTAATCTAGCTTCATTGAGCTGTGTCGATTCTAAGGAAAATAACACCAAAACCTTTTAACTATCAGTGTCCTATATGACAGAACAATGTTTCCAATCACTTCCCAAAGTGGCTGTTAAATCAGTACCCTCTGCATTTAATTCAAATTGAACAATAAATGCAACTGATCAACATCTTTAATGGCAGACCGGATTTCTACCATGTTCCACTGTTATAGTGGATGAGCAGTGGGAATTGGGGCAGACCTTCTGGCACCAAACTTCTTAAGGGTTTGCTTTCTCGGCACAAGTGTAGCAGAGCAGAACCTCCATCCCCCCAGACACTATCCCAAATTGCAGAGATGGAATGGGTGCATTGAACCTGCAAGGGCTTTTCTCTGCCACCTTGGTTGTAAATCTTCTGCTCTCAGCTGGTGTGAGTTCCATTGAGAGCCTAACTAGGAATTGAGGTGTGGAATTCCTGGAGTTTCCCAAACTGAACATCACTGAGCAGGTTATTGCGAAGCAAGTGCCGCTTACTTGCACTGTTGATGACACCTTGCATCGCTCGACTGATGATCGAGAGCAGACTGATGGGGCGGTAATTGACCATGTTGGATTTGTCCTGTTTTTTGTGTACAGGACATACCTGGGCAATTTTCCACATTGCCGGGTAGATGCCAGTGTTGCAGCTGTACTGGAACAGCTTGGCTAGGTGCGTGGCAAGTTCTGGAGCACAGGTCTTCAGTACTATTGCCGGAATGTTGTCAGGGCCCATAGCCTTTGCAGTATCCGGTGCCTTCAGTCGTTTCTTGATATCGTGCATAGTGAATCGAATTGGTTGAAGACTGGCAGCTGTGATGCTGGGGACTTCAGGAGGAAAAAGCAAGGTGAAATCTCAGTGTAACTGTGTTCTGTCCCAAATGTCTTTATTCCATGGATTGAAATCAGGCTTTCTATCTTTACTGCCCCCAGAAATATTGTGGGCATTTTTGTTTGAACTTTTGTCCCAACTTGAATCAATATGCTGTGATACACAAACTTATCTGGCACCATACTCTGAAATATAAAAGAATCATGAACATTGTAAAGGTCATTCATTCCATCTGGTTTTGTGCTACAACGAACCCTCATCGTCAGATTCTATTATCTAACAAATCCAATTATAATTTTTTAAGGCAGCATCAGCCCATCATTTAAACTGACATCACACAACAGAAGACTGTCCAGTTTCTATGCAAAAGAATCTGACAGATCGTTTCACATATACGTAGAGGCTTGTAAAATCTTATATAACAAATAGCTTCTTAAGTTATCAAAATCTGTGCTCTTATCATATAATTCTAATATAGTTCAAAGGATTTACTAGGTTCTACTTTATCTATTTTTCACATTCTTAAAAAAATTAATATCCTTTTCCACACAGTATTCTGCATTAATTTCCTCAGCATGTTTTCACAGCCCTGGGACTGAAATCCAGGAATCATTCAATATCACTTCTATTTTAAGTATATTTTCAAATTTCAAATCCTTTCACAGCTTTCTAAGGATTAATCAAACATCTTTGTACTTGGATTTTATGCTACTCTTGATGCAATGACATTCAATCATTTAAACCAGATAGAATTATCTTGTGCTGTAGAGTGGTATTAAAAGGGCAAACCTAAATCTCATTGCTAATCTACCTTGTGGTAGAATGAAGCGTGATAAAAACCATGATGGCTTCTGGTTTCTAAAAATACTCTTTCTTAAATGTCTTTTTATTACAGAAGTTAAGTCACGTGCATCTGAACACCTTACATTCTTTAATCTTTGACCTGATGCCTGAGAAGTTAGAAATTTTCCAATTATTTTTATCCAACATCAGCTTAAAACCATTCACATTTAGACAGTGTGCGTCAATGCTGGTAAGACGTCTTCTCTTGAGTTAACACCAATGCCAGAGGAGCAGCCCTACTGGACCAGTGTAAAATTTCCAATTCCTACCCTCCTTACATGAGTAAGATGGACAGTTAGTGATAATTATTGCCAGATTTAGTTTGCAGATTCATGGCTGTTGCACTCCAAATTGATATTAGGAGATTGACCTCAATTCCTTCAGTGACGAAACATTCCAAGGTGCATTGCATGAGAGTAGTAGACCCAGAGTAGGAAGTAGGAGAAAAGCTCAGGAGTTAAAACCATCAAAGAGCTATGTTTTGAGCCTTTTTAAAGTGGAAAAAGAGACAGCAAGACAAGTAGGCTCAGGAAAAGAATTTCAGAATGTAGGACAGTTGTGGCCATAGGCTCAGGCACTGTGTACTGGAGGGAGGAGGGACATGTAGTTTATCAGAAGAATGGTGAGTACAAGGATGTCTGAGAAGATTGCAGAGGTTGGATGGAATAAAGAGATGAAGGGATGTGAAAATGACGAATTTAAAGTTGATGTGCTCAGGGACAAGTGACTCATGAAGGTTATGGACAACAAATGTGATGGGTGAGTGGGAATTGGAATTGGTGAGGGCCAGCATCCAGACAAAGAATAGGAGCGAACAAGCCTGGAGCGGTAGGGTGGAGTAAAGATGATTGAGTGAGCTTGGGAGAGAAACCATTACAGGAAATGAACATGCTGCATTAGGACAGGTAAGAATGGAACCGATCATTTAGGTTGTCATTGGTGAAAGTTTTAATATTTGTCAGTTCCGAAGAAGGGTCACTGACCCGAAACGTTAACTCTGCTTCTCTTTCCACAGATGCTGCCAGACCTGCTGAGTGGTTCCAGCATTTCTTGTTTTTATTTCAGATTTCCAGCATCCGCAGTATTTTGCTTTTATATTTAGGTTGTCATTGCTGACTTTGACCAGAGATTTGAATTTTTACCTGAATTTTTACTTACCTGACTCACCGGCAGCAGGTGGATGAACGTCACAGGGAGCCCAGAGGCCAGGATTCCTCCACATGCCGTGGAGTTTTAACTCCACAGAAAGGGCGTGACATCTGATTGACAGGCTTGGTTTCCAGTTGGGCAGGGAGCCAGTCAGTGAAGGCTGTAGGACCAAATAAGTCTGTGCCGGCTTGGGAAAGGATTCTACACTTCTACAAAGCACAAAGATTAACTTAACAGTCAAGGACAACTTAATAACACAATACCGACCACTTGAGCTGTAAGGATAAGTATATAGTACAAAGTCTAGATTGGTAAATAAACATTGTTTGTACAGAAGCCTTGCACCATTTATATGAGTGCTGCATCGGAACAAAAATATCCCGGCTTCTGCATTATGAACATAGATAATCATGCTCTAAAGTGTTGCCCTGGGCAGACATCCCTAAGTGTTTACAGAAAGCTTGTGCATATCCATGCACAGTGGCGCAGTGGTTAGCACCGCAGCCTCACAGCTCCAGCGACCCGGGTTCAAGTCTGGGTCCTGCCTGTGTGGAGTTTGCAAGTTCTCCCTGTGTCTGCGTGGGTTTCCTCCGGGTGCTCCGGTTTCCTCCCACAAGCCAAAAGACTTGCAGGTTGATAGGTAAATTGGCCGTTATAAATTGCCCCTAGTATAGGTAGGTGGTAGGGGAATATCGGAACAGGTGAGGATGTGATAGGAATATGGGATTAGTGTAGGATTAGTATAAATGGGTGGTTAATGGTCGGCACAGACTCGGTGGGCCGAAGGGCCTGTTTCAGTGCTGTATCTCTAAATAAATCTAAATCAAATAGAAGCTATAAAGTAGCCAATGTGAATGAATTGGAAGTGAATTGTCAGCCTTTATTCATTGTGAACTGTAACCCTACAAATCTCTGTGTTGTCAGTAATTCCTTTGCCTTATCAATTATATTTACTAATAAAATAGATTTGGAAAGCGAGCGGGAATATGTTTCACTCAGATTGAATCTTTTAAAAAAAAGACTTGATGACATTTTATTACATTATCACAATGTGAGCAAGAAAGTTCATCCTAGTCTACATTACCATAAATTTACCCTGATGGGAACATTAGCAAAACCTTATTGATTTTACGCCACATCACTATTTGTGAAAATGTCACAATGTCGAGTAAAACTGCTAAGCTTTAATTGCCTGTTTCCCCAAATTCACTGGAATAATATTGCTGTAATATAAAAAGTTGAAGTCCCTATATTTGTTTAAAATAAATATTAATCAGTAATATTTATGTATCTTTTAACAAATTTAACTTTATTAAAAAAAATCTATACTTCTTAAGTGTAGAAGATGTTCAGATTCGGGATTGTAGGGGAAATGAAGAATGGGGTTGATCAGGTGGTTTCTGATCCTGGGAATGGGGGTTGCAATCTGATGCCTCTAGCAGGGGTAGGTGTGGTAGTGGGCATCGAGGGTCTGGGAGTGAAGTGATTTATGACTTTACCCCCTGTCATCGAGGCCCCCACATTCCAAGAATGAGGCATTTTAATTTTGCCACATGGACATTAATTTTGAAATTGTTGCTAGGAAGAAGAGAAGGCCTGCGACAAGGGATTGCCAGGCCCCTGGCTGGAAAGACATTTTTACATATTAACAGACAATAGTTGTAGACAAAAGACCATTCTCTCACCCACCCAATACATAAAGGCAGAAGTGGTTATACCAGTCACATGATTACCCTGCTGGCCAACCTGGGGAGTTTTAAATTGTAGAGACAGTGTTTGAATTGGGAGAAAGCTCTGTGCTCTTGGATTGAAAATACCTCCTCCCCTCCCGCCTGCACCCATCTCTTTCTCACAGAACTCCAAAAACCAACTGAAGAGACATGAACTCCAAGAGAGAAAAGTCTCCTACTGTGAATAAGGTTTAAGAAGAATGCTAGGCCCCAATGAAAAGTAAGATCAACCTACAAAAGGACTCGACAGTGAGCTCGGAGATATTGCCTCAAACCTTTCCACTTTAATTGTTCTTTTGCTCTTTTCTGTCTCGATTTGCATGTGTGTATCATATATGCATGCTAGCGTGGGTGCATCATGTATCCGTAGGCATCAACCGAAGTAGAGTTAAAGTTTAAGTTTAATAAAATTTCACCTTTCTTCTTTAAACCTAAGAAAGCCTGTTTGTGCTCGTTTCTTTACTTTATAATTGGAAAATGGTGAACAAGGATTCACCAAGGGGGAGCTAAAAACACGGTGTTGTTAAGATAAAACCCTGTTACAGTAAGATCAGGTGAAGGCCGAAAGGGAACCCTAGACCGCTTTCTCACCTGGTCGTAACAGAAATTTTGGTGCTAGCATCCGGAATTGACCCACAAACGAGAGAAATTGGAAGTGGGAAGCCAAATTGTTCCCAATCAAAAAAGAGCAAGATTAATACAGGATTTCTTGTCATTGTGTGTGCTTGAATACTAACATGTCTGCAACTGATGCTAGTAGCTCTCCAAGCCAGGGTGAAGTAACTTGGGATAAGTTAAAATCACTGTCTATGGAGGAGTTGAGAAAAATGGCTGAGTTGTGTGGGATCACTGTACGTGGCAAGGCTAGGAAGTCTGAACTCCTAAGACTAGTGCCCACCCATTTTTCCCTTGAATCTGAAGAAGCAGAAACAGAGTTAGAAGCAGACCTAGAGAGGGTACTGCTAGCAAAGATACAATTGAAACAGAGGAAACTTGAATTAGAAGAAAGAGAAAGAGGCAGGAGAGGGAGAAGGAAAGAGCCTTCCAGAAGGAAAATGAAGAAAATGAAAGACAAGAGAAGGAACAACAGAGAGAGAGAGAGAGAGAAAGAAAGAATATTCCAGAAAGAATGCAAAGAAAGAGAGTTGAAGTGGCTTGAATTAACGAGCGGGTGACAGAGTAACTCCAGCGAAAGCATGGCCAATATGGAGGAGTGTAATTCAGGGCTGGGTACAGAATTGTTAAAAGTAGCTCATCTAATCCCAAAATTCAATGAGGAAGATGTGGAGGCATTTTTTGTGTCCTTTGAGAAACTGGCAAGGCAGTTAAAATGGCCAGCTGAGACCTGGCCTCTTTTACAGCAAAGCAAGCTAACTGGAAAAGCACATGAGGTTTATTTTCTGTTGCCAGCTGAGAGTTCATCAAGTTATAAACTGACCCAAAATGCTCTCCTCGGGGCATATGAATTAGTACCTGAAGCCTATCGCCAAAAGTTTAGAACCCTCAAGAAGCAAGCTAATCAAACTTATCTGGAGTTTGAAAGAAGTAAGCAGCTGGCTTTTGACCAGTGGCCGAGGGCTCTTAAAGTACAACTCAGCTATGAGAATCTCAGAGAAGTAATTCTGTTAGAAGAATTTAAACACTCTCTCCCACTCTCCATAAAGACCCATGTAGAGGAGCAGCGGGTTCAGAGAGCCCGGTAAGCGGACGTTCTGGCCGATGAATTTGCTTTAATTTATAAGTCGGTTTCCCAGGGGAGAACCTTTCCTAATCACCACCACAAATCTGAAAAGGACAAAGGGTGGGAAGGTTCATGCAGTCCTGAGAGAGAAAGGAAAGCAGGAGACACAGGGGGCCCTCCTCCAGCCAGAAAATGAAGGTGCTGTGAGCAAGAGTGAGACCTGGAGACCTGTGTGCTTCCATTGTAATAAAGCAAGGCATTTAAAAACTGACTGCTGGAAACTAAAGGGAAAGCCTGTAGGGTTAATCAGGGCACACCCACTCAATGAAGAAGCGATCCTGATGCAAAGCATGGCAGAACAAGCTGTGGCTTTAACTGCAGTAAGAATGCAACCCAGGAAGCTTACTACGGCCAGTGCAGGAAAAGCTAATAGGATTCCTAAAGGCTATCAGGGTTTTGTGTTTGAAGGGAAAGTAACCCCGTACCCGTCGAGTGGGGCAAGCAAGCCCATAGTAATTCTCAGGGATACAAGGGCCACTAGATCCCTTTTACTGGGAAAAGGCCTGAGCTTTCCCCCAGAGGGTGTAGTGAACACCAGAATTGTGGTGAATGGTATTGGAGGGCAGTGTATGCCTATACCTGCACTTGGAGTGCGACATAGTTTCGGGACCGGTGACCGCAGGGATTGTCCCTAGTTTGCCTGCAGACGGGGTTGACCTGCTCATAGGTAATAATCAGGTGGGGGTGAAGGTGGTAGTCCCCCCAGTATTGAAAGAAAGTCTGCAGGAGGTCAGAGGGACAGGGCTGTGGCAGGAGACAGACCCCTGCAGTTTCCCTGAATGTATAGTGGATCAGGCCATGATCAAACTAGTTCCCCAAGAGGAGAGTGAATTAGCACTGGCAGACACATGACCAGATCTGTATGTCTGAGACTTTCTTTGGAAAGTTAGGAGACCCAGGGAATGAATTAAATGGACTTTCCTTCGCTGAGATTCAGTGAGTCGATCCAGTATTGCGAGGGTTAGCACAGGCTGCCCAGTCTAAAAGTGAAGCAGAGGGAGTCCCTGATTGCTGCTATCTAAAGAATGAGGTACTGATGAGGAAATGGAGTTCTCCTGACGGACCTGAGAGCAAGGAGTGGACAGTAGTTCACCAGTTAGTAGTGCCGCAGAGGTACCGGAGAGAAATAATAAGTTGCCCACGAGACGACGGTGGCTGTACATGCCGGTGTTTGAAAGACCAAAACCACATAAGACAACAGTTTGAATTGCTCAAACTCCACAAAGATGTGGTGGAGTACTGCAGGAGTTGCCACATGTGCCAAGTTGAGGGGATACCCCAACCTATAGTGAAACCTGCATGCCTAAGTCCTGTATCGGTGTTAGGAGGACCCTCCAGCAGAGGGCTGGTGAACTGTAAGGGACCACCGCTGAGAACAAAAGGAGACAGGCAGGCACAGGGAAGGGGAAAAAGTGACCAAGAGGGCAGGTTAAAGGAATTCTGGGAGGAATCCTAGATGGAAAGCCCTAACACCCAGTCAGCCAACCCCCAAAAATTTGAAAAGGTAGACCCCACATCCTTCTACGTAAATGCAGACTTTAGAAGCACCCCACCAGAGTTGCTAACAGCATTTACAGGAACCGGCAGAGACAAAGAAAGATTTCTAGGTGGCAGAGAAGCCATGGGGATGATGGTCAAAGTGCCACAAGGGAGTGCAGTAGAGTCTGCACACATACCTGCAGGCAGGAATGTCCCAGGGAACAAAGGTAAGATTAACAAGGAATCCTCCCCCACAGTCAGAGGAAAGGGGAACCATCCATCACCTGAAGTCAAAAGCCTTTGCATGACTCAGCAAGGCACTGAAAGAGAGCTCAGAATAGATCTGCCCATGACTGACTCTCTTGGAAAAAAACTCCAACTTGGGCTTAATTAAATCTAATTCCCCCCTCCCCCTTGGCAGACCTCAGCAGAAACAAAGACCCTAGGCAGTCATGGCAATGGGCAAACTGAAGAAAAATATGGTTACTGAGGTGTCAAAAAGGGAAAATTAAAGCAGCACTGGCACCAAGCTTTAGGATTTATAAATGAATGGGAATGAATGAGAGAAATGCATGGTTTTCTGTATCTTATCTTTTCTCTCAACCCTTTTAGTGAAATGCGACAAATTTCATTTCATTCCCCTGGGTGTGGAGGTGTCATGCAGGCCCCCACATGCCAAGAATGAGGCACATTAATTTTTCCACATGGACATTAAATTTCAAATTAGTGCTGGGAAGACGAGAAGGCCTGTGACAAGGGGTTGCCAGGCCCCTGGCTGGAAAGACACTTTTGCATATTAACAGGCAGTATTTGCAGACAAAAGACCATTCCCTGACCCACCAGGGGTCACAAAGCCAGAAGTGGTTATACCAGTTACGTGACCACCCTGCTGGCCAACTTGGGGAGTTTTAAATTGTAGAGACAGTGTTTGAACTGGAAGAAAGCTTTTTGCCCTTGGATTGAAAAGGCTTATTCTCCTATCCTGTCTGCTCCCATCTCTTTCTCACAGAACTCCAAAAACTGACTAAAGAGACATGAACCCCAAGAGAGAAAAGTCTCCTACAGCAAACAAGGTTTAAGAAGAATACTGGGCCCCAACGAAAAGCAAGATCAACCTACAAAAGGACTCTACAGTGAGCTCGATGAACCATCACATAACTCTTCAGATATTGCCTCAAACCTTTCCACTTTAATTTTTCTTTTGCTCTTTTCTGTCCCTATTTGCATGTGTGTATCGCATATGCATGCTAGCATGTGCGCGTCATGTAACGGTAGGTGTCAACCGAATTAGTGTTTAAGTTTAAGTTTAATAAAATTTCACCTTTCTTCTTTAAACCTAAGAAAGCCTGTTTGAGCTTGTTTCTTTACCTTATAATTGGAAAGCAGTGAACAAGGATTCATCAAGGGGGAGCTAAAAACAGTGTATTTAAAATAAAACGCTGTTACAGTCAGACTAGGTGAAGGCTGAAAGGGAAGCCTAGACCGCTTTCTCACCTGGTCGTAGCACCCCTTATAGGGACTAAACCAAATCAGGAGTACTTCCCTGTGAATCTCTTTCAGTTAACTTCAAACCAGACAGATTTTCACAGACACTTGTTTGGGTGTGAAGAATTGAACTAGCTCTCCCTCAAAGAAAGAAATCCACAGAGAATATTACTATCCTTCGCATAGCCTATTTTTAATAATTTATAGCTAAGTCACAAATATCCCAGTTATTATAAGGTTTGGGGAAACTCTCTTCAATACATTTCACCCCACTTAAGGAGACACAGAGAGGGGATCTTGTAGTAGTATACAGAATACTACATGAGACGATTTATTAACTTTTATAAATTTATTAAAGAATTGAACATGCAATATACTTTACGTGGCTAAGTATATTACAACATAAAAGATTAATAAAAGATGTAAAACATAATCTTATTTCTAAAATAGAATCCAAAAGTTTAACCTTGACAATGTTAAAACAGAATGTCTTAGCACATCCATCAAAATCCAAAGTAAACTGCTTCCTTAAATTCTCCGAGTAGACCTTCTGCTTAACAAGATAAAGCACTCTCGGTTAAGAGTAGAGTTCTCTTGTCACACAGTCAGCCCACCTTCACCATTGGATGAGAAGCATTGTTGAGGAATTCAATACTTCTGATTTTTCAATTCAAAACTCTCACGCTTATACTGTTTCTAATCAATTAACTCATCCTTTGTAAATGTGGGTCTACATTTCTGTAAATGTTCCTCTCTCTTTATCCATATATGGCTGTATCATTCCCAATTAATGTAATTGCTGAGAATTCCTTTCTCATTTAGTTGTGAGCTTTTATCTGGTCAAAATGTCTGTAATTTTTTATAGTAACATTATTACTTTGTTTTATAAATGTGTTCTTTTCTAAAAAGCTTTTTTAAAAATGAACTTTGTGCAGTAACTGTTTTTTATTTTTAAAGTAAATTGGTGTTGCATGGCATCTGTTTTTCTTACGTAATGTCCTATTTTTGTGATTGGTCATTCGTAATGATTCCTTGGAGTTACTTTGTACTATCTCCTTAAGATAATCTGTCTATGTTATGATTCTCAATTAATTAGGACCATAGCTTGACTATAGCTATCAGTGTGTACCAGGTGCAGTTTATCTCAGTGTGCCTTATTTTTAATTAGTTTGTAGATTCCAATGTAGTATAGACATTGAGATGGGCTTTTTAAATTACAAAAGAATCAACAATTTTTAACTCTGCTCTGAAAGGGGAATTCCAGTGACTTTTGAAAACTGACTATTTATTCAATCTTTAATTGTATTAAATTAATCTTTATTTCTTCAGTTAACTCAATCTTTAATTCTATTAAATGAATCTTTGTTGCTAAAGTGTACTGTATTAATTATATCTGAATTCTACCTAATTAAGTGTCTGTATTAATTATCGATACTCTAATTAAGTGTATGTATTCATTATCTATATTTTTTCCTAATTATCCCTATTAAAGCTAAATTTCATCACAGGAGGGTGGGGGAATCAGAAACCTGGTGGTGGGGGAATTGAAGGCCACATGGCAGAAGAGGCGATCGGAGGCCTGAAGAAGGATCGGCATTTTCATGGTGGGGATCAGAGGCCTACTGGTTGTGGGAGAGAAGATTGGAGGCCTGAAGGGAGTATCAAAGGCCTGGTGGTGGGGGCAATGGAGGGTCGGTGCGGGGATGGGGGGGAGCGAAATCAGAGACCTGTGGGTGGATGTGGGTTTGGCAGCCTCATGCTCTATTCAGAGGCCTCAGGGTGAAGGTTGGTCTGGGAGGTGTCCGATTGCAGAGGCTCCTCACGCAGAGTAGGTGAAGCTGTCGGATTCCTGAGGCTTGGGAAACCTGGCTGACCAGAGTTAAAGTTGAGAAACTGAATGACAATGAGGCTTGCAGCCTCAGTATCATATGTAAAGTACCAAACCACCTCCTTGGAGTGAGTTGGTCACCTGTCCACCTCTCGGCTCAGTTAAAGCCAGATGTGGACGGGTTGGAGGCAGGTTTGGGGCAGGAATCTGATTTTTAAGACTTTAACCTCCAAATGATCCAAACCTGCCCTGATTTTTAGGTTAAAATTCACTGCTATATGCATGACAGAAACCAGACAGGAAAGAGTTAAACAGGAAATGATGGGGTAAGTGGTTGTGTAATTCGGTTGAGGATCTTGAGAGAGGATGGAGAAGCTGGAGGTAGGCTGGTAGTTCAATCTCAAATCCACCTTTCACTGCCTCCACATATATCCAGCCATTCAGCCAAGGCAAGCACATCACGTAAACACAGACCAACGCAATTGCTACCATTCTTCCCTGTCTCTTGCAGGATAAGGTGACACAAAATAGAGGGGAGCAGAGCAGAAGTGGCAGGGTCAGGCAGGCCAGCATCCCCTGAGCCCTACAGAGAAGATGGAGCTCTGCATCAAGGGACCAGGTGCAACAGAGCCCGCTTCATCTGGCATCACTGAGACCATCGAAGATGATGGTATGCTCCTGTCTTATGCTCCTTCTCAACTTTCATCTCATCCTCATCCTGCTATCTGGCATGAAGTGCAAGCGGCAGATGGTGCATCCATGGATATATTGCTTTCCACCGCATTCTCCTTCCCTCACCCCAACACTCCCCTTCTGACTTTCTGCTTTCAGATACCCAGGAATGTCGCCTGCCATTCATAGCAGCCTCAGGCTGAAGAGAGAACAACAGCACACCACTAATGAAGAAGAACCTTCCCTTGATCAACCACCAGCTCAAATACTGGCACTGCACGAATTTTAGAGGCTAATATATCATCAGGAACTGCATGTGGTGAGTCACTGGGCACAAGTGGGCTGCAGCAAACCCAGGGGAAAGGATAGGGCATATGTTAGCTCCCCAGAGGGTGAGGTCACAGATGAGTTCTGCAGCAGGGTGTAAGATCTCACATTGTAGATCTAGTATTGTAAATCTCTGGAAGAAACACACGGCACTGCCTTCTGGATTTCTGCTCTGTAAACTGAACCTTTATTATTGACTGCCTCTCATAACACACTGCACATGCTACACCAAGCATCTACAGTGACCTCAAATGAACAATAGACTACATATACTACATATTAAATGAGCAATAAATGAATAATACAGTAAACAGGGGACTCAGATGAGGACTCCGATGGATCGACCTACAGGAGGATGGATATCAAGATGCTTGGCTCATTGACAGGCCTGCCACTTGTCACTGTCAAGGAGTATGGGGAAGTCCAACTTGGCACAGGGCTTTGCGCACAGCCTGGAGCCCATCCTTTCCAGTGTGGAAGTGGTGACCAACTCCATGCCAACACTTGTGGACCCAGCCGTGATGCAGCGTCAGTGGCTGCTCTTTCAGCTACCACAGCAGCACAATTGGAAGCCGCTCAATGTCATGAGACCCATGCTTGCAGCCATGCAGGCACAGAATAATGCCATCATGGCTGTGCATCTCAATGCTCAAAGGGGCATGCAGGCTCTTGCAGCAGTCTGGCAATCTGTACTTCAACAGATTACTCGAATTGCTGAGGCACCACCCCGGAGGTGCGCCAGTCAGGAGCTTCCACCAGCCATCCTGCAGCAATGGGCATAGCACTGTATTGCACTAGAGCAGGCAAGGGCCCCCACAAGACAGGCAATAAGGGAATACACAAGGGTGAATCGTTCATTTTTGTTTTTGTAAGGGATGTGTTTTTGGATAAAGGTGTTTGGAAAGGTCATTGGTTCTGACTTTTATTGCAGGATCCCGACTTTTCCACTGTTGCTAAATTATCAGACTGCTTACTCGACATCCAGTACAGGATGAGCAGAAATTTCCTCCAATTAAATATTGCAAAGACTGAAGCCATTGTCTTTAATCCACGTTCCAAACACCATCTCTAGCTACCGACTCCATCCCTCTAACTGGCAACATTCTAAGACTACACCAGACTGTTTGGAACATTGGTGTCATATTTGACCATGAGATGAGCTTCCAACTGCCTATCCATGCCAACACTAAGACCGCCTATTTCCACCTCTTTAACATTGATCAACTTCGCTCTGCTTTAGCTTATCTGCTGCTGAAACCCTCAATCATGCCTTTGTTACCTCTAGATTTGATTATTCCAATGCACTCTTGACTAGCCTCCCACATTCTACCCTCCGTAAATTTGAGGGAAGTGGTTCCATAGCTCTGCTGCCCGTGTCTTAACTCGAACCAAGTTCTGTTCACCTATCACCCCTTTGGTTGCTGCATTTTAAAATTCTCATCCTTGATTTCAAATCCCTTCCTGTCCTCATCCCTCCCTATCTTTGTAATTTCTTCCAGCCCCACAATGCTCTGAAATATCTGCGCTCATCTAATTCTGGCTTCTTAAGCATCCTCCATTTTAATCGCTCCACCTTTGGTGGCTGTGCCTTCAGTTGCCAAGTATTGGAATTCTCTAAGCATTGGAATTCCCTCCCTATACCTCTCTGACTCTGCACCTCTCTTTTTTAAGATGCTCCTTAAAATCTACCTGTTTGACCAAGCTTTTGGCCATCTGCCCTATTAATGCCTTATGTGGCTTAGTGTCTAATTTTGCTTTATAATACTCCTCTGAAGTGCTTTGGGACATTTTATTACCTTAAAGTCGTTATTGTTGTTGATCTTGTCGAAGAGGACTCAGTGATGGGGAGTCTCACACGGGTGGTAGTAAGGTGGAGAATGGTGGAGACATAGTGATGAAGGGATATTCCCTTAAGGGAAGTGAAGTCTGAGCATCCATTCTCAGACAGCCTTTTTGGACTGAAGGGGTCCTGCTTCCATCCTCTTCTTCCCAAGGTGGCCTCTGGATTCCTGGTGGCAACGGCTGAGCCTCATGATGGCAATTTTGTGGAGCAGACCACCACACACTTGGAGACACACTCCAGCATGAGCAGGAGGGTTTTCCCCGAGCAGTCCAGGCACCAGAAACATTGCTTTAGCATGCTGATGGTCCACAATGTGTAAGCTAAAAGCGCCTCACCTGCAAGTTAGCCCTTTAAATAGTGCTTGTTGGGAATTGGCCGGTGGGTGGGGTGGGGTGGGGGAAGGGTGGTTTGGTAGTGCCCTCGTGCAACTGAATGCATGTTCAACTGTGAGTGATTAGCACAGGCATTCACTGGACCTGCACCATCCACATTTCAAAAATGTACGTTAAACCAGCCAAATCTACTGAGTGATGTCATTATCAGACCTCTCCTAACGCTTCTGTCGCACATGTGGCACATCTGCACTAGCACCCTTCTCAGCATGGGGCACTGTACAGGCTGCACTGGAAGTGAGTGGCAGCACGGTGAGCACCATTTTCTGCCTTTGGGGTTTCTGTAGTGCCTGCACCAGGGACGATATGGAGCCCAAAGTCACATCCCCGGAGTTGCAGAAAAATGTGATTAAAGTGTTTTTGTTTTTCGTGCATTTGCTCATCATTGCATTCAGTTCAGTTTAGGAGAGAGTTTCTGCTGCCAGGTACAACCTATTTGCTATTTACTGGTAAAGTGCTGCATAGGAAATTGTAAATTGACCTGTATCTTGAAGCAGTTTCTGATTCAGACACTAAGTGGTGAGGGGCCAGAATGTTGAGTGTCCACGGCCAGCTTTGTTTTATATTAAGGCACCAAAGACCTAAGTGCCTTTTCAGGACCTGGCTTTTGGAGACCAGGTCAAAAAGGAAGCAGCAAAGAAGTGTGCAAAGAAAATAAAGACTTGAATTTCTATAGCACCTTTCATAATCTCAGCATGTCCCAAAGTGCTTTACAACCAATGAAGCACTTTTGAAATGTAGTTACTTTTGTAATCTAGGAAATGAGGCAACCAATATGACCAATCTATGATCATTTAACAAGGAGAGGGTTAATCGGGGGGAAATTTTTATATTTTGGATGGGCTTCTTAGTATCTGGAACACTGCTCAGTCAATTCAGTCACATTATGAGGCTTTGGCCTAATTTGCATTGAAACCAGTGAATTAATCAGCCAAGGACACATTTAGTTGTAAAAATTCTATGCACTGCCACGTTATTACCA
Source organism: Heterodontus francisci (assembly GCF_036365525.1). Classification (NCBI taxonomy): domain Eukaryota; kingdom Metazoa; phylum Chordata; class Chondrichthyes; order Heterodontiformes; family Heterodontidae; genus Heterodontus; species Heterodontus francisci. Next base: position 87,487,000 of record NC_090377.1, read on the forward strand.
TACTTTTTGAACGTGAAGCACATTTAGCTCTGAACATGCCTCACTGTGGATGCCCCATAATGTGTAAGTGTGAGTGAATCTTTGTAAAGAAAATATGTATACACAAGGAGTACTAGAAAAAGATTATCATTCACCACTAAGTACCTACACAGCTTAGCACATAATTAGAAATATCAATATTTCAAGAGAATGTGTAGGCAAAGCAGGCATACAAATTGTGCTGGAACCACTGTCATATCTGATTACTATTTCTGAAAAATAATCTACCATGAATACATTCAAAGCACAACTCATTTAAAAAAAATAAATTTATTTTCCTTTTATCAGGTTCTGATAATTGAGCCAAAAAGCACAAAAAGTAAATAATTTATTGCTATAATGCTATAATGCAATATTTGAACAAGTTATGTGATGCAGTTGATAAAACTGATGATACAGAAAGTGGGAGAGGAAGACGAAATGGCATTGAATGACTGTTTTGGCCCTTTTTAAACTTGCAGACTGTACAATTATCAAAGTTGAATAAGTACATAGCTAACAGATAGTTGGACTGATATAGTGTCTCCTTTTTAATGGCTTAGTAAGTGAATGAACCACATGGTGTGATAAAGAAGGGATTTTCTCAGTTTTGATCCTTCACATTCCTTCTCTTCCCAATCCTTTTATCCTTAAATATCTTGGGGCTAAAAATCTACGAGGTGGGGCCATAGAGTCATAAAAGCACAGAAGGAGACCATTCAGCCCATTAAGTCCATAACAACTCTCTGCAGAACAATCCAAACAGTCTAATTCCTCAGCTCTATCCTGTAGCTCTATAAGTTTATTTCCTCAAGTGCCCAACCAGGCCCTTTGCTGCTAACACTGCCAATGGTCACAGGGTCAGTACAAGGCACCTTTATTTTAATACCAATGCTGGGTTCCCACACTGTTGTGGGACCACCTTAGGAAGACCACCTTAAGAGGCTGTAAGTAAAGGTCACCGGAGGAAGTGATGTCACATCACACATGACCAGGGAGTTGTGGGTGTAGCCCGAAAGAGTAAGATATGTGTTGATGTGGCTCCTGTAGTAGTTGTGTCAAAATCTGTTCTAGTTTAAGTTGTAACAAAACCCCTTTTTTTTTTGGATATTACTTGGAGTCCTGTGAATCTTACAATAGTTCATTACCAAAGGAACAAGTAATATTACACACACCATTAGGAACACATCCAAGATGCTCTTCTTTGAGTCACTCTGAGAGATGGGGATGTGGGAAATCCCAGCATTGAGTTTCTCTGCTCTTGATCATTCCCCTGTTTATGCCAATGGCGTTGTAAATGGTGGAGAGAGGCTCTTCCCTTACAAATCTTGTGGTAAATGCAATGTAAATCCAGGATTCAGACTTACATAGTGGCAGTGGAGGTGTTGAGAGAGGCGGTGGAGAGGTAAAACTGGAATTGTCAGTGTAATTGTGGAACTTGCCACCATGTCTTTGGATGATGTCTCCAAGAGGTAGCATGCACAAGGAAGAGGAGTAGGCCAAGGTGGTATCCTTGGGGGTGGGGGGGTTCCAGAGATGATGGTATGGTGGCAGGAAGAGAAGCCATTGCTGGAGATGCTCTGATGATGAATGGATAGATAAGAGTGGAACCAAGTGAGGGCAGTTCCACTCAGCTGGACAATGGAAAAGAGGCATTATAGAAGGTTGGTGTTTTCAACTGTGACAAAGGCTGCAGAGGTCAAGAAAGACAAGGTGGGTTAGTACACCATGACTGTTGTCACAGAGGATGTCAACAACACGATATCAATGCAATTATCCTCAGTAAGATCGTGAATGGCTTGGGCCTTTCCTGCAAGCGATCAGATATTCTGGAGATAAATGCCAAGAGGGAAAGTGCTGGTTGATCCAATGGCAGAGTCCAAGGAGGCAGGAGTGACTGCCGTGAGTGGGATGAGAAACAGGTTGAGGAGATTAGCCCCCGAGGACATGCTGGGTGGAATGGTCGGTTAGAAAGTTCTTGGGACAGTTGTGCCTGCTGGTAAGGAGGCAACAACAGGTGTCATGTTAGCCTTTTGGAAAATGCCAAGTGAAGCATTGAGGATATTTAACCAAGGGGTTTCAAATCTGGAATAGCAGCAGGAGTTTAGGAAGGCATAGAAATAGGGATGGGTTGGAGTATGGATGGCAGAAGTGAAGTATCCGAGGGAGGAGAAATTTAAGAAAGAAAAGACCTGCATTTATATAACACCTTTCAAGGCCTCAGGACATCTCAAAGGTGTTTTACAACCAAAGGTTGTAAAAAACATATTAAAATAATAAGAATAATAGAAATGTTTCATAACTGAGTGATAGGAAGGCAAGGAGAAAAAGTGCCCCACTGTAAAACACAGTGCCGCCACCTGTGGTAGGTCTGTCCTGCTGGTGGGACAGGACATACCCAGGAATGGTGATGGTGGTGTCTGGGACATTGTCTGCAAGGTATGATTCCATGAGTATAACTATGTCAGGCTGTTGCTTGACTAGTATGTGGGACAGCACTTCCAATTTAGGACCACTGTAATAGGTATTAGAACCACTGCTCTTTTTGATATATAACAACCTGGTTTTGTGTATAAAGGGGTCAAGAGAAGCAAAATAAAAGGGAGCTAGATGTGATGAGCTCAGGTCTGGAGCAGCAGCCAAATTGTGCATGCAGATCCCTATAGCGGTATCTTAAAGAATAGGATAGCTATGTCCTAGTTGTAAACAGAGGATTGTGAAGAAATTATATGAGGTAGTCCAAATTTTAGGTCAGGGATTCTGTGGAATGAAGCTAACTTGTAGACAAGGTGAAGTCAGCTTGGAGTATAGATGAACCAGTTTCAGGTTTGGAGGCTGCAGTGGAGGGTGAGTGAGTTATGGAGCTGTTTGGGGATAGAGTATCATAAGTATCCTGTCAAAGATTGTCCAGTGCAAAATGGAGATTGCACCATGAGCCAGGCTAGATTGATTCAGAGGTCCAAAGGAGAAGATCAGTGAGACAACAGCAGATCCAGTATACCAGTAGAGGAGGAAAGAGTAGTTGGAATAAAACTCAAGGACTGAGAGGAGTAAACCCCAGGGAGTCAGGGGACAATGAAAGATAAATCCGCAGGATGTGTGCAAATGAGGTGGCTGGTCTGAGGAACAGCTGTGGAGAGCCATAGGATAGCTATGAAAATGTTAGAATATTATTTTGCATTATTTTACATTGGTTATGTTATAATTTGACCAGGGTACAATTTGTTTGCTAACCAAAAAAAAGAGCCATAAAAAGAATTTCAAAGCATATTTTGAGCAATTTGCTGGTCTCAAATTCTACTTTTTATTGGTAGATTTTGCTCATTCTTGTGCTTACTGAATTCTGATTACTTAGTGTTGATACATTCGGGGGGAAAAATGAGTGATTTGATTGGTTACGGTTCTGGTTCTGTTTTGCTTTTTTCACAGATTTTAATTGTGTTTCTAGGCCATTAGGAAAAAATTGAGTGAATCCAAAAAGAATGCACCTGACGTACGACTACATCAAAAGTTATAATACTGAAGTCTAATGCAGATAGTTACGTTATTGTTCCATTTTATTATACTATACAAGGCCTACTAGAGATTTTTGGTTTCCCCTTCTTTTCCAAGCTATTTATTTTATTAGTTGTTGTTTGCTGAATTATAGTTTTTGTATTGGTTTGCTACTTGCTGACTAATAGGTTTCCTACTTGTTCAATAGTAATGTATTTTTAATGATTATATTTAAATTAATCAGTTGTAATTGTGAAATATAATTTTCATTTGTAATGCTTTTAAGTGTAACACTTTGTGGTGTGACAAATATACGCTAGACGCAATACTTCTGTTATAGTTTTAAGTTCAATGTAAGCACTCAAACAAAAGCAAAGTAATTTCAATAAATTGTTTACTTTTAGCATCAATTATTAAAAAGAAGTTTGCAATCAACTTTATCAAACAATTGTAAATGCAGTGACTAGAGATCCTATATTCAAACATGTACTTTCTTCTGATCGCAGTTTCACAATTTGCAGTCATGTCGCTAAATTTTCAAAGCCTTTGTGTATTCTTCAATGCTATTATTTTGTGCGCACACAGGAGTAATATGTTTCTTAGAAATAGATTGTATTTGTCAGTACTGCATGTCAACTGTATTGATTCCTATTTGAATCTGAAGCAGAATTAAAAATGACAAACACAATAACCCCAGTACCTATAATTGTATAAAATATGCTATTAAAATTATTATAAAGTATAAACATTAATACCTTATTAATCTTTGGATAAACACAATGAAACCAATTTCCTGAGGAGATTTGTGCATGAATACTTATTTGTAGCAATTTTGCACGACTCACAAATTTGACAATAACAATTCTCAACATTAGTTATACAATGGAAACACAAAAAACACAACATACAAATAGAGAAATGGAAAATCAGCCTCTAATTATTTTCTACCTCATTGTGAAATTTTTGTAAAGCTCCACACCTATGAAATCATTGCACAGACACCATTATATGAAACGATGAATGGCAGCATCTGATATTTTGGCTTTGTATTAATCATAAACATTGAGAAGTCGATTCTTCGAGGATTAAATTAATGCCCAGAAGCCAGATAGCTAAGTAACAAGGGAAACAAAATGAAGGCTCATTTTCCTCCTGCAATTTGGAAAGCTACAATTTATCTTGTCCTAATTTTTGTATGATTGCCTTTAAGAGTGATGTCCCTTTAAGATCTTAGTATGCTAATGAACTAAGTACCAGGACGTAGTAATGTGACTCAGAGCCAGAGTCACTCTGCAACTGTAACACCCAGAGTGAGGTTCTGTAAATAGTTAGCTTTGTACTGTATACAATATTTAGTTGTAATAAACCTGTTTGAGATCTTCAACCAACTGGACTCCATACATCTCATTTATGTTGCATCAGACAACATAAAAATAACTCATCACACTGATTAACGTCTCAAAGCCATTCAACACATTATTGAAAGAATTACATTTGGTCATACCCATAAAAAATCTCTATGATCACAATTGGGATTTTTTTTAATATAAAGGAAATCTTTGACAGATTTGTGCATCTAAATCTAATAAGGTATCAGATAAATGTCTGCTGGCTTTGACATATTCATTATCTTAAAGTGGTCTCTGGAGAGAGATGGCATTGAGGGATATGATGTGAAAGCAGGTGGATGGGGTTTGCAATCCAATGATAAAGCTCCCTTCCTATTGCTAAACATTCTTATATTGTTCACAGATCTTTTGTAGCATTCCTCACAGTGATTTATAGATATACTGATTTATAATGACAGAAGCGTTGTATTATGTAATGTAGATGGCCCGATCATATGATGGCAAGCATTAATTTCTCTTTTCCTTTCTTGCCCCTTTTCTCCTACTTTTGTCCCATCCTCCTGCCTGCTCTTAAGCAGCAGCCCTTCACTGTCTTCCCCCCCCACCCCCCCCCCGTGCCCCATAAAATTGTCATAGCTGTATCCTGCCCTTCGTTCATTCAGCATATTAGGAACAATGCACAAGGAGGACCAGAAAAACAATCAAGTGAGCTTACTTTACATTATTTGATAAAGAGATCTCATTTGGGCTCAGAAACACTGAATGATTCAACAGCAATGGTGATGCTATATGGGGACCATATTATTGGCCCCATAATGTATTCAATGCTATAGTTCCCAGACCAAAAAAGAGCTTCTCTCTTCCTGCAGCTGTCTCTCTTTCAGTCTCACTTTAATTCTTCTTGTGCTCTATCTTTCTGGTTTCTGCTTCCACTGTGGGACTCTGGTTCCATTTGATTGTGAGGATTCTCATGCCACTGAGATTCTCAAACTCTGCAGGACTGCCCTGGACTCCTCTTCTACTTAATTTACATGTTAAAGCTAATTGTTCCAGGTCACTCAGCTCATCTCCCATCCTGCTGATCTGTCCTTCATCTGGATGCTGTTGGCACTGCGAATTGGTGTGTGAGTTAATTGGGAGAGACTGCAGTGATGAGCTTTGATCATTGTCCATCAGAGTTCAGCTTATGAATGGTGGCCTGTGCTGCTTTAATACTGTGGCACAGGTTTGTTGTTTCAATCAGCTCCCTCCAGCAGTTGCACTGCTCCTTTCTTATCTCTCTGATTAGCATTTTCCCAAACCAAATGGTTCATTCACCAAAGAGACCTGAGTCAAACAGTTCTGAATATATCTTATATTGTTAACTTGTTTGTTCTGAAAGCTCAGGGATCATTACTGCCCTATCTCTGGAAAATCATCCGGTCCATCACAAACTTGCTTTTCTGACACTGGCACTTTGTGTATCTTGTTCTCCCTTTGTCCCACCATGGTGGCAGAGTCTTCAGTCACATTATATGTAGAATCTAGAACTCCCTTCCTAAATGTCCAAACTTCTCCACTTCTCTTTCAACCTTCAAAATCCATCTCTTTAACCAAGCTTTTGGTCCACTCTGTAACTTGGCATTCACGCTATAAAATATTTGATTTATCTTTGCTCCCCTGTCTTTCATGTTGGGACATTTTCTACATTAAAGATACTATATAAATGCAAGATGTTGTTGTTTGCTGTTTTTGTTTGTGTTCTACACTTACTTTCTTTTTGGTTATGATATACTTTCTCATTGTTTTGTCTGTGTATTTTGTAAGTCTCCTCCCCTTTCTTCTTTATGTCCCTGATGTCACAGTGTAGATTTGCACTTTACCTGTCGGATGTGCCAATATAAAGTGTACTATCCTCTGCTTGCTTGTTTATTTCAGATGATCATGTTTTTGACCAGCAAAGACATGATGGGCCCAATAGTCTCCTTCTGTGCCCTAAATTGCTTTTATTCTATACAAACAACTGTGCAGCATTATACATAAGCAGAAGAGCATCTGCAAAGGATAGCAAATCACCCAGTTTAGCCTCAAAGAGTGTTAGTTTTTTTTTGGGGGGGTGGTGTTGGGGAAGCGAGGGTTAGGCAAGGAATAGAATCAAAGGCAAGGGAGTAGAGTTTGTTGTGCAAGCTGAGGACAATGTTTTGATCTTTCCCACATTTAGGTGGAGAAAATTGTGACGGTCAGGCTCCATCTCAAACAGTTTGCCAACATGGAAGCAATCAAGACACCAACAACAATCAACTTATATTTATATAGCACCTTTAACTTCATAAAATGTCCCAAGATGCTTCACAGGAGCATTATAAAAACATAATATGACACTGAGCTACATAAGGAGATATTAGGTCAGATGACCAAGAACCTGGTCCAACAGGTAGGTTTTACGGAGTGTCTTAAAGGAGGAAATTGAGGGAAAGAGAGGTGCGGAGGTGTAGGGAGCATATTCCAGAACTTAGGGCCTAGACAACTGAAGGTGCGGCCACCAGTGGTGGAGTAAATAAAATCGGGGATGCTCAAGAGGCTAGAATTAGAGGAATGCAGATACGTAGGAAGTTTGTGGGGTTGGAGGATATTACAGAGATAGGGAAGGGCAAGGGATTTGAAAACAAGGCTGAGAATTTTAACATCAAGACATTGCTGACCAGGAGTCAATGTAGGTCAACCAACACAGGCGTGATAGGGAACAGGATTTGGTGCAAGTTAAGACATGGGCAGCAGAGTTTTGGATGACCTCAAGTTTACAGAGGGTAGAATGTGGGAGACCAGTCAGGAGTTCATTGGAATAGTCAAAGCTAGAGGTAACAAAGGCATGAATGACAGTTTCAGCAGCAAATGAGCTGAGGCAGGGGTGGAGTCAGGAGATGCTATGGAGGTGCAATATATGGTGGGATGCTCATTTCGGGGTCAAATGTGACACCAAGATTGTGAACGGACTGGTTTAATCTCAGACTGTTGCTAGGGAGAGGGATGGAGTCGATAACTCGGGAACAGAGTTTGGAGCAGGGTCTGAAAACAATCTCCCCAATATTTAATTGTAGGAAATTTCTGCTCTGGATGTCAGATAAGCAGTCTGATAATTTAGCAACAGTGGTGAAGTTGAGAGAGGTGGTGGTGAGGTAGAGCTGGGTTTCGTCAGAGTACATGTGAAAACTAACACTGGACTTTCAGATGATGCCGCCAAGGGGCAGCATGTAGATGAGAAATAGGATGGGCCATGAATAGATCCTTTGGGGACGCCAGAGGTAATGGTGCGAGAGCAGGAAGAGAACCCATTGCAAGTGATTCTCTGGCTACAATTAGATAGATAAGAATGGAACCAGGTGAGAGCAGTCCCACCCAGCTGGACGACAGTGGAGAGGCATTGGAGGAGGATGGTGTGGTCAACTGTGTCAAAGGCTGCAGCAGGTCAAGAAGGACGAGGAGGGAAAGTTTACCTTTGTCAGTCACATAGGAGGTAGTTTGTGACTTTGATAAGAGCCCTTTCAGTACTATGGCAAGGATAGAAACCTGATTGGAGAGATTCAAACATAGAGTTCTGGGAAAGATGGGAACTGATTTGGCAGGTGACAATGCATTTTAGGACTTTGGAGAGGAAAGGGAGGTTGGAGATGAGACGGTAGCTTGCAAGGACAGTGGGGTCAAGGGTTTTTTTTTTAAGTAGAGGGGTGATGACGGCAGACTTAAAGGAGAGAGGGACAGCACCTTGAAGAGAAAACCATTAAAAATATTAGCTAACACAGGTGCCAGGAGGGGAAGTTGGGTGATCAGCAGTTTAGTGGGAATAGGGTCGAGGGAGCAGAAGATAGGTCTCATGGACAAGATGAGCTCGGAGAGGCCATGCAGAGAAATAGGAGACAAACTAGAGAAAGATGTGAGTTCTGGGTTAGAGCAGTGAGGAGTATTATAGGAAGCTTGGCCCAGTGGGCTAGTGGAAAGGAGGGATGTGGCAGAGGCAGCTGATTGGATGGTCTTGATTTTAGTGACAAAGAAGTCCATGAGCTCCTCACATTTATTGTGGGAGATGAGAGTGGACCGGACAGGGGAAATGGGTTTAAGAAGACTTTTTTGGTACAGAAAAGAAGCTAGGGGCTATTTTTGCATTCCAAGATGATCCTGGAATAGTGAGCAGTTTTAGCAGACGAGAGCAGGACCTGATAATGTTTTATGTAGTCCAGCCAGATCTGGTGGTGGATGGCAAAACCAGTTGTTTTCGTCCCTTGGAATTAAGAGAGCAGAGATGAGGGCCGTACTAGCGGTGAGAGAGTAATGGTTCTACTGGGGACTAGGGCATCAAAGATGGAGGAGAGGGTGTGGTTGAACACATCAGTAGCTGCCGAAATGTTATGAATGAAGAACCAAATACTAGACAGTTGGGATTTTGAAAGTGCAGTAGTAAGTGAATTGGTGGATAGTTTTTTTCCAGGGATGGATAGAGAAGGAAGCAGGGTTGGGATGTGAAGTGGGGAATATGGGTGGTAAGTGATATAAAGAAGTGATCAGAGATGGCCTATGATTGATATGATGGGACTGGTAAGATCATGTGAGATGGCAAGGTCAAGTGGGTAGCTGTGAATATAGGTTGGGCAGTTTACATGGAGGAAGAGATTTATGCAGGATAAGAGGGCAGTGAACTCAGAGGAGAGAGAGATGGACATTGAAATCACCAAGGATGAGAAGTCGTTCAGTGCAGAGGCTGAGAGAGAAAAGCAATGAGGATATCATGATGAGAACATTTTTATTGTACTTGGGAGAGTGGTAGAGAATGAAGATTTTGAATAAGAAGTGAGAGGGTGGAACAAGGTGAGATTCTCAAAGGAGGAGAAAGTACCAGAGGAGTAGGGGGTCAAGCCAAGGTGTGACCTGGTGATAAGTACCACATACCCATTGTGACAGTTTTGGTGGGGCAAGTGGTGAAAGAAGTAACCAGGCAGGGAGGTTTCATTAAGGAGCAAGATGTCATCACCCCTCAGCCAGTTTTCCATTAAGGCCATGATGTCGATGCAATCAGTCACAATACATTCATGGTTAGCAAGGTGTTGACCCTTTTTCTCTGTAGGGTATCAACTGACATGACGGACAAAGATACACTGAAACCAAAGTCTCGTATAACTTCACTTTATTAGTACTAAAATCACTTAAAGCATACAAATATTTACGACAGTTTATTTAGACACCAATTAAGTACAAGTCTCACTTCTTGTACAAGATACTACCCATTAACATAGAGGTGATCAGTCTCTTGTCACGGTTGATCACTGAGCCTCCAGACTCAGGGTCCTGCCTTCGAGAGTTGTTCCCGGGTTCTCGCCGAGAATACCCTCCAGTGTTAACCCTTTTATATTCTTTGAAGGCTCCTTGCTCAACCCATGACTCACATGATCTTGTTTTGCACAAATCTTCAAGCATTATCTCATCTTTGGGAATCATTAGCCATTTAGCCACCTGGACAGAAGTCCAGATTTATTTACAATAACCACCGTTCGTTCCCCGATATCTGTTCCGCTTTTATCTATTCTTGTTCAACACTCTAGTCTAACGGTCACATATCCCTAACCACAAGCTTCAACATGTCTGTTAGCTTACTTCAGCAAGTTCTGCACTTATCTTTAGCTGCCTTAGAACATGCTGGGTATAAAGCGTTACTTGACCAACTTTTCAGGGCCTACAAAGGGCCTTATTCACAAGTGAACGGATATTCTGGAGGGAGATGCATAGAGGAATGGTGAGAGCTGATCCGCTGGCACAGTCCACAGTGTCAGCAGTGGGAGGAGTGAATTGAACAGGAAGAAGATTGGCAAGATTAGGTTGCTGCTCATAATGAACCAGCGCTGAGTGCCTCGATAAGCCCTTTGGAGGATGGCAAGAGAGGCACAGAGGGAAGCTGCAGGCTTATCTATGAGGGAGTCAAGCCTGGAATGGTGGCAGAGAGCAGGAAGGTCAAGAAGTACTGAAGGGTTGCAATAGGGAATTGGGGGGGCAGAATATCTGAGAATGGAGAAGTGAAAGGAGGCATGATGATAGTAGACAGATGTCTAGGAGGGATAAAGAGAAAAGAAGTTAAAAAGAGCAAAAATGGAAATAAATTAATGGGTTCAGGTCCATTGTGGCAGCCAAAACGTGCACGAGAATCGACACAGGGAAAGCTCAAGTTACATAAGTCTGGTTACATAAAAATTGGGGTACATAAAAACATGATAGTAAACGGAAATAGGAAATAGATAGATAATAGGAAGAAGTCTAGAGTTAAAGTCAGACGTCCCGTGGTAGAATAGCGATGACTTAGGTAGAGTAGAGTCAGCATGGAGCATCGACAAGCTGTTGTCTGAGGTCAGAGACAGATGAGGTGAGTGAAGTCCAGAAACTACTTGAGTGTAGAATGGCAGAGCACAGACTGATTGAGATATTTTCAGAGGTATGAGGATGCAGGAGGTGTACAGAGCCACCACAGGAAGTAACAGAGAGGTAAAGCTGGACATCATCAGCATTACATAGAATATACAGCACAGGAGCAGGCCATTTGGTTTAAACAGCCCATGTCGGCATTTATGCTCCACTCGAGCCTTCTCCCATCCTTCCTCATCTATCTTGATCAGCATAACCCTCTATTCCCTTCTTTCTCATATGCTTATCTAGCCTCCCCTTAAATGCATCCATACTCTTCACCTCAGCCATTCCCTGTGGTAGCGAGTTCCACCTTCTCACCACTCTCTGGTTAAAGAATTTTCTTCTGAATTCTCCATTTGATTTCTTGGTGATTATCTTATATTGATGGCTTCTATTTTTGCTCTTCCCTAAAAGTGGAAATACACTCTCTATGCCTAATCTATCAAAATCTTTCGTAATTTTAAGTATCATTTTTAGGTTACTCTTCAGTCTTCTCTTTTTAAGTAGACACCCGGGCTGTTCACCCTTTCCTGATAGGTATATCTTCGCATTTCCAGATTCATCCTTGTAAAATACATTTTATCCCTCGCCAGTGTTTTTAAAAAAATCCTTTTTATGATATGGCGATCAGAATTTTACATAGTGCTCCAAGTGTGGCCTAACCATGTTTTGATACAGTTTGAGATAACTTCTCTACTTTTCAATTCTATCTCTCTAGAAATAAACCCTAGTGTTTGGTTTGCTCTATTTAATGACCTTATTAACCTGCACTACATTAGTGATTTGAGTATTTGTACTACCAGATCCCTTAGCTCCTCCGATTAGATTCTTATTTTCCAAGTAATATGTGACCTCCTTATTTTCTAACCAAAATGTAATACCTCACACTTATCTATGATGAAATTCATTTGCCAATTATATGCCTGTTCTGCAAGTTTATTAATGTCTTCTTGCAGCCATATCATGGGAGCTAATCCAGCTCTTTAGCTAATCTTACCAAGGGACAGCATTTAATTGAGAAGAGTATGGGGCACATTTGGATCATTGGGGTTCATAGAAATGACAGGACAGAGGAGGGAAGAAGGAATAAACAAGTATTGTAGGAATGTTATTGAGAATAACAGGCTCAAATTCTTTGATTATATTTGCAATAAAATCAGTGGTTTTGATTATTATTAAATGTTAGTTTACCTATGTAGTTAATGTTATCTCTTTTTTTAAGCCCAGGATACAGAGGAAGTTAGTAGTTATGAGGTTCTAGGTTTCCGGTAAGCTCCTGGAACTGCATGGAATGGAGTGAGGAGCTGTGGAGACATGTTGGCTGGTCGTGTTGAGAAATAATCATAGGGTTTGGGAGTGGGGATTCATGCAGTACAGGAGCATTTGGAACATTTGCGAGTCTGGATTAAAAGTAAAGAGGGTCTGCGAGATATGGGAGAACTGGGAGGAGGATGCTGGACGCTACAGCAGAGGGATGGTACAATTTGGATGTGGCAGCACTGACATGACAGTAGCAGAATGAGGGAGCATTGTGAGAAGGATTTATGAGTGAGGAAATGTTGAAAGCAGGTCTGCAAGGTGCTGCTGGGTTGGCAGCATGGATGCAAGAGGTGGAGGGTAAGTTTGGCAAAAAGCAGAGGAAGGGAGAAGTGCAGTGTTGAGGAGGGGGGAGATTAATCGTGCCTATGGTTGCAGATGCAGGCAGAATGGGAGGGTTTTCCAGTAGTGATCTAGGGAAACGTATAGTGTTTAAAATAGATACTGCCGAATATTTGTTTTATAAATACAGATTTCCCCTGAGCACTGGGGGAAGTGCTTTCAACAAATTCCTCTGCCATAATCTGGCTGCAACCAGATCTCCTTCAGACCCCTGATCTTAAATACTGCGCACCCCCCCCCCCCCCCCCACCCTCTTGTTGCCAGGAAGCAGCTTAATTGTTGCTGAAGTGCTTTTTCAGCATCTTTATTTTAAAGTGTTGAAAACATTCTGAAGGGATTTTGAGACTGTGTCTTGGGTCAGGATTCACAGCTTAGAGTATGCTTGTGACAGGGCTGCTGATCACAAGCAGGGAGATCGTGGGGTTTGGGGAGCAGCTGGGCTGTCTAGCCGTGTTAGGGGGTAAAAGCAGATGCATGAAGTTGGAGGGTGGTGTTGATGTGGTGGTGGTGGTGATGGGTAGAAGCAGTGGTAGTAGAGAAGACTGCTCTAAGATAGGTGATGCTGTGGAGAACATCTGTTACTGTTCAGTTCTAAAGACATCAATGACTCAGTATAACATTTTTAATATGACTACACTTGTAAATACCCCACATACGTAGACATAAGAAACCAACATTTAAGTTTTGACACACCATTATTTAATATCTTTTTAAACACAGACGTGCAATGATATTTTCCATGTGCTTGTGAAACCGGAGCTTCCATTTCTTTTCCAGGCTTTGCTGGTTTGCAACTATTTTATTTTGTTTTGTTTTAATTTTACAATATATTTCTATAACCTTTCTTATAATAGGGTTTCACTCTACTTTTATTGTATAATTTGTACATATGGCCTTCTTGCTTAGTCGCACATCTCTTCAGAATAAATTATATTCTGCTTTAACTTTCTCACTACAATAACCACATTTCTTTGATGCCATTGTCACAGGTGCCAAAGCCATCTCTATTTCCACAGTGAGCTTATATAATATTTCACTCGCCATATTTACCTGGATATGATGGATGCTGTCCCATTTTCAGCTTCAACATTTCTTCAAAAAAACCACTTTTATTCAGGTCAACCTGCAAAAAGAACTCAGAATATGAGCTTAAGGTTTTTTTTTATTCCTTTTGGATTGGAGACTTCTTGATGTCAGGTGAAATTTCTTTACCCAAAGAGTGGTTAAAATGTGGAACCTGCTACCGCAAGGAATAATTGAGGCAAATGGTATGGATGCATTCAAGAGGACGCTAGATAAGCACAGGAAGGAGAAAAGAACAGAAGGATATATTGATGGGGTAAGATGTACAAGGGTGGGAGGAGGTTTGTGTGCAGCATAAACACCAGCATGGAACTGGTGTTGGGCTGTGCAGTCTGTTCCTGTGCTGTAAATACTTTGTAGTATTGCTCTAGCAGTGATACCCAATGGAAGATGATGCCACCTCAGCAAGAGTAACGGTGTAATTCTCTATCGGCAGTCATTCTTCCTTGAGTGTGAAAGACTGACAATTCGTCTACAACAGAGTTGTAAAAATATTTTGGAAAAGTAATAAATGTGTGGAATTCACAATTGATGGCATCAGCTGCCTGTGCGCAGGCGCTGGCGCCATTTTTAAAGGGCAGCCAGCCCTGCCGGAACATTTAAATTTTTATAGAAGTATCCCTCCAAAAAATATATAATAAATTTCTAATACCCGTTTCCCACCCCCCAATAACATTCACATTAATTATTTACCCTTCCCCCCCCCCCCCCCCAAACACTTACCTTCCCCAGACTGAACAAAGTTTAGAGTTCATCCCTTCCCACCAGCCCCGACACCCATTATGTTTATTTGACCCCATCTTCCGCCGCCCTACAGAAAATAGTAACTCCTCCACCCTCCCCACCAGTGTCATGCTGCCTTTCCCTGGACGGGGAACTGAAGGCGCGGGAGTGCCGGCCACTCTGCCGAAGATCGCGGAGGGCCCGGAAGATTGAAGATGAGTTCATTTAAATGTATTCATTTTATTAACTTAAATATTTAATTTCAGGTCCCATTGCTCGGCAGTGGGGGCAGTGGGGGATCTGCCATGGAGCCTCACAGCTGCCAGGAGGATTGGGCCGGGTTCTCCCGGCATTGAGGTCTGTGATGGACCTCTTCCGGACGCATCTGCAGGCCCCTCTCGCCATGGATCATGACATTGGTGGCTTGGTAAAATCCAGCCCTATATTTGAGAAATACAGGGCTGGATTTTAAAGCAACCACCCCCCCGCCCAACCCCCACCGACATCGGGGGTCATGGTGGGGGGGCGGCCATCATGGGCCTCGATGCCGGGAAGGCCTGGCCGGATATTGCCGGCGACAATGAGGCCTTGTGGCAGCGCCACCCCGCCAGCCCCCACCCCCTCCCTGCTGCTTGGCGACAGGAGTCAAATTAGCATAGGGAAATGTATTTAAATCAATGAATTAAGTACTTACCCGCTCCCGCCGTCCATTTGGGTGCCATATTGATGCCGGTGGCCAGCACTCCCATGCTTTCGGACACCTGTTCGGGGATCCATTGCGGGACACTGGTGGGGAGGGGGGAGCAGGTAAGTATCTCAGTGCAGGAGGTGGGTGTGCAGGGTCAAACTCTTCCAATTGGTGTAGAGGATGGTGGGAAGGGGTAAAGATTAAATTTTGTGAACTGTGGAAGGGGGGAAGGTCAGGTGCACAAGGTAAGTATTTTGAGGGGGGAGAAGGCAAGGGATGAATTCTGTGGCTATTGAGGGGTGGGAGAGGGGCTAGAAACATTTATTTCATTTTGTTGATTCCATTTTGATTCTATCTTTCAATATTTTAATAAAGTGGAAGGTCACAAAGCCCTTTAAAAATGGCGTTGGCGCCTGTGCAGTGGTGCCTGAAGCCGTTGCCGGGGACAGACTGCCCACCCCCTCCATGTCATCATGGGGGGGCGTTCCACCCCGACCATTTAAATGAGCGGTCACGTATAATATTGCGGTGGCTCTGCGGCGGTGGCTCTGCACGGGCAGACCGCCATTTTTGGAGTGCGCCGCCGAGATCAGCAGTGAGCTTATAAAATCCAGCCCACAGTCTCAACAAGGTGCCTCGATATAGCTATAAATGACATGAAGAGGAATTATTATTAAACATAGCCACTAGTTTGCTGCCAAACACTCAAATTTTTGTTAGAACCTAATGATCCTGCACTTCGTTCCAATTGTTGCGAAAATTTTAAATTCCGATCAATAGTGAAAATGAACAGTGAGTTTTATATAAGGAAATGGACCCAAAGCAGTATGAGTATCTGCTCAGTTGTAACTGAGGTCAAAACATTATATGTTTTTAAGAAGGAGTTAGATATAGCTCTTGGGTCTAAAGGGATCAAAGGGTATGGGGCGAAAGCGGGAACAGGTTACTGAGTTGGATGATCAGCCACAATCATAATGAATGGCGGAACAGGCTCGAAGGGCTGAATGGCCTACCCCTGCTCCTATTTTCTATGTTCTATGTTTCTATGTAACCAAGACTAAAGTTATTCCAAACATCTTCATTTCAGTTGATATACTACATATGTATTATTATATATTTATTATATATATACATGTATATATAATATATATATAGACACACACATACATACATAGTTCTTTTTCAAAATCATGTCTCCACACACAAAACAGATCCTCTGTTATTAACACTTTAAGTTGAAAGACCTAATTACAATTAAATTGACTAATTTCAATAGACAACTTTTGTTAATTATTCTATTACTTGTTTTCTCAACTTTTTTACTGAAATACTATGCACAATAATATGTCATGTGTCATGACCAGGTGAGAAGGGGTCTCGGGGGTTCCCTTTCAGCTTTTGCTTGGTTTAACCATAACAGGGTTTAATTTGAAACTACCGTGTTTTTAGCTCCCGTTACTGAATCCTTGTTCACTGCTCCAATCGTAAGGCAAAGAAATCAAACAGGTTTCCCTGGATTGAAAAAAGAAAGATAAAAGTTTATTAATCTTAAACACTAATCCAATTAATGACATGAACATGCTAGCATGCATACAGGATAAACACATACACAGATAGAGACAGATAAAGAAGACGGAATAAAGGGGAAAAGTTTGAGGCACTATCTGGTAGCTACAGTCCTTTAAGTTCAATGTGGAGTCTTTGGTTGCTGGTATGTCTTGCAATTCGTTGGGGCCCAGTTCACACTTCAACTTGTTCCGATGTAGGAGTCTTTTCTCTCTTGAGGTTTACGTGTCTTCTGTGGGTCGGGTGGCTTTGGGAGAAAGCAAGAGAGAGAGACAGCCAGGCGAGAGACTTGCTTGTTTCAGCTTCAGTGCATACTGCTTTCTGAATTCAAACAGTCCTGTGGCGAGTTCAAAAAGCCTGGACCAGCCAGTTGATCATGTGACCAGCTGGTTTAACCAGTCCTGGTTCTGTGGATTGCATCATCTTAGCAGGGCCTGGAATGCGCTTCCTTACACCTTCAGTGTCTGGTGATCAAAATCCATTTGGGTTTACTGGAGCAGGGAATAGCCCTTTGTCTCCACAAGCAGCATCTCTTAGTTTACAAATGTCCTTCCAGCCAAGTGTCTGTTGATCTTCAAACAAGTCATTTCTTCACTCCAGCAACAGTTTAAAATCAATGTTCACATCACAAAATTAATATGCCTCATTCTTGGCAGGTGGGGGTCTGCATGACACCTCCACACCCAGCGGAATGAAATGCAATTTTTTTAAAAAAGCATTTCATTAAAAGGGACTAGAGAGAAGATAAGGACAGGAAAACACACATGCACCTCTCTCATTCATTCAGGACCCTAACAATTGTTACAGCCTGTCTTTTCTTGGATTAGTGCTGCTTTAAATGGCCCTTTCTGGCATCCCAATAAACGTGGTTTTTGGGGAAGTTTTTTTTTCCAGTTTGCATATTTCCATGACGGCCTAAGGTGTCTTTGTTCTTGTTGAGGTCTGCAGGGGAAGAGTTAGATTTAATTAGCCCTAGGTTAGAGTTCTGCTCAGGGGTGGCGGCAGTGGGCGGTTCCACTCTGACCTCACTTGCAGTGCTTTGATGAGTCAGGCAAAGGCTTTTCACCTCAGGGACTGGCTGATTCCCTTTTTTCCTGACTGTTGAGGCAGATTCTTTGCTAATCCTCCCTTTGTCCTATGGGACACTCCTTCCTGAAGATATTTGTCCAGATTCTGCTGCTCTCCCCTATGACACTTCAACTAGGTGAGGCATCACTCTCACAGTTTCCCTGCCTTCTTGAGGACTTTGTCTCTGCAGGTTCCTGTAAACGCTGCTAGCCACTCTGGAGTGGTGCTTCTAGTGTCTGCATTTACATAGGAGGATGTGGGGTCTAACTTTTCAAATATTTTGGTGTTGGCTGACTGGATAGTAAGCATTTCCATCTGGGATTTCTCACGGACTTCCTTTAACCTACCCTCTTGGTCCCTTTTTCCCTGTTCCTTTCTAACCTGTTGCCAGCCTTATGCCTGCCTTTCCCCTTTTGTTCTCAGCAGGGCTCCCTTACAGTTCACCAGCCCGCTGCTGGAGGGTCCTCCAAACACCAGTACAGGATTTAGGGATACAGGTTTCACCATAGGTTTGGATTTCCCCTCACCCTGGCACATACTCCACCACATCTTTGTGGAGTTTTGGCCATTCAAATTGCTCTCTAATGCGGCTTTGGTTTTTCATATACCGACATGTACAGCCACTGCAATCTCATGGGCCATTCTTACTATTTCTCTCCAGTACCTCTGCGGCACAACTAACTGTTGAACTACTGTTCACTCCTTGCTCTCAGATCTGTGAGGAGAACTCCACCTCCTCATCAGTACCTCATTCTTTAAATAGCAGCAATCAGGGACTCCCTCTGCTTCAATTTCAGACTGAAAACTAACTCTCTCAGTACTGGGTCAGGTCGCTGAGCCTCAGCTAGGGAAGATCCATTTAACTCATTCCCTGCATCTTCTAACTTTCCAAAGAAAGTCTCAGATAGACAGACCTCATGGTCATCTGCCTGCAGTGCCAATGCAGTCTCCTCTGGAAGAGCTGGTTTGATCATGGCCTCACTCATTACACATTCAGGGAAACTGTAGGGGACCATCTCCTGCCACTGCCTGTAAATCCATTTGGGTTTAATTGGAGCAGGGAATAGCCCTTTGTCTCCACAAGCAGCATCTCTTAGTATGCAAATGTCCTTCCAGTCCAGTGTCTGGTGATCTTCAAACAAGTAGTTTCTTCAGTTGAGCAACAGTTTACAATCAATATTCATATGACAAAATTAATATGCCTCATTCTAGGAAGATGGGGGTCTGCATGACACATGTTTAAGTATATATTCTGGATAAGTAATATCACACATGGGAAGATTTTCTTTGTACGCCAGGCCCACTCGGTCCAGTCCTCATTACAGCCTTGGTCCAAACATGGAAAAATTATGTAATTTCCAGAAGTTAGGTGAAAATGACTGCCCTTGACATCAAGGCAGCATTTGAGGAGCCCGAGTAAATTTGAAATCAATGGGAATCGGGGGAAAACTCTCCACTGGTTGGAGTCCAAAGGAAAATGGTTGTGACTGTTGGAGGCTAAACATCTCAGCCCCAGGACTTTGCTGCAGGAGTTCCTCAGGGGTGTGTCCTAAGCCCAACTGTTTTAGCTGCTTTATCAATGACCTTCCCTCCATCATAACATCAGAAGTGTGGATGTTCACTGATGATTTCACAGTGCTCAGTACCATTCACAACTCCTCAGATACTGATGCAGTCTATCTCTGCATGCCGCAAAACATGGACAACATTTTAGTCTTGGGCTGATAAGTGGCAAGTAACATTCACACCACACAAGTGCCAGGCAATGACTATCTTCAACAAGAGAGAATCTAACCATCTCCTCTTGACATTCAACCACATTACCATTGCTGAATCCCCCACCATCTACATCCTGGGGCTTCCCATTGACCAGCAACTTAATTAGACCAGCCATATACATACTATGGCTACAAGAGCAGATCAGCGACTAGGAATTCTGCGGCACATAACTCACCTCGTGACTCCCCAAAGTTTGTCCATCTACAAGGCACAAGTCGGGAGTGTGATGGAATACTCTCCACGTGCCTGGATGAATGTAGCTCCAATAACACAATATCATTACACATTGAAAACAACAAAAACATTTCCTCTTGGCTACCATACAATTTACATTCTGTCAGAACAAGGTCAATTATGAAACTGTAAGTCAGAGAATCCAATGTTCCAGAGTTCTCATCACAATCAAATTATTACTTTTATCCCTTCTCCAGTTAGATTTGCAAATTATGATCATCAGTGGACATCCATTTCCATACATTATGGGGAGTACTTACAACTTCTATTCAAAAATGTATAATAAATAGATTTTATTGTTTAAATTGGAAAGTTTAATGTTCACCTAGTACATATTTGTTGTGAATCTGTTATCAGCAAAAACAGCGATTATCTAAACAGTGACAAACAGAAATGTATTTCTATTCTGTATTAACAATTTTTCAATAGCTTAAAAAATGAATTAAGTCAAAAGATATATCATTTTTAATATCATGTGTCAGATAACAATGGGAAGTTCATTATTATGGGTTGCATAGACGAGTCTTTTTTCAGATATACACCTAGAGGATATTACAGTCTATGAGTGAAACTGACATGATTATTCATGAGCAATAAAGTTTGGAATGAGTACTACTGATTCGTAAGTAGAATAAAATGAACTAAGTGGTCCAGTACTATTTGTATACTGTTACGGTCAGGTGAGGTGGGGTCGAAAGGCTCCCCTCTTGTCCCTCTCCTTGTTTGACCGCAACAGGGTTTGTTCCATTTAAACAGTGAATGTGCTTACCAATTCAGTGAGTTTTTAACCCTTTATGTGTTGTGATCATAAAAGAACCAATCGGATAGGTTTTCTTGAGTTTATACAAAAAAAGGTCAGTTTATTGTGCTTAATATCTAAACCCGATCGAAGTAAAATAATAAAACTATGCTCCAACTTTAACACACACACACAAATAGGTTACAGAGTGATGAAGAATAGTTTGGGTTAGATTAGAGTCCCGAACAAGTAAAAATAATATAGAGTCTGTGGGGTCTGGTAATTCAGTTGTCCTCCAGTTGAATTCGTGGTTTTGAAGTCTCTGGCTGGTAGAAGTGCACTTGTAGCTGGTCCACTTGGTTCAGGGCTTTCTTGGAGACAGTGATGTAGGTGGCTTTCTCCCCCCGGGTCTCTGTCTATAGCAATGGTAGACTTGGATGTTCCACAGGCAGACAGATTTCGAACTTGCAATGTTATCTGGAAAGAGAGAGAAAGAGAGAGAGCCCCACCAGGGTCTTGCATGGATTAACCCCCAAAAGCTTGTCTGCTGTGTGTAACAAAACTCCAAGTCTTATACAGACTGTGGAGAGTGTCACATGGTTCTCGCAATACCTTTTCTTAATGAGGTCCAAAGTCTAAAACCCAAATCTCCCTCAGGTTGTATTGTGTCAGTGTTTACCTCCGGAGGTACGTCTCTGCTAGTGAATGCTGCAAGATGGCTTTGAATGTCCCGCTAAAGAGGGTGATACTGGATAATCTACTTAGCTATTCAAGGGTGGCACAGTGTTGCAGTGGTTAGCACCACAGCCTCACAGCTCCAGCGACCCGGGCTCAGTTCTGGGTACTGCCTGTGCGGAGTTTGCAAGTTCTCCCTGTGATCACGTGGGTTTCCGCCGGGTGCTCCAGTTTCCTCCCACAGCCAAAGACTTGCAGGTTTATAGGTAAATTGGCCATTGTAAATTGCCCCTAGTATAGGTAGGTGGTAGGAGAATGGTGGGGATGTGGTAGGGAATATGGGGTTAATGTAGAGTTAGTATAAATGGGTGGTTGTTGGTCGGCACAGATTTGGTGGGCCGAAGGGCCTGTTTCAGTGCTGTATCTCCAAATAAATAAAATAAAGACACTGTCCTGGATGGGAGCCTTGTTAGACATGCAATGTCCTGGAATGTGAGTTATTTCAATGCAACTTGTGGTGGCCATCTTGGCTGCCAGCTTTTTAAAAGTTAAATGTAAGTTTACAACAGATAAATTAAAAAAGTTCTCATATAGCATAGCATGTTTTCTTGACAACACCTTGAGTGCATTTTCATCCCAGCTAGATATGCAATTATTAGAAATATCATAGCCAACCCAACTGCCCTCAACTGACATCCACACCAATATGCAATACAAACCAGGAATAGCATTGGCTGATTTTTCTCCTGTCTAGCATGTGAAGCAAGGGAAGGGTGCTTGAGATCAATGTTAATGTCCTATCATCTTCTTGGCTGAGGTCAGCTAACTCAGACCAGATCAGACCAGACGAGAGATTGAACTTGGGATGTTCTTGCTCTCTGTGTTTCAGCACCAGATTGCACAAAACACTTTACTACTAAAGCACACAACATCCACAATTTCTTTACTCAGAAACCTTTTACAATAAGGGAACAGTATGACAAATTTCATTGAAGCAACAGCACAAAGCAAACCAAGCAGAGGGGAGGAAATTTATTTCCCCAATCCATAGAATCCCTGATTATTTCCTTGCTATTAGAGGGAATGGAGGTCAGGTATCTTCCAACAGTTAGGGAGTTGACAGTGGTGGTGCACATAAAACTGGAAGGCAAGAGTAGTATAAAGGTCTGAAAGGGTTAATGGTTTAGACAGTGTGAGTAACCCCTCCTATTATAGCGATGACATGGTAATAGTAACCTGAGCAGTAGACTTGGAAGGAGCTCGCAGCACCATTAGAAGTACTAGCTAGTAATCCTCATGGAGAGTGTAAATATAACGTAATGCAAATAAAGAGTTGTTGCTTAGCCATCCAGAGACTCCAAGACCTTTTGTGAAGAATCCCAAAACTATGCTACCAGTAACATACAATATCATGCCCCCGATATATAACTGCAAGTACTTGACAAGTTGCTCCCTCTAACTTCCACCAGATTGGTCCAGGCAACAGAATCTCATCTTCAGCAGCCCATTGAAGGCATAGCTATTGATGCCTGGGAGGAACCCTCGCACTGCAGCAGAGGGGAGGTACACTTGCCACAGCTCAACCTGAACGTCCCTTGAGCAGGCAATTGGCCTGCTGAAGATGAGATTCTGTTGCCTGGACCAATCTGGTGGAGCCCTGCAGTATGCCCCAGCGAGGGTCTTGCATATCAGTGTGGTCTGCTGTGCTGCGCACAATCTAGCACTGCAGAGGGGGGAGGTTTTGCATGACAAGGACATGACTGACAGTCCTCAACTGTTGGAGGATACAGGATAGGATGATGAACAGAAAGCACTGGATGTTGAACCTCTTGCACTGGAGGCCAGGCACGTTGAGAGATGGGCAAGGGGGGCAAGAGACAATCTCATACTTACCCGCTTCCAGCCAACATGATGGCCTCTCAGAGTGAAATCAATAAAGACTCACCTCAATGCATTCAGTCTGTAGCCTAATTTCTATTTGTGTTCTGTGCATAGTGTCCAGCTTAACCAAGCGCTGTGGCCCATGGGAGATGCTAATCAAATGAGGGCAGTGCCTACACTGACAGCTACTAAGGGGGAAGGGTGAAGTCAGATCTCACAATTAAGGCATGATAGAATAAGCATTTCCCACAATGAAAGTTAACTTCAACAATGAAAAAACATTATAAGACAAAACAAATGGCAACTTTCAAACACCTGTGAAACCCCAAGTGTGTCTATGTGGTTTTTCTTTATATGTTTTCAAGTGCTTCAATGAGGTGTGACACCTGCACTAGCAGCTGGGCTGGAAACAGGCTGCTGATCAGGCAGCTCCTTGACCTGTGATGACTTTGGCAGCCATCCTCCGGCTGCCTGAGGCCTGGAGGTCCCTGATTGCCTGAGGATTTCCTGCACAGGTGCAGGACTCTCCTCAGGCGTTGCAGTTACTAGAACTGCGCTCACTGGCAGAGGGACTCAGGAGCCAGTGCCCACATTCAGAGTACCCTGAGGGGAGCCCCCAGCTGTGGAGGTCAAAGGCTCACTTGAACTTCGCTGCTCACCAGAGAAGGATGAGCAGCTGGAGAAGAATCCAGGCGCCTCGTCCTTCTCTCACCTTGCCACTGCTGCATAAAGCACATGGCCAAGGCAATGGTAAGCACATCTGTGGAATCTGGCTCTCCATGAGGGTTGCCAATCTCTTGGTGGAGGAAGCCATGCACTCACAAGCTTGAGACATGGCAGCACTTATGGCATCGATGGACTCCTCCATTGTCCACTCATGGCTGCACATGCCTCTGGCAATCTGTCAGATAATGCCTTACCTCTCTCTGCAACTCCAGCATGCCCTGTGCTGTCGACACCATAGTCTCATCATTATTAGCCTAGGGCTCAGCATGGGCCTGGCCGCCCAAAGTCCTCCAACTATCAGAGGCCTCTGCTGTCTCAGCCTCAGCAGTTGCATGGCACGCATGTGGTACTCTCACCAGCTGGTGACCCTGATTCTAAAGCCAAGCGGGTACCCACTGAGGTGAAAGTATCTGCACTGGAGGAAGGTGCCGGAGAGTCATGTGACGGTGCATCCTCTGACTGCTCCTCCTCAGAGGTCTCCTTTCTGATGGAGTCTCCTTTGGATGCCGAACTGTATGAGAAAACACAAACATATGTGGGTTAGGCTGTGCAGATCTTGTCTTGCCAACTATGTATGATGGGGGTCTCCAGAAGTGAACTGTATGTTGTTTGAAGACAATCCTCATTCTCTTGCACAGCAACTGCAGTCTCACCATCTGCTACTGAACAGCCGCCCTGGGTCCCTACTAATTCCAGTGCCTGCCCCTCAGCTGTCACAAGAGGCCAGATGTCTGGGATGTCTCCCTGCTGTTATGGACCCTTTTGTCCTGAAAGGTGTAAAGAGGGAGATAGTCAGACTTTGCAGAGAGATCAACCTAACAGTTCTGCTAGAGGCAACCCTCGTCCCCTGATGCGGTATCAAATATAGATCATACTCCCGTCAACTTTCAGGGGGGTTAAAGGCTGTGAGCTGTGAAAGAAGGTGGCCTGTGGCCAAGGTGCAACCATCCACCTGTCAGGATGAGATGATTGCTTAACCCCCTTTGCCAGTGCCTTTGTGGTGCCTTTCTCCCCATGTTCCGCTTCCTCCTGCACAGCCACATGCAATCCCTAAAAAGGAGACAGGTATGGAGCAATCACCTTGGCAGAATGAAAGAGGTCGTTGACCCTCTTGAGGCACTGTAGCCATGCACAGGGGGGCTGACCCCACGGCTGCTGACCTCCTCAGCTATCTCCATCCAGCCTTGCTTGGTCAGCAGGAGGACCTCTTCTTGCCATTACTGGGGAGGAGAACCTCCCACCTTTCCCTTGCAATCTGGAGGAGAATTCCAAGGGGGGCATTGCTAAACTGTGGGGCCACCCTGTGTCTTGCCTCTGCCATCCTGTGGTGTCCTTCTCCGGGGGTTGGGGTGTCCAGGAGTTGTTACAGCAACGGCTTCACCAGAGAGCACAGCAAATGAGTACTCAGTGCCTTGAAAACCACACCCGTCACGTAATTGGCCAGGCCCCGTGCCTCCATTATGATAGTTGGCTGCTTGATTTTAGTGGGCCGGCCACACACCTGACTAGCGGGGATGGGGCCCACTTCCAGGTCCGCCGCCGGGACCTGCAATGGGCTCACTAAATTCAGCCCTTAATGTGTGTATTTTTCCTCGGATGGAAGAGAAAAGGAGTATTGTAATTGTAAAGTTACAATAAACCTAATTAATTCTTCATTTCAAGCTATTATTGAATCAAAGTTCTAAAATATTACATTGGTAAATATGCCATATGCTTTGTGTCCAAAATCTTACAAACATACAATTTGCGCATTGTAAAATGATCGAACTTAAACAGGCAAAATCAATTTTTAAGAACTAAAAGAACTTCAAGATTTGATTGCATTTTTAAATCACAGAAATAAGTCATTGTTGTACCTAAAATGAAAGCAAAATACTGAGGATGCTGGACATCCGAAATAAAAACAGGAAGTGCTGGAAATAATCAACAGGTCTGGCAGCATCTGTGGAGAGAGAAACAGAGTTAACATTCCAGGTCTATGACCTTTCTTTGGCCTCTTTAAGATATGTCAGTCTGAAATATGTCAATGATACCTTATGTACTGATCCAGGATTAAGGAAAATGAAACACATGAATGACTCAGTAGTTGGACTGTATTGAAAATGTATGAAGTTCTCATGATAATTTCATTTTTAACAACTTTTGTAAATGTTATTGTTTAATTAGACCTCCAGTATACTGAATACAAACTCTAATCTAGCAGCCAAATCCCAAAATGACTTTAATACAATGCAGACATTTTCTACAGCTTGCATGACCCAAAGCATTTCACAACGCATAATCAACAAATGGACGCTGAGCAAAGAGAGGTAAAAGGAGTGACGGAAATCTGTTCCAAAGGTGGGTTTAACAAAGAACAAAGAACAAAGAACAGTACAGCACAGGAACAGGCCATCTGGCCCTTCAAGCCTGCGCCGATCTTGATGCCTGTCTAAATTAAAACTGTCTGCACCTCCGGGGTCTGTATCCCTCTATTCCCATCCTATTCATGTATTTGTCAAGATGCCTCTTAAACGTCGCTATCGTACCTGCTTCCACCACCTCCCCCGGCAGCAAGTTCCAGGCACTCACCACCCTCTGTGTAAAAAACTTGCCTCGCACATCCCCTCTAAACATTGCCCCTCGCAGCTTAAACCTATGTCCCCTAGTAACTGACTCTTCCACCCTGGGAAAATGCTTCTGACTATCCACTCTGTCCATGCCACTCATAACTTTGTAAACCTATCATGTCGCCCCTCCACCTCCGTCATTCCAGTGAAAACAATCTGAGTTTATCCAACCTCTCCTCATAGCTAATACTCTCCATACCAGGCAACATCCTGGTAAACCTCTTCTGTACCCTCTCCAAAGCCTCCACATCCTTCTGGTAGTGTGGCGACTAGAATTGTATGCAATATTCCAAGTGTGGCCTAACTAAGGTTCTGCACAACTGCAGCATGACTTGCCAATTTTTATACTCTATGCCCTGACCGATGAAGGCAAGCATGCCGTATGCCTTCTTGACTACCTTATCCACCTGCGTTGCCACTTTCAGTGATCTGTGGACCTGTACGCCCAGATCTCTCTGCCTGTCAATACTCCTAAGGGTTCTGCCATTTACTGTATACTTCCCACCTGCATTAGACCTTCCAAAATGCATTACCTCACATTTGTCCGGATTAAACTCCATCTGCCATTTCTCCGCCCAAGTCTCCAACCGATCTATATTCTGCTGTATCCTCTGACAATCCTCATCACTATCCGCAACTCCACCAACCTTTGTGTCGTCAGCAAACTTACTAATCAGACCAGCTACATTTTCCTCCAAATCATTTATATATACTACAAACAGCAATGGTCCCAGCACTGATCCCTGCGGAACACCACTAGTCACATCCCTCCATTCAGAAAAGCATCCTTCCACTGCTACCCTCTGTCTTCTATGACCGAGCCAGTTCTGTATCCATCTTGCCAGCTCACCTCTGATCCCCTGTGACTTCACCTTTTGTACCAGTCTGCCATGAGGGACCTTGTCAAAAGCTTTACTGAAGTCCATGGAGACAACATCCACTGCCCTTCCTTCATCAATCATCTTCATCACTTCCTTTGGCTCCATGCATAGATTCCCTCCTCTGTCCTTGATTGGGCCAACCCTTTCCCTGGCTACCCTCTTGCTCTTTATATACCTATAAAAAGACTTGGAATTCTCCTTAATCCTGTTTGCCAATGACTTTTCATGACCCCTTTTAGCCCTCCTGACTCCTCCCTTAAGTTCCTTCCTACTTTCTTTATATTCCTCAAGGGCTTCGTCTGTTCCCAGCCTTCTAGCCCTTACGAATGCTTCCTTTTTCTTTTTGACTAGGCTCACAATATCCCTCGTTATCCAAGGTTCCCGAAATTTGCCAAACTTATCCTTCATCCTCACAGGAACATGCCGGTCCTGGGTTCTAATCAACTTGACGTTTGAAAGACTCCCACATGTCAGATGTTGATTTACTCTCAAACAGCCGCCCCCAATCTAAATTCTTCAGTTCCTGCCTAATATTGTTATAAATAGCCTTCCCCCAATTTTGCATCTTCACCCGAGGACTACTCTTATCCTTATCCACAAGTACCTTAAAACTTACGGAATTATGGTCACTGTTCCCGAAATGCTCCCCTACTGAAACTTCGACCACCTGGCCGGGCTCATTCCCCAATACCAGGTCCTGTACGGCCCCTTCCCTAGTTGCACTATCTACATATTGTTTCAAAAAGCCCTCCTGGATGCTCCTTACAAATTCTGCCCCATCTAAGCCCCGAGCACTAAGTGAGTCCCAGTCAATATAGGGGAAGTTAAAATCACCCACAACAACAACCCTGTTGCTTTTACATCTTTCCAAAATCTGTCTACATAAGGTGGGTCTTGATAGCTGAGATGGAGGTGGAGAGATGGAGGAGCTTAGGGCTGGAATTTGAGAGCATGGGGCCTCGGTGTCTGAAAGTCCAACCACCAATGGTGAGGTGAAGCGAGAGGAAGATACCCAAGAGGCAAGATTTGGAGGAACGGAGAGTTTAGCAGGAGAGGATTGTAAGGCTATAGACATAGGGTGGGGTGAGGCCACAAGGGGATTTAAACATGAGGTTGAAAAGTTTAAATTGCATGTAGTGGAGGACCAGAAGCCAATGTAGGTCAATGAGGATAGGGGTGTGGGTGAATGGGCCTTACTGCAGGATAGGATATGGGAGAAGAGTTTTGGATGAGCTGAAGTTTATGGAGGATGGGGGGCTGGCCAGGAGAGCATTGAAGAGTCCAGCTTGAAGGTGATAAAGGCATGAATGATGGCTTAAGTAAGAGGTGCACTAAGGGAAAGGCAAAGACAGGCAATGTAAGCAGTCTTTGCAAAGGAGAGAATATGGAGTTGAAGGCTTAACTCTTGGGTGAATAGGACAACAATTTTGAACTGTCTGTTTGAACCTAAGATGGTGTCTAAGGAGGGAAATAGAATTGGTGGTAAGGGCACAGCGTTTGTGGGAGGAGTCAAAGATGATGCCTTTTGTCTTCCCAGTGTTTAGATGGGGGAAATTGTAGCTCATCCAAGACTGAATATTGAAAATATATTGGAGAGGTTGAAAGAGTAGACCTGTGTGAAAGCTGACTCCAGAGGTAATTGTGTAAGGCAAGAAAATAAATCATTGCTGGAGTTACCTTAGCTTCAAACATATAGGTGAGGATTAATCTGTTACTCAGCTAATGCTGTCTTATTTGAAAAAATGAAAACATTAAATAGAAACAAAGAAATTTAGAAAGATTTACATTATGGAAGGAGGCTATTCGCCGATAGTGTCCGTGTCGGCCAAGAAGGAGCTATCAAGCCTCATGCCACCTTTCACCTCATGGTCTGTAGACTGGCTGGTTATGGCATCTCAAGTGCATATCCAAAAGTGTTTTTCAAATGCAATGAGTGTTCCTGCCTCTACCACCCTTT
Organism: Heterodontus francisci; assembly: GCF_036365525.1. Taxonomy (NCBI): domain Eukaryota; kingdom Metazoa; phylum Chordata; class Chondrichthyes; order Heterodontiformes; family Heterodontidae; genus Heterodontus; species Heterodontus francisci. The sequence continues at coordinate 87,516,553 of NC_090377.1, forward strand.
CAGGTAGTGAATTCCAGATCCCACCACCCTCTGGGTAAAAAACATACTCCCCAACTCCCCTCTAATCCTTCTACTAATTCCTTTAAATCTGTGTCCCCTTGTTATTGACCTCTCTGCTAATGGAAATAGGTCCTCCTATCCTTAAAAACATAAGAACATAGGAAATAGGAACAGGAGTAGGCCATTTGGTCCCTCATGCCTCCTCTGCCTTTCAGTAAGATCATGGCAGATCTGATTGTGGCCTTAACTCCACTTTCCTGCCTGCCTCCCCCATATCCTTGACTCCCTTCTAGATCAAAAATCTGTCTCGCTCAGCCTTGAATATATTCAATGACCCAGCTTCCACTGCTCTCTGGGGTAGAGAATTCCAAAGATTAACGACCCTCTGAGAGAAGAAATTCCTCCTCATCTCCGTCTTAAATGGGAGGCCCCTTATTTTGAAACTGTGCTCCTAGTTTCGGTCCAGTTCTAGTCAGCATACTTTAGGAAGGATGTGAGGGTCCTTTAGAGGATGCAGAGGAGATTTACCAGATGTTTCCAGGGATGGGGGATTTTAGTTACAAGATTAGATTGGAAAAGCTGGGGTTGTTCTCCCTGGAGGAAAGGAGATTGAGGGAAGATTTGATCGAGGTGTACAAGGTTATGGCAGGCTTAAATAAATTAGACAAGGAAAAGATGTTCTCAATAACTGATGGTACAAGGACTAGGGGATACAGATTGAAGGTTTTGGACAAGAGGTGCAGGAGGAATATGAGGAAGAATTTTTTAACGCAGCGAGTGGTAATGACCTGGAGCTCGTTGCCCACGAGAGTGGTGGAAGCAGAGACAATCAATGATTTCAAAGGGAAATTGTATGGCCACTTGAAGAAAATAAACTTGCAGGGTTACGGAGATTGAGTGAGGGAGTGGGACTGATTGGATTGTTCTACGGAGAGCTGGCATGTACTTGGTGGGCTGAATGGCTCCTTCTATGCCATTAGTGATTCTATAACTCCAGTTCTAGATTCCCCCACAAGGGGAAACATCCTCTCAGCATCTACCCTGTCAAGCCCCCTCAGAATCTTATATGTTCCAATAAGATCACCTCTCATTCTTCTAAACTCCAATTAGTATAGGCCCAACCTGCTCAAACTTTCTTCATAAGGCAACCCCTTCATTCCAGGAATCAACCTCATGAATCTTCACTGAACTGTATCCTAATTACTTGCTGTACCTGTATACTAACCTTTTGTGATTCATGTATGAGAACACCCAGAACCCTCTGTACAGCAGCATTCTGCAGTCTCTATCCATTTAAATAATATTCACTGTTCTATTCGTCCCACCAAAGTGGACAACCTCACATTATCCCACATTATACTCCATCTGCCACATTTTTGCCCAATCACTTAACCTATTTATATCCCTCTGTGTCCTCCTCACAACTTGCTTTCCTACCTATCTTTGTATCGTCAGCAAATTTGGTTACAATACACTCAGTCCCTTCATCCAAATCATTAATATAGATTTTAAATAGTTGAGTCCCCAGCATTGATCCATGTAGCACCCCACTAGTTACAGTTTGCCAACCTGAAAATGACTTATTTATCCCAACTCTCTGTTTCCTGTTAGTTAGCCAATCCTGTATCCATGCTAATATATTACCCCCAACACCATGAGCTCTTATCTAGTGCAGTAACCATTTATGTGGCACCTTATTGAATGCCTTTTGAAAATCAAAATACACTACTACTGGTTCCCTTTTATCCACCCTCCTTGTTATATCCTCAAAGAATTCTAATAAATGTCAAACACGATTTTCCTTTCACAAAACCATATTGACTCTGCTTGATTGTATTATGATTTTCTAAATGTGCTGCTACTGCTTCCTTAATAATGGATTCCAGCATTTTCCCAATGACACATGTTTGGCTAACTGGCCGATAGCTTCCTTCTTTCTGGTCTTCCTCCTTTCTTGAATAGAGGTATTACATTTGTGGTTCTCCAATCCACCAAGTCCTTTCCAAAATCTAGGGAATTTTGGAAGATTACAAACAATACATCCATTATCCTGCAGCCACTTCTTTTAAGGCCTTAGGATGCAGGCCATCAGGTCCAGGGGATTTGTCAGCCTTTAATCCCATTTTTTTCCTGGTACCTTTTTCTTTAGTGATGGTGATTGTTTTAAGTTCCTCCCTCCCTTTTGCTCCTTGATTTTCTACTATGCTCGGGATATTTTTTGTGTCTTCTCCCGTGAAGTCAGATACAAAATATTTGTTCAAAGTCTCTGCCATTTCTTGTTTCCCATTATTAATTTCCACAGTCTCATCCTCCAAGGGACCAATGCTTACTTTAGCTACTCTCTTCCTTTTCATATACTTGTAGAGTCTGTTTTTATATTTCTTGCTAGTTTAAAACTCTATCGTGACCCATGTTAATTTTATACACCTCAATTAGATCTCTCCTCAGCCTCCTCTGTTCCAAAGAAAACAACCCCAGTCTAGCCAACAAGTGCTGGAAATACTCAACAGGTCTGGCAGCATCAGTGGAGAGAGAAGCAAAGTTAATGTTTCAGGTCTGTGACCTTTCATCAGAACAGGCAAAGTTTAGAAAAGAATTCGGTTTTAAGCAAGTGAAGGGGAGGGGGGTGGGGAGAGAGCAGAGGGTAAGCAGTTTGATAGGGCAGAGGGTGATTAAATAACAAAGCTGTCCTGGGACAAAGGCAAAGCGTGTGTATTTTGCTTTTATTATCCCAGTCTATCCAATCTTTACTCAAAGCTAAATTTCTCCATTCCTGGCAACATCCTCGTAAATCGCTTTGGTACCCTCTCTAGTATGGTCACATCATTATTGTAATGCAGTGAGCAGAAATGTACACAGTACTCTAGCTGTGGTTTAATTAGTGTTTTGTACAGTTCTAGCATAACCTCCTTGTTCTTATACTCTAGACCTTGGTCAAAAAAGGAAAGTATACCATATACCTTCTTGGCCACCTTATCTACCTATCGTGCTACTGTCAGGAATCTGTAGGCATGCACTCCAATGTCCCTCTGTTTCTCTACACTTCTCAGAATACTACCATTTATTGTGTATTCATTTGCCTTGTTTGTCCTTCCCAAATGCATTACCTCACACTTTTCCAGATTGTATTTCATTTCATTTGCCATTTTCTGCCCAGCTGACCAATCCATTGATATCTTCCTGCAGTGCATTTAGTGCTGGGATGCACATCATTATCACGGAAATGAGCAAGCAGCACAAAGTTTGTGTGCTGCCTGCATCACTTTCAGCAGGCATGGGTTAATCACACATTTGATCCCTGGCTTCAGTGCTGGCCAATTCTGCACCCTACCCACACCTGACCCACACCCCTCCATCACATACATACTTTATTTCAATTGGCTGACCTCAGGAATTTCCAGCACTAAATGCACTGCTGAGTGGCTGCATGCTCCGCAAAGGGCTCAGGTTCGTCCAAGGCCAGCACCAATTAAAGCTAGCCTGCACCTCTTAAAGTGAAAGTGCGTTCTGGCTGCAACAATTCATTCAACTAATTGGGAAACACTTTAGGAGTAGGAAGGAACCAGAATAATGGCATAATTTCCAGTGTTCAAGTTGAATGTCTTGTAAACCGTGGCGCGGAGTCAACTCCCCCTTGGCCCCTTTATTCCCTTCACCCACTTGATCCTGGCCGTCACGTGGGACTAAGTCCTCTTATTTCAGGCTCAGGCTGGGTGTTTGGGATATCGGGTTACAGGAGAGCCACCTTCCACCTAATCCACTGGCTACAGTTAATGGCTCAGTACAAAGAGGAGGAAACTCAGTCCTTTCTTTTACTATCAATTTACTTTATTCACGTTGTTGTACAATGTAAGAATAAGGCTTGTACACTTGGTTAGACAAAAGCATGCAAACTGGGTTATACAGTTAATAACAAAGCTAGCTAGAATCAATAAGCACACCCACTAGGTTCCTCTGACCTTTCCCTGACCTAGTCACAGAAAACAAAGGATAATACCCGAAAAAGGGCAGAGCTGACGCTGGCCAGGCGTTCTGTTCTCTCTCTCTTTTACGTCGTCGCCGCATTGCTCACGCAGGGTCTTCCACTTCCACGATGGTTGGTCTTCGGAGTTTCTCGCTTGCTCTATGCCTGAGAATCTCTATACTTATTCTCTTTCTTATCTCTTCAAAATTAAGCTGTCTCTTTCCGGTTGGTTTAAGCCTGCTCACCTCGTTCGTATCTTCCCCTAATTGGCCCAGGCCCAAAGACCCTGGTATCACACCGTGTCCAAATAAGGCTCTATTCCTGTGATCTCTCCCTTGTCTTGTCACATAAATTAATTAGTTCAAACTGGTTTTTATCAGCACAGGCCAGTGTCTGAGCTCCGGTTACTATAGTTCATGAACTGTTCAACAGTTTGTAACAGACTCTGTACCTCTTGCAGCCCCTGGCCAACAGTCTGCATTCTGGAAAGCCTCAGACTGCAATTGTTGGGCTGGTGTGAGTAGTCAGAACTGTGTTCTTGAAGTTCAGTTACATCTATGCACCATAGCAGGTTTTAACAAAGAAGGAACATTCATAGGATCATAGAAATTTTTACTCAGGGGAAGGATTTTTAGCCCATTGTGCGGATACTAACTATGGAACTGGAGCCATTTATTGGACTGAATGACATGTTTCCATAATGTAAATCTATCCATGTAAATATATATTTGGACTTTAACTGATTTTACCTCACTTCAATAATTTTTTCTGTATTCTGTACATGATGCCTTTATGATTTCATTACTCTGGTATTCTGATCATATATTTTGAGATCTAGGTCTGTTTTTTTGATGATTTTGTTCACATGATAGTTTCTAGAAGGGGCTTATAACATGTGAGTCTGTCTTACATAAGCTACAGTTCAGCTGGCTTTGAACCACCAGATTGAGCAGAGGTCCTGCATGTCCTGTTCACAGACTGGCAGCGGATGTTTTCTGTCAGGTCCACCTGATTCACAATGATCATTTTTTAGTAGTATCTTAAAACATTACCCAAAGCAAACCACTGTAATGATATGAAATAACTATAGAATACGGTAATCATGCCCCTTCCCTCAGTCCAGACAGTGAAATGTTTTTGACGAATATGAGGGCATCTTTCATTCAAAGGCTTGAAATGATCCCATTAGGCTTCAAAGCATCTATTCCACTGTGCCAGTCCATACAAGTTAGATGATTTTGAGTTCTCTACTCAGTAATGCTTAATTTTTGAAATATCTCACTTGACAGCACAGAAGCTTCAGGCTGGGTTTTAACTGTCTGAACTGCTAGCTGCAGAGGAGCCCAGAAGATTGTCAGTGGCTTTTTAATCGAGCCACCTTATCTGCATCGGACTTCCAGGCTTCCCAATGAATTAGAGCGAATTGACATGATGACAACCTGCATCAGTCAATTTCATCTCAGCTATTTAAAGGATGAAACTTGAAGTATTGTCCAGGTGCTTCAATGAAGCAAGAAAGTCAGCAATGGTCTCCAACATTGCAAAGCAGTAACTCATTTCCCTATACCTCCCTAGAGCTGATGCTGTGGGCTGCAAGGGTCTGCTGGGAGATTCTGTTCCCTCTCAATGGGAGGAAGAAGCCCACCATGGAGAACAAAAAGGCGTGGTTGTAAATTGCTGAGGAGGTCAGCAGCAGGAGTATGGTCCTGGATACAATGCCAGAAATGGTTTAGTGACCTAATCAGGTCAGAAAATGTGTGCAGCATGGCACGTGCAAGTATATCTTGATGTGCTTTTAACCCAACTCCCTCCGACTCTGCCTTTCCAAGCCTACTCCTACACAACACTCCTCATACCAGCTTACCTTGCAAGTGCATCCATCCCTCGTTGTCTAGGGATCTCCTCACATCTCCATCTGACCATCCACCACTGACACTCATCTTATTGCAATGTCACACCCATTCCTCACTGTATCCCTCCACATATGTTGCCCATCCATTCATTCAACACAATATATTGCTTCACTCATAGGTCTCTTCTTTCCCTCCTTGCAGGAGAAGAGAGTACAGAACACCAGGGAGAAGATGAGACCAGGAGGTGGCTCTTCAGCCATCTCCATAGTCACAGCTACAGAGCAGGAGGTGCTGGAGATAAACCAAGTCAAAGCATGCCTGGCCATTGGAGATAGAGAGATGGGGGTCTTCCAGCTACTTGGTGACTGAATTAGATATCACGTAGCCAATGGCATACAACACTTACTCATACCAATTTGATGTCAACAGCCAGTGACGTATGATCATGTGTCAATAATGATTTAACACCTTCTTATCTTGACTGTTCTAAATCACATCTTTCATCTCCCACAGGCCCTTCAAGTGTCCTTCAGGAGGTGGTGCAGGAGGAGGACAAAGACTTCGCATAGGAGGTCACTCACTCTGAGGATGCATCGTCACAGGACTCATGCAAACCATCCAACAGCTCAGATACATACAGGTAGATGGGTTTTCACATGGTGTCGCACAAGTGAGCAAAAGCAGGTAGTGGAGACAGAGACAGGGATAGCAGTGGAGAGCCTCTGTTGGAAGGTGCAGGACGCTCCAAGCTCTGCTCATCTGGTCACAGATGCTGAGCCTTGGAGGGCTGTCGATAAAGAGGATAATTCTAGAACAGCAGCAGAAAATGTGTGAGGTGCTGTCAGTCTTTCCAGTCATTCCGCATTGTGCACATTTGTAGAGAGATTTGTGGAGTCCATCTCTGACATACCTTCGGTCCCTTCATCCAAGTCATCTATATAATTGTAAAAAGTCGAGGCCCCAGCACTGATCCCTGTGGCACACCACATCTTGCCAACCAGAAAATGACTCATTTATGCCTACTCTTTGTTTCCTGTTAGCTAGCCAATCTTCTATCCAGGTCAATATGTTACCCCCGACACCATGAGCTTTTATTTTCCACAAAAACCTTTATCATATGCCTCTGAAATCTAAGTACAGCACAGCCATTGGTTCCCCTTTATCCACAGCACATGTTACTTCTTCAAAGAACTCCAATAAATTGGTTAAACATGATTTCCCTTTCACAAAAGCATGTTGACTTTGCCTGATTACCTTGAATTTTTCTAAATTCCCTGCTATAACATATTTAACAATAGCTTCTCAAATTTTCCCTCTGACAGATTTTAAGCTAACTGGCCTGTAGTTTCCTGCTTTCTGTCTCCCTCCTTTTTGAATAAAGGTGTTGCATTGGCTATTTTCCAATCTAATGGAACCTTCCTGAAAGCTAGGGAATTTTGGAAAATTAAAACCAATACATCAACTCTCTAGCTAGCCACTTCTTTCACTTCAAGGCCTCAAATGTCCTCTGGGTGGGAAGGCCGTCTTTGGCCTATCTCGCCCCCAACAAAATTGGGTTGCAACTGGGAGGCAACGGGCCCTCTGTCCCCTGTCCCCCACCGCAATTCTATGGGCACCCCCCACCTCCAAACCCAAGTCGGGGGACCCATAAAATTCAGCACTCAAAATACCACTTTAAGTAGGATTGATGAAAACCTAGCTTTGGTCATTCAGCACCTCACTGATGTGCAGAAAATTACTCTTCAGCTCATTGCTAGCAGGGAAATGCAGATGGACCATGGGAAGGAAGGTAGAGAAAGGGAACATGGAAGTGGAGACTGTACTCAAAATGTTTCCACTTCTCACCCATTGTTCCTCATCCCAGCCTGAGTCAGCGCCTAACATGCGGCTTCCGGTCTCGATGACCAATTCTGCCCCTGTATAGGTGTAGGTGGAGCAGTCTTTAGCAGGGTCCTCCCAGACTCCAAAAGTAGAGGACATCAACCAAAAGCATCTCAACAGTCAGAGCAGCGATGTGCCTCTAACTCTGCTGAAGCCACAGGGGTTACCCCAAGTAGGAGTCGTAGAAAAATGACGAGTAAAGGATTGTAATTGCTCAAGGGTATGTACATGGGTGTTTAACACAAAATTAGATTGTTAAATTACTTTTTGATATTTCTGTACCATTAAAATTATTTGTTTGCTCCATTTTTCTGTATTGTCCATTTTTGCCTGCTGCCTGGCAAGTCACCTTTTCCTTGTGAAGAATGGTAAGACAGGACATATAGATAGCTTTGCATTTATATATTGCCTTTCATGACCCCAGGTCATCCCAAAGCGTTCTACAGCCAATGAAATACATTGTGGAGTGTAGTTACTGTAGTGATGTAGGAAACACAGCAGCCAATTTGCACACAGCAAACTCCCACAAACAGCAATGGCCAGCTAATCTGTCTTTTTTTGTATGTTGATTGAGAGATACATATTGGCTAGGCCACCATGGATAACTCCCCGCTTCAAAATAGTGCCACAGCTCCACCTAAGAGAGCCTATGGTGCCTTGTTTAAAAATCTCCTCCAAAAGATGAGTTAAAGACAAGTAATGGGTGTCTGTGAAAGGACTGATTTGTTGACTTTGAGACTGATTTGTGTTGGGACACAGGGGCATAGTGGGTTCAGAATTTGGGTGCCTGATTCACTCCAATTGAACCATACCATGATTCGGCCATCCCGGGCATCTAAGACAGCAATGTGTGCCAGTCCTGGTGCCCTCCCCACATCAAATCCGTCCTCCTCCTGCTTCTTATGTCTAGCGAAGAGCTGGCAAGCACTTTTCTGCATATCAGTGAGGCTCGAAACAGCAAAGACGGAATTTTCATCAATCCTGTTTAAGGTGGCATCCTGAGTGTGCAAGCCATTGGTGAGGGCCAGCAAACACTTATGTCTTGCAGGAGGCCATTCTTTCCATGAGACATCATGACGCTCATGTCAGAGATGGATTCCTCCAATCTCTCTCCAATTGTGTATGTTGGAATTGGAAAGGCTGCCAGCACCACACATTTTCTGCTGCTGCATAATTATCCTCTTTGTCGACAACCCTCAAGGCTCAGAATCTGCTTCGAGTTGAGCAAAGCTTGGAGCGTTCTGTACCTTCCAACAGAGACTCTCCACTGCTGTCTGTCGCCGCTACCTGCTCCTGCTCATTTGTGACATTTAAGACACCACATAAAAACCCAACTATCTGTTTTACCAGACCCACCGAGGTGTGTGCATCTGTGTTGGTGTAGTCCTGCATGAGTCCTGTGACAGTGTATCCTCAGAGTGCGTGGCCTCTTCTGTGCAGTCTTTGTCTTCTTCTTGCACCATCTCCTGCAGGACACTTGCTGAGCCTGTGAGAGATGAAAAACATGAATTAGAACCATCAATATAAGTGGCTGTGTGATAATTCTGTCATTCATCTCCCTTCTCTGATGGCCAGGCATACCGAGACTCATCTTATCTCCAGCTCCTCAATCACTGCAGCTGTCGAAATGGAGCTGACTGGAGGGCGACCTCCATTTCGCATCTGCTCCCTCGTGTTCCGAGTTCTCTTCTCTTGCAAGGAAGAAAAGAGACATATGAGTTAGCGTAATGAAATGTGTTGGGTGAATGGACGAACAACATTTGCGGTGGGTCACTGTGGGTGATATATGTGACATTGTATTCGGATGGGGATGAGTGTCAGTAGTGGATGGTCAGATGGGGATGTGAGGAGATGTCTAGGCAGAGAGAGATGGGTACACCTGGAGATAAGCTAGTAAGAGGAGTGATGTGCAGAAATAGATTTGGAAAGGCAGAGTGAGGGTAGTTTGGGGTTAGATGCACATTAGGATATGCTTGCATGTGCCATGCCACACACCTTTCTAGATGTGATTAGGTCATTAAAATGGGGCGGCACAGTGGCGCAGTGGTTAGCACCGCAGCCTCACAGCTCCAGCGACTCGGGTTCAGTTCTGGGTACTGCCTGTGTGGAGTTTGCAAGTTCTCCCTGTGACCGCGTGGATTTCCGCCGGGTGCTCCGGTTTCCTCCCACAGCTAAAGACTTGCAGGTTGATAGGTATATTGGCCATTGTAAATTGCCCCTAGTGTAGGTAGGTGGTAGGAGAATTGAGGGAAGATGGGGATGTGGTAGGGAATATGGGATTAATGTAGGATTCGTGTAAATGGGTGGATGATGGTTGGCACAGACTTGGTGGGCCTAAGGGCCTGTTTCAGTGCTGAAACTCTCTATGACTCTCCTGGCACTGTATCCAGGAAGGTGCCACCACGTTTCTACTGCTGACCTTCTCAGTAACTTTCAGCCATGCCTTTTTGTTCTCTGTGGTAGGCTTCTTCCTTCGATTGGCAGGGAACAGAATCTCCCAGTGGGCCCTTGAAGCTGCAACATCAGTTATAGGGAGGTATTAGTGAAGTGAGGTGCTGCCTTGCAGCGATGTGAATCCATTGCTGCACTTTTGCTCTGTTGAGACACCTGGACAATACTTTATGTTTCATCCTATCAGGGTCTCTTTAAATAGGTGAGCTGATATAGGCCCATGTAGGTTGCCAGCTTGCCCGTTCATCCTAATTGATTGAGAAATCTGGAAGTCAGGTGCAAATACAGTGGCTGGGTTAAAAAGCCACAGATAAATATGCTTCTGAAATTTCCGCTGTCAGCATGTTGGACAGTTAAAACCCAGCCCTTAAATTTGAAATCTACAGTTCAACCAACTATAAATGACCTCTTTGCATATTATAATCGTAAACCTGCCTCTCCCATGGATTTTCCAGCGTGAAGTGGATCGCACTGAAATTAAAGGTGTAAATCCGTGGGTTGCTGCCAGCTTCCCGAAGCGCTGTCAATTTCAGCCCTTCTAACCAGCATGGATTTCCAATCCAACTACTCCTCCATCCACCACCAGGACAGCCCGAGGCCTCGCTGCTCCTTCCTTGAACACAGGCCCAACCAGTCTCCATCCACTACCACCCTCCCCCACCTGGTGATTTGTTCTCACATTGAACAACTTCGCCTTTAACTCCACTTACTTCCTCCAAATAAATGGGGCAGGATTAATCTTCGAGACAGGCACGGAGGTGGGGGGGACAAACAAAATGACAGGAGGCGCCGTTCCCAACATCGCCCAGGCCCCCTGCAATTTGTCTGGGGTCACCAAGTCTGAGAACGGCCTTCCCCACCCCAGACCAATTGAAGCCCTTAACTGGCCAATGAATGACCAGTTAGTGGCCTCTTCCCAACTCCACTTCAATTTTGTTGAAGGCGAAGAGGCCTGCCGCGGTGATGAGACACTCCCAATTAAAGCCTGGAGCCTTCCTAGCGGGGTCGGGGGTCCCTCCTTTGGTGGCAATCCAGGGCCCCAGAGGGCCCTCTGGTGGCGATGCCACATTCCAGATCACTGCCTTAAAATGTCTTTCTTTTATCCAACCAAGGATTCCTCCCCATTGTGGTTGACAGGGTCTTTGACTGTATCTGTCCAATTTCCCGTAACTCTGCCCTCATACCTTCCTGTCCCTCCCAGAACCATGATAGGGTCCCCCATGTCCTTACCTTCTATTCACTATCCTTCACATTCAACAAATCATTCACCACCATTGCTGCCTCCTCCAGTGTGATACCATCACAAAACACATCTTCTCCTCCCCTTCCCTTTCAGCATTCCAACAGGAACATTCTCTCCACGACTCCTTGACCCACGCCTCCATCATACCCAGCCCTTCCCACGGCACCTTTCTTTGCAACCACTGGAGGTGCTTCACCTGCTCTTTCATCTCCTCCATTTCCACCGTCCAGGACCCTAAACACTCTTTCCAGGTGGAACAGCAATTTACTTGTACTACTTTCAATTTAGTAAACTGCATTTATTGCTCATAATGTGGTCTCCTCCATACTGTGGAAACCAAATGCAGATTGGGCGATCACTTCACGGAAAACCGTCATTCTGTATGCAAGTGTGACCCTGACCTTTTGGTCACCTGTCATTTTAAATTTCTGCCTCACTCCCACTCTGGCCTCTTTGTCCTCAACTTCCCACACTGTTACAATGAAGCTCAATGTAAGCTTGAGAAACAGTGCCACATCTTTCGCACAGGCACCTTGCAGCCTTCTGGACTCAATATTGAGTTCAACAATTTCAGATCATAACCATTGCTCCCACTTTTCAGGCAGCTTAAAACCTATTATATCTCTAACTTCTTCCAGTGCTAATAAAAGGTCATCAAACTGAAATGTTAACTGTGTTACTCTCTCCACAGATGCTGCTGTGTTTTTCCTACATTTTCTGTTTTTATTTCAGATTTCCAGCATCTGCAGTATTTTCCTTTTGCTTCAAAACTATTTCAATGCTTAGAAAAGGCTCTGAAGTGTCCAGATGTAGTGAAAGGCGCTATACAAATGGAAGTTCATTCTTTTTGACTGTAGCTCCCTACAGTTCTTACTCAGCAAGCTGAACCTTTGCCACTGCTCTTCTCTTCAATGTGAGTAGCACGTGTTCAAGCACTGCTTCTTCCATTGGGTTTTCCAGCCCCATGCCTGCTGGCTACATTGCTTTTGCCCATTTTTCATCCACAGGAGAATTATTTTAAGGAAAGAACTAACGGCTAGCCTCATAAATTTGGGCAGATCAGCCTTCCTCAGTAATGGCACAGGCTCACCAGTGTTATCATAAAATTGAAGTTCATATCCAAGTTCAGTCAGGAAGCTAATAATGCATTCTTTAGCTCCCTGCAGCATAGTGCACATATTGTGGAATAATGACATCCAAGCACCTGACAAACTGTACATCATAATTTGATAATAAAATGCCTGTGGTTCTCAGGACCTGCACAGCTACCATGCATTCAATTTATTAAAAGCCTGAATTTAATGTCAACTGGGGTGTTCACATAATGCCTTCAGAATGCCTGAACAGTACTCCAGATACTTAGCACCCATATGAAACAGGTGCTGCATGGGCCCTACCATAATTGAGTAACTATCAGATACCTAAAATAAACACCCTGATCAGCCAAGACTTCTTCTGAAAACCCAGATGACCATCAGTCATGGTTTTCATGTCAATGGGTTAATATGTACCATTTTCCTAACTGTCTCACATGAGGCATGGGGCATATTAATACTGCATAGGAATTGCAATAGGATTTTGTTGTGATCTCACCCTTTAACCATATGCTCACATTAGTAATGTGTCCTACAAAATGTAGCCATGTCTTTAGAGATATGTAGCCAAAGAAAGTGCTGCCAAACACTTTTGTATGTTTTATCCTCTGATGTCTTACAAGACGAGATCATAGGTGACCTTACAATAACATTACTGTATTTTTGGGGGAAAAAACTTGTCAAAGCTTGACCCTGCCCTCGACCTTTGCCAGTTTTCTCATGAATATTTCACAGTGTGTCTTCTACACAGTATCTATAAATATCTCTCAGGCCATCCCTTTACATTTGCAGTTTGTTAAGGAGGAAAAGGATCACAGGATTCATGCTAGGCAGGTGTATTTTCTTTTTTGCAGAAGTCACCTTACTTGTACACATAAAAAATGTTGCTAGATAGTTTCAGAATGAAATCTTCCTGATCCCGAAGGTAGCATTAGCTACCACTTTAAGAAACAGACATGATCTCTTTGTGAACTCGGGGTGTGGAAGTGTCTATATAAAGGTTGGGTGCTTACTTTGTTTCTCCAACATACTTCTCTTAAATCAAAACTGTTTAATTCAAATTGTCTGATAATTCAGACAATTAGCAGTGCATTCCTACTTTGCTGTTTTATTTACATTGCTTAATTCAAATTAATTCGAAAATTCAACATTTTCTGCACAAAAAAGGACGAAATTATCATTCAATTGTAATCATAGCATTGCATGTGCAATGGGTTAAATTTTAGCATGCCAGATACATCTGGGTAGATCTTCATTAATCTCATTTAACTAAAGAACAGGCGTTTCTATGCATGGTGTCAGAAGAATAATTTTTGAAGCAGTCAAAACATTGTTGAATGCAAACTTTTTGAGACTGAAAATCTGAAAATGTTCTATTCACATTACTTCAAAGGGGAGGATTTAAGCCTGAAGAAGTGAGTGAGAAAATGTGGGGTTTTGTTTTTCTTTAACTGGAGCATATGTATGCAGTTACTGCATGAGCTGTTAAGGTGGTCCTCTCTTAAGGTGGTCCATCTTAAGGTCGTTCCTCCAACAGCCACTAAAAGAGTAGTCTCCCTTTGCCTGCCATTTTCTTCACCACAAAATTCAGCAGATTAAGAGGTGAGCTTGGTCCTGTGCTTCCAATTTACAATGTCCTCACAAAGCTCAATTGGTGACACAGAACCTCCCAAAATCAGAATGAGTTTCACACTAGAAAGATTTTGAGAGCTGTGTGAGCTTATAATAGTCATAGAGAAGCACAACTTTAGACATCCTTTTGTATACAAGGGCATATAACTCTTATTGTTGTTCAAATGCTGATGAATACTGAAGATGGCTTATACTAATATGCTAATATGTACTATATATGTAATACATACTAATATGTCTTATACCACTTGCCAAAGTTCAGATTACACTCAGATCAGCAATTTGGTCTAGAGTTATACTTTGTTTTGTATGCCAATGCTACATAAAAAAAATGTGACATTGAAACAGAAATTATAGCATGCCTGCTGGTCTTCAATACATTTATGAGTAACTGTAAGTCATATTTATTTCCATGGATTTCGCTATCAACTGTTTTACAATGTCACACAAAGTCAGAATCTCGCCCCATGACATAAACGTGGGACTTTTATCCCCGTGTGCATTGACTGCTAATATGTATTTTCTATAAATCTTTTCAGTATGACTCACTAGCGAGTCAAGATTATGCTCAAAATAGGAGCCATTCCTCTGTACATTTGATTATTATTAATCCTCACATGTACTTACATATGAACATATGAATTGGAGCAGTAGTAGGCCACTCGTCCCCTTGAGCCTGCTCCGCCATTCAACAACATCATGACTGATCTGATTGTAACCGTAACTCCACATTCCTGCCTATCTCCGATAGCCTTTCACCACCTTACTTATCAAGAATCTATCTATCTCTGCCTTAAAAATATTCAAAGACTCTGCTTCCACTGCCTTTTGAGGAAGAGAGTTCCAAAGACTTATGATCCTCTGAAAGAAAAGAATTTCTCCTCATCTCTGTTTAAATGGGCGACCCCTTATTTTTAAACAGTGACCCCTCGTTCTAGATTCTCCCACAAGAGGAAACATCCTTTCCACATCCACCGTGTCAAGACCCTTCAAGAATCTTATATGTTGCAGTCAAGTCGCCTCTTACTCTTCTAAACTCCAACAGATACAAGCCTAGCCTGTCCAATCTTTCCTCATAAGACAACCCGCCCATTCCGGGTATAGTCTAGTAAACCTTCTCTTAACTGCTTCCAATGCATTTACATCCTTTCTTAAATAAGGAGACCAATACTGTGCACAGTACTCCAGATATGGTCTCACCAATGCCTTGAATAACTGAAGCATAACCTTCCTACTTTTGTATTCAATTCCCCTCACAATAAATGATAACATTCTATTAGCTTTCCTAATTACTTACTGTACCTGCATACTAATCTTTTGTGATTCATGCACTAGGACACCAAGATCCCTTTGCATCTCAGAACTCTGCAATCTCTCACCATTCAGATAATATGCTTCTTTTTTATTCTTCCTGCCAAAATGGACAATTTCGCATTTTCTCATATTATACTCCATTTGCCAGATCTTTGCCCACTCACTTAACCTATCTGTATCCCTTTGTAGCCTCCTTACGTCCTCTTCACAACTTACTTTCCTACCTATCTTTGTGTCATCAGCAAATTTAGCAACCATACCTTTGTTTCGTTCATCCAAGTTATTTATATAAATTGTAAAAATGTTGAGGCCCCAGCACTGATCCCTATGGCATACCACTCATTACATCTTGCCAACCAGAAAAGGACCCATTTATGCCTACTCTCTGTTTCCTGTTAGCTGACCAATCTTCCATCCATACCAATACGTTACCCCCTATACCATAAGCTTTTATTTTCTGCAATAACCTTTGATGTGGCACCTTATCAAATGCCTTTTGGAGGCATGAGGCAATCACTCCATGAACAATGCCTGTCTTGCAATTCACTGGTGACTGCAACCTACAAATTGACAGTAAGTGAACAAGTTTTCTTTGGTAGTTTAACTTGCTATTAGTTTTTTCTATTTTTACTATAATCAAAAATATATGGCTCAGTTGAGTGAGTACCAAACAGATCAACTCAGTCAGTTTCTCCAGCTAACAATCTTTGCTACTGAAGACATTAAAAAGTACTATTGTGCTCTTATCTAATTTGGAAATCTCAAGATTATATAAAAAGTGGCAACGTTACATTCAAATCCCAGCTGGATGACCACTCAGTTATGTAGAAAATGTGGATGCTCCAATTCCAATATGGAAGGATGAATCTCTTTCCACTTCACAGTTTATAAGATAATGCATCAGAATTCGTACTTGTATATATATTAATGGATAATTAGGCTCTTCAAAATTGTTCCAGATATTAATTAAGCCATATTAATTAAGTCAACAACATGATAAAACTATAGTGTTGGTTGAAAACCATTTAATGTTTAGCCCACCATAATTGTTATGAACTGAGCAGGACAAAAATTATTAGCAAAACCAGAATAAAAAGGCAGAAATTTGCAAGAAGACAGGAAATGTGGTAAGGTAAGAAGAAACTTGTATTTATATAGCCTTTATTATATATTCAGGAGAGTCCAAAGCACTCACAATCAATGAAGTATGTTTGAAGTGGGGTCACTGCTATAATATAGTGAAATACCACAAGTAGTTTGCATACCAAAGGTTCAGGACTACCTGTAAATTGTTTTAATGAAATCCTTTGTGCTTCATATCTATCATAGGTTGTTTCTTTTGTTAGATGTTTCTATTCAGAAATGGACGAATGTATTATTCCTGTCAGACAAGGCTACAATGAACTTCTTGATACATAGGTGGACAGATGCATCGTCCCCCTCTTTTGTGGAGACAGACGCAAAGTGTTCATTAAGAACCATACCCACATCTTCTGCCTCCACACATAGGTTACCTTTTTGGTCTTTTATGGGCCCTACTCTTTCCTTAGTTATCCTCTCACTCTTAATGTATTGGTAAAAGTTCTTTGGGTTCTTCTTGATTTTACTTGCCAAGATGTCACTACAGGACTGCTGAAAGGCAGAAAACCAACAGCAATAATCAGGATATATATAAATACAGAAAGTGATGGAAATACTGAGCAGGTCTGGCAATGCCTGTGAAGAGAGAAACAGAGTCAACATTTCAGGTCAATCACCTTTTATCAGAACTGGCAAAAGTTAGAAATGTAACAGGTGTTGAGCAAGGGGAGGCGGGGAAGAAGAACAAAAGGGAAAGCCTGTGATAGGGCAGAGGCCGGGAGAGATTAAATGACAAAGATGTCATGGAATAAAAGGCAGAGGGAGTGATAATAGTTGTAGTAAAAGGCAAAGCATTTGTCCAGAGAGAATGTTAATGGCAGATTAATGAACAGATCTGTCCTAAAGCAAAAACATGAAAAACAAGCTTAAGACTGGAACATGGTTGAAAAAAAACCAATCAAAATGGGGTTCATGGTCTGAAATTGTTGAACTCAATGTTGAGTCCAGAAGGCAGTAAAGTGCCTTAATGGACGATGATGTGCTGTTCCTTGAGATTGTGTTGAGTTTCACTGGAACACTGCAGCAGGTTGAGTACAGAACTGTGGGCATGGGGGCAGGGTGACCAATTAAAATGGCAAGCAACCAGAAGCTCAGGATTATGTTGAGGACTGAGCGGAGGTGTTCTGCAAAGCAGTCATCCAATCTGGGTTTGGTCTCCCCAATGTGGAAGAGACCACATTGTGAGCAGTGAATACAGTATATGAAATTTAAAGAAGGACAAGTAAATCGCTGCTTCACCTGGAAAGAGTGTTTTGGGCCTTGGATGATGAGGAGAGAGGAGGTAAAAGGGCAGGTATTACACCTCCTGCGATTGCATGGGAAGGTGCCATGGGAAGGGAACAAGGTATCGGGGGTGATGGAGGAGTGGACCAGGGTGTCACGGAGGGAACCCATTACATTTCTAACCTTAACCAGTTTTGATAAAAGGTCATTGTCCTGAAACGTTAACTCTATTTCTCTCTACACAGATGCTGCCAGACCTGCTGAGTATTTCCAGCACTTGCTGCTTTTATTTCAGACTTCCACCATCTTCAGTATTTTGCTTTTATTACATGTAAATACACTTGCTTTAATGCTCAAAGTTTTGTTTGACAAATCAGAAACAGCAGTTTAAAGGCAATTCTTTTGGGCATCACCAGTTTTTGTTTGCAGGTGATCAGTAAGTTGAAACCTTCTTTGAAATGTTTGATGATGACATTTGGAACAGAAGATATATAAGAATGTTTATGCTGGGGATTAATATGCAGAGCAGCATGGTGAATTAATCAATGGACCAATTACAGAATTTACAGAATTTTGTGCCCACTCCTGAGGCCAGCCCACGCTGGAAACTTGATAAATCATTCCTCGCAAAGTATCAGCAGTTCAGTCCAGATTACGTTATGGCCCACCTACATGATTCCATGGACTGTGCACACTGCCAATTAAGGGTCACTTCCTGAATGCTGCATTTCTGATAGTTTCTCCCAGCCACCTATTTGTTGGAAATACTTCTCTTATGTATTCATAAAAGGACCTCCAGATCTAACTAATTACTATGTTATTTTATTACATCAGCGATGTGTACATCCTTTAAAAGAAAATTCTGCCACAGTCAACCTTGTATCCCAGTACTCAGTGATATAATGGGGACAATTTCCATCAGCACCTCTTGGATGGTAATACAGGATAAAAATCAAATGAGTTCTATCATGAGAGAGCGATGGGTGGTGGCTGTGGTGTGTCACTGAGTGAGGAGCATGGCACTGGTGGGCAAGAGGAGGTGCCAGAGGCAGAGGGAGCTGTAGTCAGTTCTCCTTGGAGAAGGGAAAACATATACAGCCCTGCTCAGCTGCGCACAGATGTAGGGCCTCAGGAGTAACAGGAAAGGAGGTTACACTTGAAACAAAAGTTTCCCACGTGTCAGAGTTCCCTGACGCAGTGCGGAGACACAGGCAGAGAATGGAGGAGTCCATCTAGCTCATGGCTCAGGGCTTAGAGCGCATGAGCTCCTCCACAGAGGGAGTGGCCAACCTCATAGAGAGCCATATGCAGCAGCACTCTGTGAATGCAGGAACAGTGCACTGGCATGCACAGGATGCATGGCACAATGTGTAGCCTGGAGCAGTCAGTGGTGCTGGTGGTGCAGAGATGTCTGGAGGGGATGCCAGTTGTGTCCCAGCTGGTGTCTCCCTCCAGGCATCTGGTGCACTCAGCAAGGGCTGAGGATGTCACGGAGGCAGGGGAGGGTGCCACCCCACATGGGGCACCTTCATTATCCCTGGGCTCCTTAGTTCCTCTGACACTGGGAGCCTCTGTGCTGCAGGGCCAAGTGACAGAGGCTGCCCCTGCAATAATGCAGATTCAACTGCCTCTGGAGCTGCCCCCATGGGCACCTCCATGACGAGAATGACCACCACATACATCTTGAACAGATATGTGGGCAGTCTGCATCCTGCTCCTCCAGCAGTGGCCACTGCTGGAACTGCAGCCCAGCTGACGCCATGGAACCTAGAGATGAGATAAGTTGGGCTTGCCTCACCAGGGGGATCAGTCCTCCCCTGTTGAGGCTGGAGTGGTCGTTTGGGGGAAGGGGGGGGGGCTTTGGGTCCTGGGGGTGGGTTGGGAGGTGGGGGCGGCCCTCAATCGGGAACCCTGTGCCCAACTGTCATGGCCAATCCCCCCCACCCCGGGAGCGGAAAGGCCGCCAGCTTTTGCTGGGCGGCCTTTCACGACCCCAGTACACCCGCTTGCCATGGGTAAAATACCCATGGAGGCGGGCACGGGTCCTTAAGCGGCAGTTAAGTGGCCACTTAAGGGCCTTGATTGGCCTCGGATGGGCGGGTGATCCCCCACCCCCCCCCACCCCACCCCGCCCGACCGCCGTAAAGTCGACCGGAGGCGGGAGCGGGGCGGATAGCCTCCCGGAGCCACCCGCTCAATTTTACCTTGCCCCCACACCACCAACTGACCCGCTGGGGCGGTGTAAAATTCAGCCCTTTGTTGCTGATGTGACAAGGGAACTGGTATGAGGTGGTCAAGGGAATCAAGGGTCCCTCCATGGCAAGGGCAAAGCCTCTGGTGAGATGTGCATCCTTCATTGGTGGTAAGTAATTAGATGCTTCAGGCTGCGTCTTGAATGGATGTGTTAATACAGATACCTCATACAATACCCTTCATCCTGGGCCAGAGGGGCTCAACTGAAAAGTTCTTCGATCGGATGATCCCCGACATTCATGGCATCTTGCCGAGATCCTCGCACCATGCCCTGTTCCCTGCCACCTCCCTGTGCAGCCAGAGCACCTCGGTGTTCTGCTCACCTCAGTCTCCACTGCCTTCTCATCTCTCACCTACTGCTCCTCCTCTTCCTCCGATGAGCTATATGGTATCAGGGCCTCACTGTCCTCAAGGTTCACACCTCTCCGGAGGGCCATGTTATAGAGTGTCCAACAGACCACCACAATGACCGAGACCTGTGCAGGAGTGCACTGCAGGGCATCACCCGACCTGTCCAGGCATTGGAATCGCATCATCAGAAGCCCAATGGCCTGCTCAATGGTTGTCCTAGGGAGCAGGTGGCATTTGTTGTATTCTCTTTCCTCCTCTGGCTTAGGCTCTTGTAGAGGGGTGAGTAGCCATCTCTTCAAGGGATACCCCTTGTCCCCTAGGATCCATCCACAGACTTTGAGGGCTGGAGTGAAGATCTGTGGCAGCCAGGATTGGCGGAGGATGAAGTACTCATGGCAGCTGCCAAGAAAGAGAGCGCACACATGAAGGAAGCTCTTGTTGTGGTCACAGACTACCTGAACTTTGAGGGAGTGAAAGCCCTTCCTCTTGATGTATCTGACTGGCCTGTCGCTGGGTGCTTGATGGCCACATGAGTACAATTGATGATGCTCTGCACCAGGGGGATTCCAGTGACGGCTGCGAACCCCAATGCCGTCCATGCCTGTGAGGTCTCATCAGTCGTGAAATAAATGTATTGTCCAGCTGTGGCAAAATGGGCATCAGTGACCTGCAAGATACAGTGGTGTGCAGCTGTTTGTGAGATTCACAGCTGATTACCAGGAACAAAGAAATTCAAGGCCACAGTGACTTTGACAGTTACTGACAGGGCACGATGACCAGTGCTGCGAGGTGTGAGATCTTCGGCAATGAGGGACAGATGTCAGTGACCATCTGCTTGGAGAGCTGCGGTCTCCTGAGGCTCTGGGTTTCCATTATCTCCAGGTAGCTCCGTCTTCTCCAGTAGATCTCATGCAGAGGGTATGGCCTCCGTCTCCTTCCAGCCCTTCATTCCTCTCCCCTGTCCTCCTGATGCCCAAAGCTCCGCCGCTCCTTTGTGTTGTCCCTCATCGTCACCATGCCCAAAATTTGATGGTTGTGCTCCCATTGCCAGTGGCTGCCTTCCTTGTGCTCAGGTAGTTGTCCAATTGACCTTTGCTGTCTTTCCCCTTGCTATTTTGCTTCTGCAATACCAGGAGGGTGATAACCCTCTACCTCTACCGAAGCACTCACTGCCCACTCTGCCAGATACCTGTGTAGTGCCAAGGACCCCTTTCTACCAATGTCTGAGTCTCCCTGTGTGCTGTTTCAGTTTTTATGGCACTGTGCTAATTCCCTGGAGAGGCCATGACTGGCTTTCCACTCTGTACCCACTGCCTTTCACCCGGTTTGCCCCAAAGAGCGCACATACCTATGTGCCCCTGTGAAATTCTCTACACCGCCCCTCACCACCAGTTACCGAGCTCTTAATGAGCTCAGCAAGCACTTTGATTAATCTTAATCAAGGATGTGGCAGGATCACGATTTAAACTCCCCCTGCCCTGGTAAACATAACTGGCACAAGGAATGGCGTTGGCAGACAGGCACACAGGCCATTGCTGATATTTTCAGGTCCTGTCTGCCACCGATCCCAACCGTGACGGGGTCTGAAAAATCAGCCCCGTGCAATTATTTAAGTCCTGTTTTTGCCAGCATCTTCTGTCATAAAAGCAAGTTTTAGTCCCAAGAACATATAAAAGAGCTACCTGAGCCTGAAGCTATTTCTGACTAATTATAGAGTTGAGGTAAAACGAAAAGGCAGATATGACGGAAATATGTAATATAAAACAGAAATACAGCAAATGCACAACAGGTCACTTGGCACCTGAAAGAAGGAAATAAGTTAACAGTTTGAATGGGCTGCATATTTCTAGCTTTTCTGTTTAGCTTCCATTCTGAGATATTCAATTGCTTCTGAATCTGCCCAATGTGGATTTATTCAAATGTTTGATCCCACACAGCCCAGGTGAGCTAGACTTTCTGCTTTATTTCAAATGCTATACCTCAGCCTGGACTCAGTGGGAACATTCTCATTTCTAAGTTCGAAGGTTGTGAGTTCAAGCCCCACTCCAGAGAATGGGCACACGATCTAGGCTGACAATTCAGTGCAGTATTGAGGGAGCGCTGCCTGTCAGAGGTTCCATCTTTCAGATGAGACTTTAACGCAAAGTTCTCTTTGACCTCTCAGGTGGATGTAAAGATTCTCATGGTACTTTTCAAAGAAGAAACCTACCCCACTTGGACTGCAGCAGTTCAAGAAGGTAGCTCACCACCAACATCTCAAGGGCAATTAGGGATGAGCAATAAATGCTGGCCTAGCCAGCGACACCCACATCCCATGAATGAATAAAACAAAAAGAGCAGGGTGGTTCTCCCTGGCATCCTGGCCAATCTTTATCTCTCAACCAACATCCCTAAACCAGATTATCTGGTCATCATTTTATTGCTGTTTCTGAGACCTTGCTATGTGCAAATTGGCTGCCATGTTTCCTTACATTACAACAGCGACTTCACTTCAAAAGTACTTCATTGGCTGTAAACCACTTTGGGATGTCTTGAGCTCATGAAAGGCACTATATAAATTCAAGGCTTTGTTTGTTTACATGGCTGTACCTGTAAATTATAAAATGGGAACAAACTGGAACATATTCTAACTTTGTTTCGATAAAGCATCTTCATGCAGTCCTTGCATTACAATAGTATGTGTGTGTGTGAAAGATCTTTTGAGGTGAGTGTCTGCCTGTGTGTCTGTGACTGAGCAGGGGAAACACATAACAAGAACTTGAAAGTATGTGCCCTGAGCTTTAAATATCCTGACTTCTTTAATGTTGTTGATCTTATGAGTCCAGATTGTTGTGTGATTGCCTTTAAGAGTTTTTCGAGAAGGTGACCAAACAGGTGGATGAGGGTAAAGCAGTGGATGTGGTGTATATGGATTTCAGTAAGGCGTTTGATAAGGTTCCCCACGGTAGGCTATTGCAGAAAATACGCAAGTATGGGGTTGAAGGTGATTTAGAGCTTTGGATCAGAAATTGGCTAGCTGAAAGAAGACAGAGGGTGGTGGTTGATGGCAAATGTTCATCCTGGAGTTTAGTTACTAGTGGTGTACCGCAAGGATCTGTTTTGGGGCCACTGCTGTTTGTCATTTTTATAAATGACCTGGAAGAGGGTGTAGAAGGGTGGGTTAGTAAATTTGCAGATGACACTAAGGTCGGTGGAGTTGTGGATAGTGCCGAAGGATGTTGTCGGGTACAGAGAGACATAGATAGGCTGCAGAGCTGGGCTGAGAGATGGCAAATGGAGTTTAATGCGGAAAAGTGTGAGGTGATTCACTTTGGAAGGAGTAACAGGAATGCAGAGTACTGGGCTAATGGGAGGATTCTTGGTACTGTAGATGAACAGAGAGATCTTGGTGTCCAGGTGCATAAATCCCTGAAGGTTGCTAACCAGGTTAATAGGGCTGTTAAGAAGGCATATGGTGTGTTAGCTTTTATTAGTAGGGGGGTCGAGTTTCGGAGCCACGATGTCATGCTGCAGCTGTACAAAACTCTGGTGAGACCGCACCTGGAGTATTGCGTGCAGTTCTGGTCACCGCATTATAGGAAGGATGTGGAAGCTATGGAAAGGGTGCAGAGGAGATTTACTAGGATGTTGCCTGGTATGGAGGGAAGGTCTTACGAGGAAAGGCTGAGGGACTTGAGGTTGTTTTCGTTGGAGAGAAGGAGGAGGAGAGGTGACTTAATAGAGACATATAAGATAATCAGAGGGTTAGATAGGGTGGATAGTGAGCGTCTTTTTCCTCGGATGGTGATGGCAAACACGAGGGGACATAGCTTCAAGTTGAGGGGTGATAGATATCGGACAGATGTGAGAGGTAGTTTCTTTACTCAGAGAGTAGTAAGGGCGTGGAACGCCCTGCCTGCAGCAGTAGTAGATTCGCCAACTTTAAGGGCATTTAAGTGGACATTGGATAGACACATGGATGAAAATGGAATAGTGTAGGTCAGATGGTTTCACAGGGCGGCGCAACATCGAGGGCCGAAGGGCCTGTACTGCGCTGTAATGTTCTAAATTCTAAATTCTAAATTCTAAAAAAGAGTGATGTCCCTTTAAGATCTTAGTATGCTAATGAGCTAAGTGCCAGGATGTAGTCATGTGACTACAAGCCAGTCTCACCCTGTAACTGTAACACCAAGAGGCAGGTCCTATAAATAGTTTGCTCAGTACATTTGTCAGCTGTAAATAAACCTGTCTGAGAACTTCAATGATCTGGACTCCACGTATCTCATATATGTTGCATCAGACAACATAAAAAGCTTCTCATTACACAGGCGAGCCTCCACAAATGGGGCTGAATTTTGTTGGGGTGGCAGTGGCTCCATACAGGTTGGAAAGCCAGGGGCTACCCTGCTTCTGCTGTTTCCGGGAGCCCTGACCTGATTCTATGGCCATCAGGTAATTAACTGCCAGGAGTCGGGGCTCCTGTCCCTTTAAGGGCAGAGATCCTGCCTCAAAGAGCTGCCAGCCAATCAGAGAACCGGCAGCTCTCAATCCCAGCAGTGCCATTGGGAGCAGTGGCCACTGCTGGGACTGCACCTGGCCCAGAGCAGCATCTTGAGTGGGGTCGGGGTCGCCAGCATCATACAGGCAGGCCCCAGTGGGGGAGCGGGGGGAGAGCAGAGGCGGGTGTTTCTGCAGGAGTGGCCTTTGCCACTAGAGGGGCCCTCCGAGGGCCACAGGGTGCATTCCCCCACCCTGAGCCCACAGGGAGACCGCCAGCTTTTACTGGGCAATCTCCCCACACAACAGATGGCCCTTCACCGCTGGTAGAATGGCAGAGGTGGTGGGAAGAGGCCCTTAAGTGGCTCTTAATTGGCCTCTGGAAGGGAAGGCACTCCACCTCTCACTTTCTCTCACCATTTTATGGACCCCCCTCCCCCGCCTCCACAACCCTTAGAGGGCTCGTAAAATTTAGCTCTAGGAGAGCATATATTGGAGATAAGGCTAGAACATTGTAGCAAGGAATCATTGAATACACTCTTGAATTTTCTTCATGCTATTTGGTTGGCTTACATGAATTTCCTGTGTCAGCCCCTAAGATTTCTGGCTACCCATTGTTTATATTACAATTCTCTTGTGCTTCTCCATGCTGCAGCATATCTCTGCATGGTATATCTTCAGTAGTCTTTTTCTTTCAGGCAGAATGACACAGGAGAATACTTTTTAGGATTGTTCTGCACAGAATTCACAGGTTAAAATAACAAACCCTGTGACATGCCTAAACGGGGCAGGTACTTGGCATTTAAAGCTATCTGTTAAGCTTATTTAGTAGCTTTCTTCAGCCGTCTTTCACCCGACCTGCTGGGCCTTGATCCCTTTGGTTATAGAGACTACCCTCTCTGCAATTTGTTCTCAGGTCTGCTGTAGTAGCTGCTGCCGCAGAAAACCTCCTTCAATATTCTACAATACAGCCCTTCTGTTCATCACTTCACCCAAGATTGGTTCCAGTTGTTGGTCATTAACATAGGTATTGCAAACCTGCATTTACCAGTAATATTGCTCAGCAGGCCCTGAACCAGGCTAATTGCCTCCTTAAGCTATTTAGCAGCAGCTGTGCCTAGTGATGAATTATAATACTCCATTGGTTTGATTTATGTGCGGTCATTCTAATTCATAATTTACTCCTCCAGCTAAAAAAAGGGAAATCGAGGATTAATGAGCAGCAGTCAATGCTCCCAGAAACTTTTAGTAATGCTCAGTCAATCCTGATTAGTCCACAGCATTTTCCAGGTTGTTGTTTCACAATTACTTTAAAATTCTTTGCTATCCCAGTGTATGTATACACATTTGATGTAATCATGCGCATCATTTCAAAGAGTTCATGTAAGATTCAAGTGTTAGGAAAACTCTTCATTGATGGCAGAATTTTTAATCTGGATATGAATTCAAAGGGTATAATTTGTGTGACAAATAAAGTGTGTAATGCTTATTTTCTTTTAATTATTTTATATAGTCTGTACAGAAATTATTCTAAAATGGTTTAAGAGTTTGTTTGCAATGGGTTCCTGCTCACACACACACAATGGAATATAAGAGACAAAATAAACAGATTACAGGCAATATGGCCGGAATTTTACGTTGGGTGGGAGGCCCCGCCCACCGGCCGAAAAGTCGGGGGTGAGCCTGCCTTCACCGGCCCTGAGGAGCCACGCCGGGATTTCTCGCTCCACAGGCCCTTAATTGGCCTTGGGTGGGAATTCCACCTCCTTGAGGCAGGACGTCCTGCCTAATGCAGCTGCTGGCCAATCAGTGGGCTGGCAGCTCTAGTTCCAGCAGCACCACCAGGAACGGTGCCCACTGCTGGGACTGCACCCAACCAACAGGAGCAAGAGAAGGGACGGCCCCGGAAACAAGGTAAGTTTTTGCGGCCTCGCTGGGGACAATCGGCAAGGCCCCAGCGAGGCAAGGGGGGTCACTTAGGAGTGGTGGGGGGTGGGGGGGGAGTGTCGTCCAGTGGGTGTGGTTGGGCTGTTTGGGGGGGGGTTCTCTCCATGGGGCATAGGGTGCCCGATCAGCAGGGTCCCCACCCACAGCCCACAAGAAGGCTGCTAAGTTTTACTTGGTGGCATTCTAGGAGCCTTTGCCGCTCGGCCATCGCAGGTAAAATATCAGCGGCGGCCGGAGGAGGCCCTTAAGTGGCAGTGAATTGGCCACTTAAGGGCCTTGATTGGCCTGGGTCGGGCTGGCCGTTTCATGCCACCGCCGCCCCACGTCAAATTGCAGTGGGGCCAGGAAGGCATCGGGAACGGCACACCCCACCTCCCACTCAAGTTTACAGCCCCCCCCCACCCCCTCTGCCACCAGCCCGCTCGTGTGGGGAGCCGTAAAAATTCCAGCCTATGGTTCAATCTTTGACATTTCATTAACTAGCACTGTAATTTCAAAAAAGTACATACACCTGTCTTTAGTAAATGTCATTTGATTCAATGGTGGCACTCTCACCTCTGAGTCAGCAAGTTATGGGTTTAAACCCCACACCCCACACCAGCACTTGAGGACTTAACCAAGTGCAGGACTGCATTGTCAGAGGTGTCATCTTTTGTATGAAACATGAAACCAAGGCTTCAGCTGGAAGTATAAGACTACATGGCATTTTTCAAAGAGTAGTAATTCTGGTTAACATTTCTTTCTCAACCCACACGACCAACAACAGATTAACTGGAGGAATAGCAGAGTTCTTTGGTGATGGGGGTGTGGGGTTACAGAAGAGGTTACAAAGATAGGGAGCAGTGAATAAATGAAGGGATTTGAATACAAGGTTGATCATGTTAAAATTGAGGCATTTGGGAAAGAATGCTTAGCTCAGTGAGTTGATTGTCAGCGAGATTGACTGGATTGACTGTTTTTTCACTACTTTACAAAAATGTCTAATACAGGAGAACCTGGCAGAGGCAGGCAAAGAAAGGGCCTTGGGCATGATACAGAGGCAGAGGAGAAGATGCCACAATTTTATGCTGTCAGGTCTGCAAACCTTGCTGATGAAGTACAACAGAGGAGAAACAGAGTGCTAGGTGTCCAGGACAGAATACCTTTCAGAAAAGTCACTCCTGCCACATGGAGGGAGGTGGTTCTTTCACCTTGAAACATGGGAAAGTGAGCAAACCCATATAACTGATGGCCTTAGCTTCTTGTTGCCTTGCTACGATGTCAAAGGTGACACCCTATGCCCCATGGAGAGACCCCCCCCCCAAACAGCCCAACCCCACCCACTGGACGACACTCCCCCCCCCCCACCACTCCTAAGTGACCCCCCTTGCCTCGCTGGGGCCTTGCCGATTGTCCCCAGCCATACCTTAAAGTGCATCAGTTACCTGTCAAATCTATGCCAATACAGAGCTTCTCTTGTGATTGTCTGCAATAAAAGTTGGGTGCAGTGGGCATCTTCATAGCCACAAAGAGAGCAGTGTGAGTGGATAACCTTAGCTGTAGGTTCTCATGCAGTATCTAACAGAGCTGCTTTATTGCCTGTTTGGTGAAGCACGCTCTTCTGATACACATCTTCTCACTGAGGTTCTTCTACGACCTGCATTGCCTGTGTATTCTGGGGAAGGAGA
Organism: Heterodontus francisci; assembly: GCF_036365525.1. NCBI lineage: Eukaryota > Metazoa > Chordata > Chondrichthyes > Heterodontiformes > Heterodontidae > Heterodontus > Heterodontus francisci. The sequence continues at coordinate 87,545,043 of NC_090377.1, forward strand.
GTAATACCTGGTGCAGGCCATCCTCAATGCTGCTTTATTCTTCTTTGCTGCTTTTCCATGAAAATGGCAGACCTGTTCCTGAGTAACGCTCAGTGAGGATGAGGGCGGAGATTGAAAATCTCCCAGTGGTCTCACACATGAAGAAACAGTTAAAGGCCAGTCTAGGACTGCGTCGGCACAATATGAAAAACAAAAAAAAAAATCACTGTGAAACAATTGTTTCCAGCTGCAGAAATCGCGAGTGAAACTATTCACATCCTTCAGGTTCACAGGCTCCTCACTTTTGCCTGTGTCTGCTGATCCAGCAATTACTGCACTTTTCCTCATTCTAAGATATATAAATGAACTTGCTTTGGACTCGCCTGGAAAATCACATAAAGGGCCAAAGCGTATGAGGGCATCTGGGAGATCGGTCCTGTGGTAAATCAGTGGAAATAACTGACAGCCCATTTTTCTGCTTAAAAAGGCTACTTCTCTGGGTTGTACTCTAAAATTACACTGAAAACCATATAGAATTTCTAGGCCTAAGTGAGGTCACACTCTGTTTACTTGCAGCAATTAGACTTTGTGGCACTAAATATATCAGCCATTTTAAGAGATACACTTCAGTAGCAGAATAGTACATTATGTGTTATATGGTGTAATGTTCCTCTCATTATAAAACAATGTATTATTCAATTTACAGTGGGGAATACAAAGGGAGAACTGCTAGTAATTATTATGTTGTCTAATCTTTCATTCAAAGTTAGTACAACTGACAGATTTGTTTGCATTCAATTGGTAAGAGATTTGCTTTTTTTTATTGAGGGACTCTTACTTCTTAGAAAGAAATGGTATATTGCCAAAATTATTTTTCAAGTAACAACAACTCAACAACAACAACATTTTCAATTTGATATAATTCTAATTTATTTTGTCCTGTTCATCTTTTAGTAGCTGCTGATTATTTGAATAATCCTTAATATTACAATCAAATGATAATTTAAGGCTGGAATTTTATGTTGAGCGGGAGGCCCTGCCCACCGGCCAAAAGGTCAGGGGCGAGCCCGTGTCTGCCAGGCCTGGGGAGCCACGCCGGGATTTTACATTCCTCAGGCCCTTAATTGTCCTTGGGCAGGGTTTTCACCTCTCTGAAGCAGGAAGTCCCGCCTACTGGAGCTGCCTGCCAATCAGCAGGCTGGCAGCTGGCAGCTCTCAGTCCCAGCAGTGCCACCGGGAGTGGTGGCCACTGCTGGGACTTCACCCAGCCAACAGAAGCAAGAGGGCCAACTGCCCCAGAATCAAAGTAAGTTTTTGCGGCCTCACCGGGGACAATTGGCTGGGCCCTAGTGAGGCAAGGGGAGTTGTTTGGGGTGGGTGGAAGTGTGGTGCATTGGAGAGGTTGGGCCGTGGAGGGACCTTCCATGGGGCACATGGTGCCCAATCAGGAGGGTCCCCCCCAACCCCTCCCAGTCCGGAAGAAGGTCGTCAGGTTTTACCTGGCAGCGTTCTGGGGGCCTGAGCCACCCATCGGCCGCTGGTAAGGGATGAGGTCCTTATGTGCCAGTTAATTGGCCACTTAAGGGCCTTGAATGGCCTGGGGTGGACAGGCCATTTCTTGCTGCTGCCGCCCTGCGTAAAATTGCAGTGGGGGCGGGAATGGCATCACCTGCTTCCCACTCAATTTTACAGCCTCTGCCACCAGTCCGCTTGTTGGCGGGCTGTAAAATTCCATTCTAAACGTTTATCGTTGGCCAGGAAACGTGGGATAACAACTGCCTATTTTATACCTCGTCTGATTTTCTTTGCTATTGGAAGAGAAAATGATCCAAGATGTAAAATGGACTTCAGATTCACTATCATCCACTTTCATTTTATATAGACACACTTGGCTATGGATGGGAGCTGCTGATATATTCAATTAACTATTAAACAAAATTTAGGAGAAAGTTTACTTTTAGTCAAGTGTAATCTAGGAACTTCAATTTACTGGTGCTACATTTGAGAAGCAGATGTAATGCTGTAGGCAATAACTTTGGCAACATGAAAGTGTGCCAGAAAGAACTTTAGATTAACAAATGAGGCTCCTACAGCCTTTTATTAGTACAATATTAGATTGTGTTTCTTGTGCTTTACATTTATTTGATCCATTTGGTTATTGTAAATGCTGATAGATTTGTTTTAAGCAAGGCATATATCTGTACTTAGAAACATAGAAAATAGGAGCAGGAGTAGGCCATTCAGCCCTTTGAGCCTGCTCCGCCATTCATTATGATCATGGCTGATCGTCCAACTCAGTAACTTGTTCCCGCTCTCGTCACACATCGTTTGATGCCTTTCAACCCAAGAGCTATACCTAACTCCTTCTTGAAAACATACAATGTTTTGGCCTCAACTGCTTTCTGTGGTAGTGAATTCCACAGATTCACCACTCTCTGGGTGAAGAAATTTCTCCTCATCTCAGTCCTGAATGGTTTACCCCGTATCCTTAGACTATGACCCCTGGTTCTGGACTCACCCACTATCGGGAACATCCTTCCTGCATCTATCCTCTCAAGTCCTGTTAGAATTTTATAGGTTTCTATGAGATCCCCCTTCACTCTTCTGAACTCCAGCGAATATAACCCTAACCAACTCAATCTCTCCTCATACGTCAGTCCTGCCATCCCAGGAATCAGTCTGGTAAACCTTCGCTGCACTCCCTCTATAGCAAGAACATCCTTCCTCAGATAAGGAGACCAAAACTGCACACAATATTCCAGGTGTGGCCTCACCAAGGCCCTGTATAATTGCAGCAAGACATCCCTGCTCCTGTACTCGAATCCTCTTGCTATGAAAGCCAACATATCATTTGTCTTTTTTACCGCCTGTAGGACCTGCATACTTACCTTCAGCGACTGGTGTACGAGAACACCCAGGTCTCGTTGCATATTCCCCTCTCTCAGTTTATAGTAATAGTAAGATAGTCAGATCCTAAATGACAGATGTTTATCCTGCAGAACCACAGCAATATTGACATACTCAAGATAGAATTGAAGAATTTCAGCATACTGAACATAAGCAACATGTGATAGGTTTTGACCTTGTGCAATAGTGTAAATTGGGTTATAGTGAATGGCAGACCATTTTACATCTCTCCCGATTTTTATTTCCATTGAGGTCATTGATAGCTTACTCACTATCACCCGTTTTACAGTATCACCCAAAGCTAAAATCTACTCCATATACTGAAGTAGAATTTTCTGCAGATGTAGTTGGTGAAAACAGAAAGAGTAAAAACTGAGGTGGATCATTGGCTAAAGGAGCAAAGGATTTGTAAAATTCTACAAAAGTTGGAGTGGTGCTGACATACTCATGGACAGATTAGGTGGATGTTCACTGAATTTAAAGAGATTTAGATTAGGAAATGAACTTGACACAGCTCACTGTTAAGAATAGCACAAATCTAGAAACCTGAAGGAATACAGTCGGATTTAGTAGCGATGAGCAGAAAGCTTAATCTGCTTGCAGCAACATGGATTTTTAAATCTGAAAATCAATGCTGGTTATTGATTTGAAAATAACTGTGGTGATACAGTCAAGATAAAGCTATGTTGTAGAAAAAGGCATCAGAAATGTTTTCTGTAATGCATGGAGATGTCCGACAGCAATAAGAGACATGTATTAAATGTAGGAATCTTAAAACCTAAAATATATTTAATAATAATTTAATACCTTAGTTAAGGGAAAATAGGACAGTTTACGTTGTGCATCAATAGAGCGCACAATATTTACATAACTTATAGGAGGCATTTACTGTTTTATAATTAAACATAATACCTGCCAATAAAATTCCATGTTTAACGTAATAGAACACTTAGTAATTCAAAGAATACTGTGTAGAAGTTGAAAATAAAAACAAAAAAGGTTGGAAATACTCAGCAGGTCAGGCAGCATCTGTGGAGTGAGAAACAGAGATAACAAGCTGCATTTTACCGTGGGCTTCGGGATCCCAATATTGGGTGAAAAGCGAGTCCTGAGCTCGCACTTGCTGGCAGTAGGGCAGGCTCGGCGATTTTACTGTAGGAGGCCTCCTAATTGGCTGACTGCGAGCCCGCCATCCAATTAAGGACGTTGGAGGGCTCCTGATCCTGCCGGCCCAATCAGAGGGCCAGCAGCTCTGAAGTTTCCGCAGTGCCACAGGGAGAGGTGGGCACTATGCAGCAGGCAGGAGACCTTGGAGCACCTCCAGGGAGGCAAATTAAAAGTACAATTTCTGGAGGCCAAGGGTCAGTGAGGAAACAGCGGCTGCAGAATCTTCCAGCGGCTCCCTCTTTGGTCCATGGAGCCTCTGGCTCTGATGTCCCACGTGCTGCCGCAGGAAGGCCATCTCCAAGAAGCAGGTGGCCTCCCCACATGGCGGAGAGGTTGGCACGCTGTCGTCAAAATGCTGCCGGCCCCATAAAATAGCACTTAATAGGGTCATTAATTATGCAAATCAGCTACCCGCCTCCTTGGAGTGGGCAGCCGATCCATCTTGCAGGCCGCCGCAGGGAAATATCGCTGGCGGCGGAACTGCATCAGGGAGTCGTCCCAATGAGGCTCCCCGCTATTACCGGCCACCCCACTACCCAAAGGCTGGTAAAATTCTGCCCACTGTTTCAAGTCAATGACCTTTCATTAGCAATAGAAAAAGTTAAAGTTTAGCAAGTTTTAAGCAAATACAGAGGGAGGGAAAATGGGGAGGGTGGGAAGAACAAAAAGGGAAGTCTGTGATCGGATGGAAGGAAGGAGAGATTAAATGGCAAAAGGCATAATGGTGCGTGACAAAAGAGAATGATAATAGGACAATAAAAGAAACAGAAGGTAGGTCCAGAGGAACTGTAAATGACCAAAGCAGAAACATTAGCAGCAACTGCTGTCTGAAAAATGAGACAGCATTGGTTATAATCTGAATTTGTTGAATTCAGTGCTATAAAATGTCTTATTAAAAGATGAGGGACTGTTCCTCAAGCTTCCACTGAGCTTCAAAGTGTAGAAATTGGTATGTGTTACTCCCGTAAAAAAGGTGTAAATTGTACTAATCTAGCAGTGGCAAAACCTGTACCCACAATTTGTGCAGATGATGATGCCTCTGCAATTCCTGGGGCCTTTTTTTAGGAGTCCCGGACGGATGCTTAAAAGAGGCGACAGGCCTCCTAAATGTGTAAATTGCAGGTCTAATGACTGTTAAAGGACTCCATCAAGAAATTAGTGATGTGTAGGGAACGTTTCAGGCCTTTCCCACTCAGGCTTCTTCAGTGGCTCCCACCACTGCTAACTCTAGCTAAGTTTAAGAAAAGATGTCTCTGTTTAAAAAAATCCTGTAGAACTAAGAGGTGCAGGAGTGTTCCCTGAAACGCAGTAAGGAATGCATTAACAAATTTGTTATCGTTCTCTGCAAGTATTCAATCTGTATCTGTTTTCTAACTGAATCATGAAACCATTCATTACCATCTTGAACACAATGTCAGCTTGGCTGAGTTGGTACCGATATAATTCCCAGTGATCCATTTGTCTTTGTCATTCCTATAACACAAGGAAAGGACCTTATTAACAATCTTTAAAAGATGTCTGTTCCTTATTGCTCAAAAACATATTCCTTGATGTATAATCAGGTTTGGAATTTTTTTAAATTTATATATAATCTTTTAATAGAATGGCTGCCCTGATGATTCAGATGAGTTTAACCGGTAAACACCTGATCCATACAGACCAGAAAAGTGACAAGTTTGATCTGTGTTGAATTACATGATCTCAACATTGGCAGCAGTAGTGATGTTTCAGTTGGCTGTAGTGTTTGTGTGTTAGTTAGCAGCAAGTCAGCTCCTAGTTATTATTCAAATATTTCTGCTGAAGACACAAGTGAAAGCTTAGCTGTGGCCAATACTCACGGTAAAGGTTCACATGCGATTAATGGTCATTAGGGTAAAGTACCAAAGAACAATTCTTGTAAGTGAAATTGAACCCAAGCAAAAAGTCAATACTTTTAGGAGGAGTTCTTGACCGTGAAAAGCCTGTGGCATTGGGTATGCAATCAAATCATCTATAATAATGATACAACCAGCAGATTTCCCCAGTACCTAACATTATTTCTGGCATCTATTATATTTTGATTGGAATAGTGTGTGATTATGGTTTTGCCGCATAGCTACTTGAGAAGAATTTATTAAACATTAAAATAGTACACTATGTAAATACCCAGACAAGTTCCAGAAAAGGTTAACTCAATTCACCAGATTTTGGTTAGAGGCTGAAGTACTGGTCTTCTCAAGCAGTATCACATTGTAACTTCATATCATGATCAATCATAGAGCTAGTTATGAAAAAAACACAGGAACTTTACATATCCTGACAATACCATTAATAGAAACAGTATTCTGGTAGGATCCTAAACATGTAGAAAATAGACAAATGGAAAAAGAATGACTAAGCTGAAATCAAAATGATGAAGAGAGACTCAAAACAGAAAACAAACAAAACATTTCTGGATGAAGTGTGCTGAGAGAGATGTACATTCCAGTCCTATAAAATGAACAACTTCAATTGGCTAGCCTGGGAAATTATTGTAAAAATAAACTATGCTTAGTTTCTGAATTTGAACAAAAAAGTTTTCTTGAAGCTGTAGTCATCCAGGCAAGCGGAGAGTATTCCATCACACTCCTGACATCTGCCTTGTAGATGGTGGACAGGATTTGAGGAGTCAGGGGATGAATTACTCGACATAGAGTTCCCAGCCTCTGATCTGCTGTTGTAGCCACAGTATTTATATGGCTTGGTTCAGTTATGTTTCTGTCCACCCTATTGACTTTGCCATCTCACGTGGCCTCACTATTCCAGTCACAAGTAAAACCATCTCTAATCACTTCCTCGTATCAATCACCATCCACATTCCCCTTGCAAATCCAAACTCTATCTCCACCTGTGTCCGTCCCTTGAGAAACTACCCCTAATACATTACAAATGCACTTTCAAAATCCCAACTGTCTAGCCTCTTGCCCTCCATTCACCCCAACATTTCTACAGCTACTGATTTGCTCAACCGCACCTTCACCTCCACCTTTGATGCCCTTGTCCCCGATAAAAACATTATTCTCTCTCATCCTGGCCGTTCTCTCTGGTATGGCCCTCATCTCTTTTCCTTTAGGTCCAAGGAATGCAGACTGGAATGGATATGGCAGACAACTGGTTTAGCTATTCACTGCCAGATCTGGGTAGCCACATAAAGCACTATCAGGGCTGCGCTTGTGTGCCAAAACTGCTCACTATACAAGGATCATTCTGGAATGCAAAGATAACCCTATGCTTCTTTGCTCCACTGCAAACAATCTTCTTAAACCCCTCTCCCCTGTCTTCTTCACCTTTGCCTCCAACAATAAGTGCTAAGAGGCCATGAACTTCTTTGCCTCTATAATTAAACAAAGAACAAAGAACAAAGAAAATTACAGCACAGGAACAGGCACTTCGGCCCTCCAAGCCTGCGCCGATCCAGATCCTCTATCTAAACATTTCGCCTATTTTCTAAGGGTCTGTATCTCTTTTCTTCCTGCCCATTCATGTATCTGTCTAGATACATCTTAAAAGACGCCATCGTGCCCGCATCTACCACCTCCGCTGGCAACGCGTTCCAGGCACCCACCACCCTCTGCGTAAAGAAATTTCCACGCATATCCCCCCTAAACTTTTCCCCTTTCACTTTGAACTCGTGTCCTCTAGTAATTGAATCCCCCACTCTGGGAAAAAGCCTCTTGCTATCCACCCTGTCTATACCTCTCATGATTTTGTACACCTCAATCAGGTCCCCCCTCAACCTCCGTCTTTCTAATGAAAATAATCCTAATCTACTCAATCTCTCTTCATAGCTAGTGCCCTCCATACCAGGCAACATCCTGGTGAACCTCCTCTGCACCCTCTCCAAAGCATCCACATCCTTTTGGTAATGTGGCGACCAGAACTGCATGCAGTATTCCAAATGTGGCCGAACCAAAGTCCTATACAACTGTAACATGACCTGCCAACTCTTGTACTCAATACCCCGTCCGATGAAGGAAAGCATGCCGTATGCCTTCTTGACCACTCTATTTACCTGCGTTGCCACCTTCAGGAAACAGTGGACCTGAACACCCAAATCTCTCTGGACATCAATTTTCCCCAGGACTTTTCCATTTACTGTATAGTTCACTCTTGAATTGGATCTTCCAAAATGCATCACCTCGCATTTGCCCTGATTGAACTCCATCTGCCATTTCTCTGCCCAACTCTCCAATCTATCTATATTCTGCTGTATTCTCTGACAGTCCCCTTCACTATCTGCTACTCCACCAATCTTAGTGTCGTCTGCAAACTTGCTAATCAGTCCACCTATACTTTCCTCCAAATCATTAATGTATATCACAAACAACAGTGGTCCCAGCACGGATCCCTGTGGAACACCACTGGTCACATGTCTCCATTTTGAGAAACTCCCTTCTACTGCTACTCTCTGTCTCCTGTCGCCCAGCCAGTTCTTTATCCATCCTCTGCAGCTTCCCTCTTTTACTAGTCCGAGGGCCAAACTTCCTCTACAGTTCCCCTCTGTCATAGCCCTGAATTCACATCTTTCTCTAGTTTTTCTCCTATCTTTCCCTCTACAAGCTCATCTTGTCCAGGAGACCCACCTCCTGCTCCCTTGACCATATTTCCACTACCTACTCATCACCCAACTTCCATTCCTGGTTCACACATTAGGTAATGTTGTTAATGGTTCTCTCTCTTCGGGTATTGTTCCTCTCTCCTTTAAATCTTCTGCCATCACCCCTCTCAAAAGATCAGCCCATGGCCCAACCTTTGCAAACTACGCCACCCACCACCACCTCCCCCCTCCCCCACCCACCTCCCATCTCCAACCTCCCTTTCCTCTATAAAGTTCTTTAATGTGTCATTATCTCCAAAATCCATGCCCAGCTTTGCTGGAACTCCATGTTTGAATCTCTCCGATCAGGTTTCCACCACTGTCACAGTACACGATAGAATGGAGGGCGGCACAGTGGCGCAGTGGTTAGCACCGCAGCCTCACAGCTCCAGCGACCCGGGTTCAATTCTGGGTACTGCCTGTGTGGAGTTTGCAAGTTCTCCCTGTGTCTGCGTGGGTTTTTTCCAGGTGCTCCGGTTTCCTCCCACAAGCCAAAAGACTTGCAGGTTGGTAGGTAAATTGGCCATTATAAATTGCCCCTAGTATAGGTAGGTGGTAGGGAAATATAGGGACAGGTGGGGATGTGTTAGGAATATGGGATTAGTGTAGGATTAGTATAAATGGGTGGTTGATGGTCAGCACAGACTCGGTGGGCCGAAGGGCCTGTTTCAGTGCTGTATCTCTAAACTAAACTAAACCGAAGTGGCTCTTAACAAAGTCACAAATTACATCCTATGTGACTGTGACAAACGCAAACTAACCTTCCACATCCTACATGAACTTTCTGCAGCCTTTGACATGGTTAACCACACCATCCTCCTTCAACGTCTCTCCAATGTCGTCCAGCTGGATGGGACTACCTGGTTCCATTCTTATCTATCTAATCGAAGCCAGAGTATCACTTGCAATGGCTTGTCTTCCCGCTCCCGCACCATTACCTCTGGTATTCTCCCAAGAATCTATCCCTAGCCCCCTCCTATTTCTCATCTACAGGCTGCTCCTTGGCATCATCATTCAAAAACACAGATTTCGCATGTATGCTGACGATACCCAGCTCTACCTCAAAACCATCACTCTTAACTCCTCCACTGTTGCTAAATTGTCAGACTGCTTATCTGACATCCACTATTGGTCAAACCATTGTCTTCAGTCCCTCCCACAAACTACACAATTTCTACAATGGCTTATTTCTACCTCCGTAACATAGCCCGCACTGCCCCGCCTTGGCAAATTTGCTGCTGAAACCTTCATCGATGCCTTTGTTAACTCTAGACTGGATTATTCCAATGCATTCCTGGCCAGCCTCCCACAGACTGTCCTCCATAAACATGAGCCCATCCAAACCTCTCCTTGTTTCCATGCTCTTGCTGAGTCCCATTCACCCAACACCCCAGTGCACATTGACCACATTGGTTCCCAGACAAGCAATGCCACCATTTAAAAATTCTCATCCTTATATTCAAGTCCGTCCATGGCCTCACCCCTCCCTATCGCTGTAATCTCATCCAGCCCCACAACCCTCCGAGATATCTGCGCTCCTCTAATTCTGGCCTCTTTATCATCACTGATTCTATTTGCTCCATCTTTGGTGGCCATGCCTTCAGCTGCCTAGACCCTTAGCTCTTAAATTCTCTCTCTAAACTTCCCCGCCTCGCCACCTCTCTTTCTTCCTTTAAGATGCTCCTTAAAACCTACCTCTTTGACCAAGCTTTCAGCCATCTTCCCTAATGTTGCCTAATTTGGCTGGATGTCAAATTTTGCTTCAACAGAATCCAGTGAAGCACTGTGTGAAATTTTATTAATGTAAAGGTGTTATGTAAATGCACGTAGTTGTTGTAGTGGATTTTATCAGGTCACAGTTCTGAAAGGGGAAAAGTGATGTTGAGCATTCAACTGCCAGGAAAATGATTTAATAATTTACTTGTTGTGGGCTGAATTTTATGGGCCACATCAGGAGGGGAACGGAGATGAGGGGACACGTAAAATTGCGATGGAAGGCAGAGGAGTGGAGTGTCCGTCGCCTTCCCAATGCCTTCCAATTTAGTCCATGGCAGAAAGGTCGAGGACGGCCTTCCTGCACCACAGCAATTGAGGCCCTGGCCACTTAAAGGCCTCTTCCCACCTCCTCCTCAATATAATTGAAGGCGGAGGCGTCCACCGCTGCAGGGAGATGCTGCCAGGTTAAATCTGGCGACCTCCTAGCAGGGTTGTGGGGTCCCTCCTTTGGGGGCAATCCATAGTTGTCAGAGCACCCCCCCCCCGCTAGTGGTGATCACTGCTCCCTCCCCCAGGAAGATCATCACACCACCAACCCCTGCCCACTCTCACTAACCGATCCCGTCGCCGGGGCCTGCCTGCATGGTCCCAATGACCCTGACCCCACTCACCTGTCCCGGAGTCTCCATACCAGCTGTGATCACTGTTCCCAGTAGCACTGTCGGTACTGCAGAGCTGCTGTTCTTCCAATTGACTGGCAGCTCTTGGATGCGGGAGCTCATCCCTTGAAGGTACTGAGTCCCTGACAGTGGGCATTTAAATACCTGCCCACCATGTAATGGCAATGGGGGTCAGATAAGGTGCCACACAAGAGGCTATTACACAAGTTAGGAGTCATGGGATTGGGGGTAATCTATTAGCATGGATAGAGGATTGGTTAATGGAGAGAAAACACGGACATATGAACATACGAATTAGAAGCAGGAGTAGGCCACTCGGCCCCTCAAGCCTGCTCCACCATTCAGCAAGATCATGGTTGATCTGATTGTAACCTCAACTCCACATTCCCGCCTATCCCTGATAACCTTTCACCCGATTACTTATCAAGAATCTATCTACCTCTGTCTTAAAAATATTCAAAGACTCTGCTTCCACTGCCTTTTGAGGAAGAGAGTTCCAAAGATGCATGACCCTCTGAGAGAAAAAAATTCTCTTCATTTCTGTCTTAAATGGGTGACCCTTATTTTTAAACAGTGATTCCTAGTTCTATATTCCCCCACAAGGGGAAACATCCTTTCTACATCAACCCTGTCAAGACCCCAAAAGATCTTATTGTTAAAAATCCCTGCGGATACAAGCCTTTCATCAAACGACAACCTGCCCATTCCAGGTATTAGTCTAGTAAACCTTCTCTGAACTGCTTCCAATGCATTTTCATCTTTCCTTAAATAAGGAGACCAATACTGTTCACAGTACTCCAGATGTAGTCTCACCAATGACCTGTATAACTGAAGCATAACCTCCCCACTTTTGTATTCAATTCCCCTCGCGATAGACGATAACATTCTATTAGCTTTCCTAATTACATGCTGTACCCACATACTAACCTTTTGCGATTCACGCACTAGAACACCCAGATCCCTCTGCATCTCAGAGCTCTGCAATGTCTCACCATTTAGATAATATGCTTCTTTTTTATTCTTTCTGCCAAAATGGACAACTTCACATTTTCCCACATTATACTCCATTTGCCACATCTTTGCTCACTCACTTAACCTATCCATTTCCATTATGTCCTCTTTACAACTTATTTTCCGATCTATGTTTGTGTCATCAACAAATTTAGCAATGAGGGCCTAAATTTTATAGGCACCTCGATGTCCAGAACGGTGGTGAGGGGGTGGGAGGCATGAAGATTGCTCCGGATGAGGCCCGCCACTGACCTCAATGCCGGCAGGGGCCGTCCTGATCTTGTCGGCAGCGGCAAGGCCTCATGGCGGCACTCCCGCCGCTCGACAGCGGGACCTCCACTTAAATATTAAAATCAATTTACATACCTGACTTAATGAAGGTCCTGTTGCCTTCTAGTGAGCCCCCGCGATCTTCATTCGGGTGGCCGGCAATGCCACGCCTTCGAATCCCCGTTCAGGGAATTGAGGCATGGAACCTGTTGGGAGAGGGGAGGAGTAGGTTTCTCAGTGCAGGAGGTGGGAAGCAGGGTCCAACTCTTTGGATTGGTTGGGGGGATGGTGGGAAGGGGTCGAGGTTTAGAGTTTATGAAATTTGTGGGGTGGAGGTCCTGTAGTCAAGGTAAGTTTTTTAGGGGGTAAGTGGGCAAGGAATTTAATGTAAGGCTAATGGGGGGGGGTGGGAGAGGGGATGGAAAGAATTTTTGCATTATTTTTAATTTCTTGTCATGCACTGCCTCCTTAAAAAAAGCCTGTTATTTAGGGCTCTAAGCCCTTTAAAAATGGCGCCGGCACCTGCGCATTGGCGCCAGATGCCATTGCCGGGGACGGCTGGCCTGCCCCCTCCACATCATTGGGGGGGCGGCCGCCCCAGGCATGTTAATGAGCCGCCGCAGTTACGACCACCTGAGAAAGGTGTCTAGGGGTCTGTTATTACCTGGTGTTGTTGTAATAGGGATTAATTTTAAACACACTGTGTTTTGAGCTCCCTTTTTGTGAATCCTTGTTCACAGTTTTCAATTTTAAGGCAAATAAATGAGTACAAACAGGCTTTCTTTGGTTTAAAGAAGAAAAATGAAATTTATTAACCTTACTTAAACTCTAATACAGTTCACACCTACAGATATATGACGCTCCCATGCTGGCATGCATACACAATATGCATGCAGATTGGGACAGAAAAGAGAAGAAAAGATAAAGTGGAACAGTTTGAGGCAATATCTTGTTACTGTGCTTTGCTCACGGCATAGTCATTTTGTAGGTAAGTCTTGCATTTCGATGGGGCCCAGTATTCTGCTTAAACCTTGTTCACATAGCAAACTTTTCCCTCTTTGAGTTTCACATTTTTCGCAAGATTCAGTTCCATGGGAAGAAGTTGGGAGCAGGCAGACAGGAGGGGAGGTAATTCTTGCTTCAGTTGCAGGAGCACACGGTGTTCTGAGTTTGAATCCTTTGTTGGAAGTTCAAATCTCAACAGCCAGCGAGTCATGTGACTAAAACTGGTCTGATCACTTCTGCTGTGTATTGGGGAAGCAACGACGGGGTACCTTTTGTTCCAACACTGCTAGTAATAGGCAAATGACCTTCCAGTCAGGGTCTTGCAATTTTAAGTTTTAATGTTCATGTGCTAAAATCATGTGTGCCTCAGTCTTGGCAAATGGGGGGTTTGCCTGACACCTCATTTAAGATCGTGGCGGCTGTGCAGATTGAATGTCGTGTGTGGGGGCCGCCTTCTTTTACAGCTGCCGCCACATTTGGCGGCAGACACATAAAATGCAGCCCCATACCTTCGGTCCCTTCATTTATTTAAATGGGAAAAAGTTGAGGCCTTGCACTGAACCCTGTGGCACACCACTTGTTACATCTTGCCAACCAGAAAATGACTCACTTACATTGACTCTCTGGGCTGAATTTTATATTGCCGCTGCCATGATCGGCGGCGGCCGTAAAAAATAGTGGCCCACATGCGTGGGCTTTACTCCGCGGAGCAGCCGCGATATTAAGTGCGATGGCTCATTTACATGGCCGGGGTGGACCATGCCCCTGATACCGTGGAGTGGACAGGCGTTCTGTCCCAGGCAACGGCATCCAGCGCCATTGTGCAGTCGCCGACACCATTTTAAAATGGATTCAAGCCCTTACATTTAATTTAAATTTTTAAAGAAATAGACACTTAGAAATTATTCAAACAAATTAAATAAATATTTCAAGCCCCTCTCCCTCCCCCCGCCCCCCCTCCCCCCAATGAGCAAACAATTCATTCCTTGCCACAGGAGTGCACTGAAGATCGTAGTGGGCCTGGAAGATTGAGGGTAAGTATATTTAAATGTATTCCTGTTACTGATTTAAATATTGAAATTGAGGTCCCGTCGCCCAGCAGCGGGGGGGGGGGGGGGGGGGGCGGAGGGGGGCGTCACGGAGGCCATGCTGCCACCGGGAAGTTCGGGCCGGGCCCTCCTGGTGTCGAGCTCCGTGACAGGCCTCGGCTGGAACGATCTTCCAGCTCCTCCCCCCTCCATGGAAATTGACGTCAGGGGCCCGGTAAAATTCAGCCCATTGTGTTTTATGACATCATAGTTAAGACAGGGTTCCAGATGACTAATAAAGTGTATTGGATCTGGAACTGATGTGATGTTTTACAGTAGATTCCACAGACAAGCTTTGATGTGATTGTTGGTTTGGAGAGAAATCTGAAAGCTTGTCACCTTGGGAAATTCGTGCATAGATCCCAATAGCTGATTCAAGAAATGCATTAGGAATAGGCTGCCTGTTCATTTTCTTGATCAAGCAAGATGCACAATGGAGTGGACTTATACAGAGGGGAGAAAGACAAATAGAACAGAGAACACAATTAATAATACCAGTTTATATTTTGTGTGCAGCTAAGACCAGAGAAAAATGAGCAGATTAAGCATCGGTACAAACCAGGGTATGTTTGTACCTGCAGTTCTGATGAAGGGTCACTGACGTGAAATGTTAACTCTGCTTCTCTCTCCACAGATGCTGCCAGACCTGCTGAGTATTTCCAGCATTTCTTGTTTTTATTTCAGATTTCCAGCATCTGCAGTATTTTTATTTTATTTTATGTTTGTACCTAAACTGTGTAGGAGAAGAACTGGCTCATTTTACTTCAGAAAAATCCAGTATGAATGTATTCTTTCACCAGGTATCCTCACTATATCTTCAGTATTTTTATTAATTAGAAAAAACACATTATGCAGCTTTTATAATAAATAGTGAGACAAGTGCAGCGTGTGACTGTTCCACTTCAATACTTCAGTATTAAATGGATAGATAATACTTTATTCACGATTTTAAATATCTCCACCTGGTGGGAACCAATCAGAGAGGCAGTTAAAATAAGGCAAGTCACTTATCTCATTGCCTTCCCACCATGCCCCAATCTTGACATGCTCTTTTGAGCAGGTGAACAGGACACCCACGGTAAGAAAGCAAGTTTCTGCTTTAAATATGCAGATCGACTCCAATGATGGGGTTAAAACCCCATCTACATTTTCAATTGAAGACCTGAGCAAGGGTGGGAGGAGGGGCAGTGACGACACCCCATTAGGCTAACCTGTTGGAAACTGGATTGTGGGCTAGAAGAGGCACAGCAGGTAAATTTGAAAGTTTTATTTTAGATTTCCTTGTGGGCCAGGAGTGTTCCTGCAGGCCTCATATGAAAGTCTTGGGTTCCTGCCAGACGTTTGCCAGATTCGTTCTCCAGTACTGGGCTCCCTCGCACCCTTCCCACACGTCACACCACCTCCCCCACTGTAAAAATCAAGGCCTTCATCTCCACCTTTGTTAAAGTTAAAGCACAGACATTTGGTATAACCATTACAAGATAGTGTTGAATACTGCTTTGTAATTTAAAATCCAGTTTAGCAATTTAAGTAGGGATCTGAGTCAGTTCAACATATCAATCCGGTTGCTAAATTGTTATTGACTATGCCAGTCTAGCCATGACTCATTTTTATCACATCCAGATTTTCTTGACATTGCTGAAATATCCAATCCCACAGCAGGATCAGATTATATGAACAGACACCCTGCTGCTGAACTGCATTCAGAAAATAAATAACAAATGCACCTTATCCCCCGGGCAAGATTTAGATGTATTCTCTTTAAGCACAAGCAGCTTCAGTGCTAAATGAAATACAGCTTTGCACATTATTGGACTATGGTTATTGTAAGACCAGGGTATCCATTATACAGCCATGGGCAACTGTGTTGTGGCCTTGACAAACTCAAACTATTTCTGCTTTTCCCACTTCTGCTCCAGCTCAGATTAACAATTGCAATCATATTTTGTTACAGGAAATTGAAATGCAAATTTTTGAATAAAAGGAAATTATTTATATGCAAATGGAAAAAGCCAAACAGCTAAATTACTGCTCCCTTCAATTTATGTGCAATTGGCAAAGCTATCAGATAAAGAAACAAAATTGAGATTATGGGGGTGTTGTTACTTGCCGTTGCTCTGGGAGCCATAGGGGTCTGAAAGTGTGCAGGAAACCTGGAGGTCTGGCGATCCCCACATGTTTTAACTCCGCAGTGAGTGACTTTGGCTCTGACAAGTTCCCGCCCAGAGTTCAGCCTGATTGACGGGCTTGGCTTCCAGTTGGGCAGAGAGCACTCTGGAGGAGGCTGCAGGTAGAGGCCTGCTACCCGACGGGACCCGACGACATGTGTCGGGTTTGGGTCGGGTCGGGCCCATCTTCCGGGGCCGGCTTTCGGGCTCGCGTCGGGTCGGGCCGGACACACACGGTAAGTGCTCTGCTGGTAAGTATTGAAAATAAAAAACTTACCCGAGCTGGGAGTCCAGGGCGAAACTGAGTCTGCGCAGTGAGCGACTGACATCACTATGACGTCTCGCGCATGCGCTGCAGCTTCCGGAAGGTTCGGTGTCAGGAAGGTAAGTAAAGGGATGGTCGGGTCGGGCCGAGTAGTGGCAGGTTCGGGTCGGGTCGGGCTCGGGGCAAAATTGGAGGGACTCGGGCCAGGTTGGGCTCAGGCCTGCTGTGGTTCGGTGAGGTTTGGGTTGGGTTCTTTTTCCCGACCTAAAGCAGGCCTCTAGCTGCAGGAGCAGAGAGGCTAGGCCTGCTCCTCAAACTTAGGGTAGAGGGTGTCCTATCCCAAAGCAGAGTACGATTCCTGATCCCGAGGGGTTGGGGGGAGGTTCCAATTCCTGAGCCCAGAGGGGGCATGAACCCGACCCTGGGGAGGGGGTCTGATCTCAGATTGGGGGATGGGGTTGTATGGGGACAGGATCTGGTAGTGGGGGAGCTTGGGAAGCTGGGAGGAAGCAAACCTGCTCCTCCTGGCTCACAAGGTGTGCTGTGAAAGCATTTGCCTTCTCCCCAAGGCTGTCTTCGCCTCACTGCCAGGCCTGGGAACAAAGGCTGGCCACAGTTAAACATTTAAAGCAGGTTCAAGCAGAGGCTTCCAGCCTCTTCAACATATTTAAAATGCCAATCCGCCTCCTGGGAACAGGTTGGCTGTCCGCTGTTTGTCGCACCCGAGTAAAAGCCAGAAGTCGGCAGGTTGGAGCCGGCTCCTGGACATGCTCGGAATTTTTGGTCATTAACCGCACCCAATCCTATCTGCTGATCCATGTTAAAATTCCCCACTATGATCTTGAAATATTAATAACAATCCCATTTTCCTATGTAATATAACAGAATTTGACGTTGCCTTCAAAAGCTAATGATAAATGAAAGGGTTCCTGGAATGCAATCCCCAATAAAAAAAACAGGTAAAATCCTACGGTCCCAAGTTGTACAACACTGGGCCTGTTCAATTGGGTTGCCTTTTGTTAATTAGAAATTGAAACTTTTTATTACTTCAGCCAGAATAAATTCCATTCATCATTGTGTTCCGGATGTGAAGTTTATTTCATACCGGTATAATGGAAAATTTTCCCATTTCAAATTTTGCATTGTTTGTGATCAACAACAACAAAAACTTGTATTTATATAGCACCTTTAAACAATAAAGTGTCCCAAGGCACTTCACAGGACATCATTTGACACCAAGCCACATAAGGAGATATCAGGACAGATGACTGAATGCTTGTTCAAAGAGGTAAGTTTTAAGGAGTGTCTTGAAGGAGGAAAGAGAGGTGGAGAGACAGAGAGGTTTAGGAAGGAATTCTAAAGCTTTGGGCCTAGGCAACTGAAGGCATGGTCACCAATGGTGGAATGATTAAAATTGGGGATGTGCAAGAGGCCAGAATTAGAGGAGCGGAGATATCTCAGAGGGTTGTGGGGCTGGAGGATATTAGAGGGGTGAAGCCATGGAGGGACTTGAATACAAGGATGAGAACCAATGTAGGTCAATGAGCACAGGGTTGAATGGGATATGGTGTGTGTAAGGACATAGGCAGGAGAGTTTTGGATTGATTCAAGTTTATGGAGGGTAGAATGTGGGAGGCCAGCCAGGAGTGCATTGGAACAGTCAAGTCTAGAGGTAACAAATACATGAATGAAGGTTCCAGCAGCATATGAGCTGAGGCGGAATATAGGTGGAAATAGGCAGTCTTAGTGATGATGCAGATACGTGTTTGGAAGCTCATCTAAGAGTCAAATATGACACTAAGGGTGCGAACAGTCTGGTTCAGCCTCAGACAGTTGCCAGAGAGACGGATGGAGTTGGTAACTAGGGAACAGAGTTTGTAGCAGCGATTGAAGACAATGGCTTCAGTCTTCCCATTGTTTAATTGTTTTTAAATAAGCTGTTTCTATACTGTTGTGGGGCAGAAACCTGACTGGAGAGATTCAAATATGGAGTTCAATGAAAGAGATGCATGAATTTGGGAGACAACATGTTCAAGGACTTTAGAGAGGAAAGGAGGGTTGGAGATGGGGTGGCAGTTTGCAAGGAAGGTTGGGTCAAGGGATGTATTTTTGGGGAGCGAGGTCATGATGGCAGGTTTAAAGGAGAGCATATAGGCAGACAACTGGTTTAGCCATTCACTGCCAGAAATCGCTAGTTCACATAAAGCACTACCGAGTCCTCCTCTCATCTGTCAAAACTCCTCACTGTTCCAGGATCAACCTGGAATAAAGAGCTTATCACTGACTTCTTTTCTCGAATTCAAACCATCTTCTTAAATCCTTCTTGCCTGTCTCCTCCACCCTCAACTGCAACAAGAAATGCAAGGAACTCTGTCCTCTGTTCTTTGTTATTAAGATTGAGACCATCTGATCAGTTGCCTATGCCATTTGTCTCACTTCCCTTAGTCCAACGGGCTAAACTTCCTCTAATGATTCCCCCTGGCCTAGCCCTGAACTCACATTGTTCTCTGGTTTCTCTCACAGAATCACAGAATTGTTGCAGCACAGAAGGAGGCCATGCAGTCCGTCGTGTCTGCGCCACTGTCTGAAAGAGCAGTGTACCTAGTGCCAATCCCCGGCCTTCTCCCCGTAGCCCTGCACATTCTTCCTTTTCAAATAACAGTCCAATTCCCTCTTGAATGCCTCAATTGAACCTGCTTCCACCACACTCTTAGGCAGTGCATTCTAGATCCTAAACACTCTCTGCATCAAAAAACATTGCCTCATATCCCTATTGCTTCTTTTGCCAATTACTTTAAATCTTTGCCTTCTCGTTCCCTCCACCAATGGGAACAGTTTCTCCCTGTCTATCCTGTCCAAATCCCTCATGATTTTGAATACCTCCATCAAATCACCTCTCAAACATCTCTTCTCCAAAGAAACAGTCCAATCTATCCACGTACCTGAAGTTCCTCATCCCTGGAACCATTCTTGTGAACCTTTTCTGCAGTCTCTCTTTCTGCCTTTACATCTTTCCTAAGTGTGGTGCCAGAACTGGACACGATACTCCAGTTGAGGCCAAACCAGTGTTTTATATAAGTTTAACATAACTTCCTTGCTTTTGTACTCTATGCCCCTATTAATAAAGCCTAGGATGCTGTATGCTCTATTAACTGCTCTTTCAACCTGTCCTGTCACCTTCAATGATTTATGCTCTCTTAGCTTCTCCCTGCTGCTTTCACATGCGTTCAAATCCTCTGAAGAAGGAATTTTCCTCCACACAAGATCAGGGGGCAGGTTGTTCAACCTTGCCCGTCTAAGAGCGAAGTCCAAAGTACGGAAAGTCCCCATCAGAGAACTCCTCTTTGCTGACGATGCTGCTTTAACATCTCACACTGAAGAATGCCTGCAGAGTCTCATCGACAGGTTTGCGTCTGCCTGAAATGAATTTGGCCTAACCATCAGCCTCAAGAAAACGAACATCATGGGGCAGGATGTCAGAAATGCTCCATCCATCAATATTGGCGACCACGCTCTGGAAGTGGTTCAAGAGTTCACCTACCTAGGCTCAACTATCACCAGTAACCTGTCTCTAGATGCAGAAATCAACAAGCGCATGGGAAAGGCTTCCACTGCTATGTTCAGACTGGCCAAGAGAGTGTGGGAAAATGGCGCACTGACACGGAACACAAAAGTCCGAGTGTATCAGGCCTGTGTCCTCAGTACCTTGCTCTACGGCAGCGAGGCCTGGACAACGTATGCCAGCCAAGAGCGACGTCTCAATTCATTCCATCTTCGCTGCCTTCGGAGAATACTTGGCATCAGGTGGCAGGACTATATCTCCAACACAGAAGTCCTTGAAGTGGCCAACATCCCCAGCTTATACACACTACTGAGTCAGCGGCGCTTGAGATGGCTTGGCCATGTGAGCCGCATGGAAGATGGCAGGATCCCCAAAGACACATTGTACAGCGAGCTCGCCACTGGTATCAGACCCACCGGCCGTCCATGTCTCCGTTATAAAGACGTCTGCAAACGCGACATGAAATCGTGTGACATTGATCACAAGTCGTGGGAGTCAGTTGCCAGCATTCGCCAGAGCTGGCGGGCAGCCATAAAGACAGGGCTAAATTGTGGCGAGTCGAAGAGACTTAGTAGTTGGCAGGAAAAAAGACAGAGGCGCAAGGGGAGAGCCAACTGTGCAACAGCCCCAACAAACAAATTTCTCTGCAGCACCTGTGGAAGAGCCTGTTACTCCAGAATTGGCCTTTATAGCCACTCCAGGCGCTGCTTCACAAACCACTGACCACCTCCAGGCGCGTATCCATTGTCTCTCGAGATAAGGAGGCCCAAAAGAAAAAGAAAAGAAGCTTCCCAATTGACCTCGCTGAGCTCATCTTGTCCTTGACACCCACCTCCTGTTCCCTTGATCCTATTCAGGGGGATAGATAATGGTGATTGGGGACGGGAATGCAGTGACCAGATGAGAAGTGGTCATCGGGAGGGGAAATTGTGATTGGCGGAGGTGGTAATCAGGGAGAAAGCACAGTGATCTGGGTGGGAGGGGTGAGTGAGAAAGTGTGGTGATAGGGGGAGAAAACAGAGACTGGGGGAGAGAATGGCAATCAGGGCAAACAGTCATGTTTTATTAACACAACACCTATTTAGCGCCTGCTTTCATACTTTCACCAAAATAACCCCTTTAAAAAAAAAATTGCTTTCAATTCCAGGGTAGTGACAATGGAAATAGGTGCATACAGGAACAGTAACTAGGGGTCAGTTTACTGGAAGTATGTGGGGCCTGTATGGGGAATTAGCCATGAGACATGGGAAATGGAACTGGGAAGTGGGCTGGGTGGAGGAGTGAAGGGTTTGTGCTGTCCACTGATTTCAGGCCACAAACACAGACAGCACAAATGAGTCTGAAATGCTGACAGCACATTTGTCAACCCTAAATATGACACCCTGGCCTGTGCATCATTCTCACTGTAATATGGTCTGGCTTGTGTTGCTCACCCAGTCTGTGTATTAATCTGCATCCTTTTAGCTCTAACTTGATGTCCCTTTCTCAGCTGTTCCCCACCCACCAACAGCTGCAAGATCCAAGTCAAAAGTCTTCAGGGCCACCTGATTAATGAGATACTGTACCAGCTGTTTTCTTTTAGTGTTCACATCAAGCCTTTAAACTGACTTATTGCTTCAAAAATACTTAAGTATTTATTCCAGGCATTGACTCCCCTAACATATCAAAGGAGATTTGTTGCCCTAGTGACTGATACAAGAAAAATATGTGAGTGAAATACATATGTTCTTTCAGCCAACATGGGAAGTGCTGAACAGATAGTGCAGGCAAAAGTGTGCATCAATGAACAGACACACAGCAATCCAACAGCTGGCAACTAAGTACTCAGAGCAACGTTGATTGTGCTGAGCACTCATGAAAGGAAGTGAATCCCCCAATCAATCCCCTATTTGACATCAAACTGAAGGTCACGAGTGCTGAAATGGAAAACTTGTCTATTTCTTGCTCTGTGTCAACTGCGTCCATATTAAAAGCTGCATGGACATTGCCCTTGGACCTAGTTTAACCCCCAGTTTCTGAAGAGCAGTCTTTGCTGCACCAGTGTAATGTTGCCCATTTGTCTACTTCCTGAGTATGAGTGCTAATTTGGACCATATGCTAGAGAATTTGAAATTGAAAATTTCAAAGCTAATATTGATGGATGTTTGTGAGGCAAGGGTATTCAAGGGTTACAATATCAAACTGCGTATATGAAGTTACGTGAGGACCTAATTGAATGGCAGAAAAGATGGAATAGCCCAGAGCTGTTCCTATGTGACTGCTGAGCACCAGCATCTGCTTTGAGATTAATTAAAATGTGATTTTAAAGTAAATGTACAGCATTAAGAAAATACTCTGAACTCAAAGTGTGCCAAATGTTTGGAACAACATGACAAGTAAGGAAATGGGGCATTGAAAATACCATTGAATGCAATAATTGCAAGAAAGCCACCAGCGATTTAACATCCGCAGCACTTAAAGCAGCCAGAAGTACTGCACAAAGAACAGCCAGGCGTTGCGCAAACGACTACTGGCAACACCTATGCAGTCATATTCAGCTGGCCTCAGACACCGGAAACATCAGAGGAATGTATGATGGCATGAAGAGAGCTTTTGGGCCAACCATCAAGAAGATCGCCCCCCTCAAATCTAAATCGGGGGACATAATCACTGACCAACGCAAACAGATGGACCGCTGGGTTGAGCACTACCTAGAACTGTACTCCAGGGAGAATGCTGTCACTGAGACTGCCCTCAATGCAGCCCAGCCTCTACCAGTCATGGATGAGCTGGACATACAGCCAACCAAATCGGAACTCAGTGATGCCATTGATTCTCTAGCCAGCGGAAAAGCCCCTGGGAAGGACAGCATTACCCCTGAAATAATCAAGAGTGCCAAGCCTGCTATACTCTCAGCACTACATGAACTGCTATGCCTGTGCTGGGACGAGGGAGCAGTACCCCAGGACATGCGCGATGCCAACATCATCACCCTCTATAAAAACAAAGGTGACCGCGGTGACTGCAACAACTACCGTGGAATCTCCCTGCTCAGCATAGTGGGGAAAGTCTTTGCTCGAGTCGCTCTGAACAGGCTCCAGAAGCTGGCCGAGCGCATCTACCCTGAGGCACAGTGTTGCTTTCGTGCAGAGAGATCGACCATTGACATGCTGTTCTCCCTTCGTCAGATACAGGAGAAATGCCGTGAACAACAGATGCCCCTCTACATTGCTTTCATTGATCTCACCAAAGCCTTTGACCTCGTCAGCAGACGTGGTCTCTTCAGACTACTAGAAAAGATCGGATGTCCACCAAAGCTACTAAGTATCATCACCTCATTCCATGACAATATGAAAGGCATAATTCAACATGGTGGCTCCTCATCAGAGCCCTTTCCTATCCTGAGTGGTGTGAAACAGGGCTGTGTTCTCGCACCCACACTTTTTGGGATTTTCTTCTCCCTGCTGCTTTCACATGCGTTCAAATCCTCTGAAGAAGGAATTTTCCTCCACACAAGATCAGGGGGCAGGTTGTTCAACCTTGCCCGTCTAAGAGCGAAGTCCAAAGTACGGAAAGTCCTCATCAGAGAACTCCTCTTTGCTGACGATGCTGCTTTAACATCTCACACTGAAGAGTGCCTGCAGAGTCTCATCGACAGGTTTGCGGCTGCCTGCAATGAATTTGGCCTAACCATCAGCCTCAAGAAAACGAACATCATGGGGCAGGACGTCAGAAATGCTCCATCCATCAATATTGGCGACCACGCTCTGGAAGTGGTTCAAGAGTTCACCTACCTAGGCTCAACTATCACCAGTAACCTGTCTCTAGATGCAGAAATCAACAAGCGCATGGGTAAGGCTTCCACTGCTATGTCCAGACTGGCCAAGAGAGTGTGGGAAAATGGCGCACTGACACGGAACACAAAAGTCCGAGTGTATCAGGCCTGTGTCCTCAGTACCTTGCTCTACGGCAGCGAGGCCTGGACAACGTATGCCAGCCAAGAGCGACGTCTCAATTCATTCCATCTTCGCTGCCTTCGGAGAATACTTGGCATCAGGTGGCAGGATTATATCTCCAACACAGAAGTCCTTGAAGCGGCCAACACCCCCAGCATATACACACTACTGAGTCAGCGGCGCTTGAGATGGCTTGGCCATGTGAGCCGCATGGAAGATGGCAGGATCCCCAAAGACACATTGTACAGCGAGCTCGCCACTGGTATCAGACCCACCGGCCGTCCATGTCTCCGCTATAAAGACGTCTGCAAACGCGACATGAAATCGTGTGACATTGATCACAAGTCGTGGGAGTCAGTTGCCAGCGTTCCCCAGAGCTGGCGGGCAGCCATAAAGACAGGGCTAAATTGTGGCGAGTCGAAGAGACTTAGTAGTTGGCAGGAAAAAAGACAGAGGCGCAAGGGGAGAGCCAACTGTGCAACAGCCCCGACAAACAAATTTCTCTGCAGCACCTGTGGAAGAGCCTGTCACTCCAGAATTGGCCTTCATAGCCACTCCAGGCGCTGCTTCACAAACCACTGACCACCTCCAGGCACATATCCATTGTCTCTCGAGATAAGGAGGCCCAAAGAAGAAGAAGAAGAATATGAGTAGATTGAGCTTTGATGAAACAAATGGACTTTCCTCAACCTTCCATGCTCTTATATTTTTAAAGAACTGGCGCGTGGAAAAATACATTAAACGTTTGCCTGGAAAAGATTTACCAGTCTAACTGTTACTATTGGACAACTGCAGAAAATGTTCCACCTAAGTTGAGAAATGAACTGAAGAAATCACCTTTGGCATTGCACTTGAGGTGACATATTAGACAGAATTATTATGAAGTACTAAATGTTTTCCATTCATGCACATACTCATAATAACCTCTTCTGAAGACTTAAAATAGACATGAAATGGAGCAGGATTATTTTGACTCCATCAGGCTTCAAGGACCACCGGTTTCCCTGCCAAGCACCCAAGGTAACTGACACAGCATGTATGGTACATACTGCCATCATGCACAATTGAATTTTGCAATGAGGACCTCAAAATAGCCCGTATGCAAATAGGTAAAGGGCCTAATGCCTGTTTCAGGCACACACCCTGGATGCCCTATGGTGGAACACTTCTGGTATGGAATGAACTCACACACGCTACTCACCATATTGGATCCCTAGGTGCCAGTTTTATGCCTGGTTGGGAGTGAAAAAGAATCCCAGACTGTACATAAGCTGTATCCTAGTCAGGATGTATCACCCTTTTGACTTACATGGAAGGTCTGGGAACCGACAAACTCATCTTCACAATGCATTTCACGCTATCACTTCTGGGCAGATGCTGAAAAATCACACATGTGTGGAAGGGATAAGTTGCAAAGTGCCATCGGGCAGTAATAAAATGCCCAGGATAAATGAGCAGATGGAGTACCATCCAGTGGTGCAAATGAAGAACAAAAAAACTGATCAATTTAGAAAGCAAGTGTGTTGGCAAACATGTAATTCGGATTAATTTTGCCTTTTGTATATCTATTTATGCAGAAGACATGGAAGGAATTGCAAGAGACAATTGCATAGACTATTTGATGAAATCACTTTGGTGGTGAATAAAAATTGTTTTTATCCACACTTTTGCCTCTTTGAGGTCGAAAGAAAATGAAAGGTAGAGACCATATAGGAGGAAAAGTTAATGAATATGGAAACACAATGCAGAGTACCTATTAGAATTGGCCTAGTTCCTCCACACCTGCAACATATGTGCTACATAATGAAACAAAGGTGTCATTCTTATTATGACTCCCAAAAGAATCCATCGCCCAAACTGCTGTTCAAAAATCAGTGACAAATTTACAATAAAAAAACTGACATTTTAAATCATGATAACTATGGGATATTGCATGAGCATGAAAAGCAAAATGAATTCTGTACCTGAAATGTCTCAAATTAAGTCAATTTGGCTTCCTGCAAAGGAGAAAAGCAGTATTCAATCTTGGTTTACTGCTGCAAGGACCATATTATGGATTGGGATTTGGCAGCGCAGCCATACCTCCTACAGAAGACAGAAATCCAAGTAGTGAAAAAGAAACAAGTGGCTGTATCTCTTAAAAAGACTGTGACCTGGATTTTGCTGTAATTATTACAGGATAAATCTGACAGCAACTTTGAGCATCAGCACATGCAACGTAAAATGCGGAAATCCAGAAATTGTTGTCAGAGATATGCTCCCCTTCCACAGGATGCACAATTGCAGTGTTCATCCATAGACCTGGCACTGAAATCACCAATCCGCTGACTGCTAGATGAGGGAGGGCTTCCAGAGCAATAGTCTTCGGTAACTTTAATCTACATGTATATTAGGTGAATCAGATTAGCAATTGTAGCCTGAAAAATGAGTTCATAGCTTGTATTCAGGATAATTTCTCAGAGAGCCAACCAGCGAGCAGGCTATTCTAGGCCCGGTAATGCGCAATGAGACAGGATTAGCCAATAACCTCATGGTAATTGAGCCTCTTGGCGACAGTGATCATAACATGATAGAATTTCACGTTCAGTTTGAAGGAGAGAAGTGTGGGTCGAAGACCAGTGTTTTAAACTAAATAAAGGTAATTACAAGGGTATGAAAGCAGAGCGAGCTGAAGTGAACAGGAAGCTAGGTTAAAAGGTAGGTCAGTAGAGATGCAGTGGCAGACTTTTAAGGAAATATTTAATAACTCGCAGAAAACATTTATCCCAGTGAGAAAGAAAGATTCTTTGAGAAAGATGCATCATCTATGGCTAAATAAGGAAGTTAAGGATAGTATCAGATTGAAAGAGACATGGCAAATCTACAAAGATTAATGGTAGGTCAGAAGATTGGACAGGTTTTAAGAAACAGCAGAGAGTGCCAAAAAAAAGAGGGAGAAAGCAGAGCAGGAGAGAAAGCTAGTGTTCCAACCAAAGCAGGAGGAGTCTACTGTTAATTCAGTCCCACTTCTCCACAGGTCACAAATTTTTTTTTAAATTTTCCCACTTACTGAAACAGTCAATCTGATATATTATTTTTCCCAGAATGGATCACACTAGCCACATTTCTTTACTAAACAACAAAATTAATAGTTTATTATAAAACAAGTTTTAACTAGTAATGAAGAAAAAACAATATCACACAGATCAAATTTTTAAAAATCCAACATTAAATTTTAAAAGTCCCCTTTCTACCTTAACCAATTTTTAAAGTTCCTTTTTACCTTAGTCCCTTCGCACTCATCCACACAGATATACACCGGTTAACCGAAAATAGATAAAAATGGATATTTAGATCAGAGCTCTGTTACAGACAATAAAACAAACACCCAGGCAGATCACTTGCCCACCCCTGAAGAAAACAGCCAATAGGACACACTGCACCAAAACTGGCACACAGTCCAACCTTCGAGTACACATAGACAGGATCTTTAGAACACTTCACTTCAGGTGGCATTGAGAATTATTTTTTAGCAGACTTTCTTCAAATACAGGAAACAAGATGAATTGACACAATGGTCTTCTCAGAGTCTTTTAGCGAATTGCTGGAAAGCTGATTTGTAGTCTTCTGTTCTTCCTTGGAATTCTCTCCTTCTGCAGCAGACTTGACTTTTTAAACATTCAGCAAGAATCTGGTATCTTCTTCCAGAAGGTAAAACACACACACACTAACACACAACCAGAAAGCTTGAGTTTTTCTGCCATCCAGGTGCTCTCTGTTACTACTGGCTTGTCCAATCAAAGGAGCGCTTGTGACTTTTCTGCCCGTTACCAGGATTTCCGCTCTGAGCCATGTGACAACTAGCAACACTGTTGCCAATCTGGCTCCCTCAGTGTCCTCTTGATGGTTTCCTTTCTAAAAAAAATCCTGGTCCAACATTTTTTCAATTTAACCATAAATTCCTTCAAAAAATATTCTCTAACCAAAAGAATCACTTTCATAACACTAGCTAATAATATTAAAACAGATAATCAGAGTTTCTACAAGTATTTAAATAGGAGAAGAGTAACTAAAGCTAGTGTTGGTCCTCTAGAGAGTGAGTCTAGGGAATTGATCATGGAAAACAAGGAAATGGCAGAGGCGTTGAAT
This sequence comes from Heterodontus francisci, assembly GCF_036365525.1. Lineage (NCBI taxonomy): Eukaryota > Metazoa > Chordata > Chondrichthyes > Heterodontiformes > Heterodontidae > Heterodontus > Heterodontus francisci. Next base: position 87,573,539 of record NC_090377.1, read on the forward strand.
GGCTATTTTGTGTCTGTTTTCACTGTAGAAGACTTAGAAAACTTCCTGAAGATACCTGAAAATCAAGAGGTGTAAGGGAGGAACTTAAAACAATCACTATCACCAGGGAAAAGGTGTTGGGAAAAATATTAGACTTAAAGACTAATAAGTCCCCAGGACCAGATGGTCTGCATCCTATGGTCTTCAAAGAAGTGGCTGCAGAGATAGTAGAGGCTTTGGTTATAATCTTCCAAAACTCCTTGGATTCTGGAAGTGTCCCAGTGGATTGGAAAATAGCAACTGTAACACTTTTATTCAGGAAAGGAGGAAACAGAAAGTAGGAAACTATAGACCAGTTCACCTAACATCTGTCATAGGGAAATTGCTCGAATCCCTTATTAAGGAGGTTATAACAGGATACTTAGAAAATCATAGTTGTATCAGACAGAGTCAACATGGTTTTGTGAAAGGGAAATTGTGTTTAACTAATTTATTAGAGTTCTTCGAGGAGGTAACGAGCAAGGTGGATAAAGGAGAACCTGTAGATGTGGTGTACTTGGATTTCCAAAAGGCATTTGACAAGGTGCCACATCAAAGGTTAGTACACAAGATAAGAGCACATGGTGTGGGCAGTGGGTGGGGTGGGGAAGGGTGGTGTGGTAACATATTAGCATGGATAGAGGTTAGCTAACAGGAAGCAGAGAGTAGGGATAAATGCATCTTTTTCGGGTTGGCAAGCTGGAACTAATGGAGTGCCACAGGGATCAGTGCTTGGGCCTCAACTATTTACAATCTATATCAATGATCTGGATGAAGGGACCGAATGTATGGTAACTAAATTTGCTAATGACACCAAGATAGGAGTGAAGTAAGTTTTCAAGAGGAGGTAAAGAGTCTACAAAGGGATATAGATAGGTTAAGTGTGTGGAAAAAAATTTGGAAGATGGAATATGATGTCAGAAAATATGAACTTGTCCACTTTGGCAGGAATAATAGAAAAGCTGTACACTATTTAAATGGAGAGAGATTGCAGAACTCTACGGTCCAGAGGGATCTGGGTGTCCTGGTACATGAATCACAGAAGATTAGTATGCAGGTACAGGAAGTGATTAGGAAGGCAATTGGAATGTTGGCGTTCATTGCAAGGGGAATCGAATATAAAAGTGAGGAAGTTTTACTGCAGCTGTACAGGACCTCAGTGAGATCACATCTGGAGCACTGTGTACAGTTTTGGTCTCCTTATTTGAAAAAGGCTATAACTGTATTAAAAGCACTTCAGAGAAGGGTCACTCGACTAATTCCAGGGATAAAGGGCAGATCTTATGAAGAAAGGTTGAACAGGTTGTGCCTATACCCATTGGAGTTTAGAAGAATGAGAGATAATCTTATTAAAACATATAAGATCCTGAGGGGACTTGATAGAGTGGATACCAGGAGGATGTTTCCTCTTGTATGGGAGATGAGAACGAGGGCAGATTTCCCTTTGAAGATGGAGATAAGGAGAATTTTTTTCTCTCAGAGGCTCATTTGTCTAAGAAAGCAGTGGAGGCTGTGTCATTGAATTTATTCAAGGCTGAGTTAGATAGATTTTTGATCGACAAGAGAGTCAAGGGTTATGGAGGGCAGACAGGATCGTGGATTTGAGACCACAACCAGATCAGCCATAATCTTACCGAATGGTGAAGCAGGCTCGAAGTTCTATGTTCCTAGTAGCAGTTCCAAGTATTAGCAGACAAGTGATAATACCAGAATGAGAAAATCAAAAATGGCCACAACCATTACTGCAGTACATCAAGTGAAAGAATTTGGAAGCCAAATTCTGTATGCTGATGGCGGAATACAGTTTTGTTCAAGCTGCAGTGGTTCATTACATCACACGTGGCTCCAGGGTTCAGTGCCACTTACAGTCCAAAAGCCAAGGCAGCAGAAAGAGAGCATGCAACATGTGACACCGCTCTGCTGGAAAACAAACACAAATAAAAACACAAGCAGCAATTTCATCTCTTTTTAAAAAGTCGTCAGAGCTCAGAAAATCATCAGTTGGTTACAATGGAACTTGTGAATGATTTTCCAAGCGCCAACATTACCATTTATTTTATTCTTTTTATTTAGAGGTACAGCACTTCAGCCCACCGAGTCTGTGCGGACCAACAACCACCCATTTATACTAACCCTACAGTAATCCCACATTCCCTACCACCTACCTACACTAGGGGCAATTTACAATGGCCAATTTACCTATCATCTGCAAGTCTTTGGCTGTGGGAGGAAACCGGAGCACCTGGTGAAAACCCACGCGGTCACAGGGAAAACTTGCAGACTCCGCACAGGCAGTACCCAGAATCGAACCCAGGACCCTGGAGCTGTGAGGCTGCGGTGCTAACCACTGCACTACTGTGCCGCCCCATTGATAGACTTGATCGCCCAAAGCTGCAGTTATTCATTCAAAGTAATGTGCAAAATGCTGGCTGCTTCCTAATTGCAAATAAATGACGACAGCACTAATTACTAAAGGTTTTTGCTACACATTGCAAGCAGATGAACTCTGTGGAATGTAGAATCCCTCACTTTGCAGAGCTAGCATGGTGCTGTCTGACAATTCCAACAAACTCTGGACATGGAGCGGGCTGTGTCTAAACACGGACAGGTGTTCACGGCACAGAGACAAGAATGAAGAAAAAGACAGTTGCAGGTTGCTCCATGCTCACATTCAACCAATGACTTCAGTGAGTAAAGAATGTGACCTGTTTATAGTCAGCTTTTTTACAATAGTTTTTGAGTATATAATAAATGCCATTGGAAACCAGAAACCTACTTTCTCTTTTTTTTATATTGATAATTTTCATGGTTTGTTGTGACACGATGAAATTTACGATTTAAATAATAAAATTGTAAAATTCACAATTCTCAAAATGCCGTGATCATGAAATTTGTAAAAATTATACTATGAATTTGGTAGGGCCCTAGTTATAGGGGACAGGCAGGAAACTGGAGTTGAGGCCAAGATCAGATCAGATGTGATCTAATTTAATGATGGAACAGGCTCAAGGGGCCATATGATATACTCCTGATCCTGTTTATTATTTCTTATATTCTTAATTGTGTAATAAGTGATAATTACTGCTGTATAACCTCTCTGACACTGAAAAATAATTTTACAAATGTGGAGGCTCATTCCTTCAGAATAAAATTAAGGTTGCAGACTTTAAAAAAAAACATTTTCTGTTTTCTCTTCTATCACTCTCTTTTAATCTCATGTGTATGCCACGATCTTTATTTCACTTCAGGTATAATGATTTAAATGTAATTTATATTTCCTGTTTTTCATTTCCTGGTTTGCAGTCTGCATTTCTCAGTGAGGATTCTTCAATACGATTGGTTGAAGAACCTTTCTGCTGCTTTGCCTGCTTACAGACTCCCCAGACCCCTATATAGGATGCCACATTGGAACAGATGTAGGATAGGTAGAAACCTCAGCTGAAAAGCAGGTGAAAAGTCTCTGGGAAACTACACATGAGGTGAATGGTAAAAGCCATTCCTTCACTGCTCAGAGCAAAATCAAGGCCCATAAAATATATGGTCAGATGCAGGGAAGTAAGTGGGACCCGAGTGTATGCTTTAATGTGAGACACAAAAAAAAATATTCAAAAGTTTAAGAAAAGCTGATTTTGTACTCATCAGATTAGCCCCTAACTGTAATACGTCTCATAGAAATAACAGGCTATAATTGGTGTACAACAGAAGAGGTACTTAAACTGATATATAATGGGCAACACCAATTACTTTACTTCATTGAGCAAAACAAAATTAAGCAGTATTTTTGGTGAGCTGTCATGAGCAATGCTGAGCATTGATAATTTCACAGTGTAAAGTACTCGATTTTAAATGTGTGGCAGATATTCAGTCTTCATATTGTAAACATTTTTATCATGTTTGCAATTAAAGTATAAAGCAGCACAAAAACAAACCCATTTAGAAAAATTTAGTTTTGTATTTGTAATAAAGTGAATTTCAGAATAAAGTGAATTCCAGTTCAACTAATAGTTGGTTCAAGCATACAATTCCAATGGATTCAAGCACTTCTTTTTGACTGATATTGAGATCACTTTCCTGATTCAACCTGAACAACTTAATCCAACCAGACTTCTGGGATGTAAGTTTTCCCTTTCTACTGATTGAAAGAATCCAATGTGAAAGTGGAGAATCTTGATCCAGTCATTAGTGGACATGGAAACATAAGAGCAGGAGTAGGCCATTCAGCCCATCGAGCCTGCTCCGCCATTCAATACGATCATGGTTGATCATCCACTTCAATGCCTTTTTCCCCACACTATCCCCATATCCCTTTATGTCATTGGTATTTAGAAATCTGTCAATCTCTGCTTTAAATATACTCAATGACTGAACTTCCACAGCCCTCTGGGGTAGAGAGCCTATAAACAATGGTGCCCATAATTTAACATTAAATTGACACATAATTGACAATCCCATTCAGAGCGGTTACAAGAATATTTGATATTTCAAGTGAAAAATTAACCTAGCCACAAAAATAAGATTTGGGCAGAGGAAAAGGGACATTCCTCTACACACAAATATTCAATTTTTTGCTTTTCTGAGGTTTGAAAGAGGAAAGGGAACTATGCTTTGCATATTCTTCCTGACATATGAGTATTTAATACTAGGTTACAAAATGAGTTCTATTTATCAGCATTGAAATATTCTCTAATGATCCCATTTTTAGTCCTTAATGCTCTAATTACAATAATCTACTGCTAATTCTCAATTAACAAATTGATGGAATGTTTGACAGTTTTGTTATTTTTGTGTAAAATATGCTGCATGTTTTTCTAAAACATTTTTGATCAAATTGAATTTAATGAATGAACAAGTAGGTGGCCTGTACTACAAAAAAATTGCAAACTGCTTCTAGCAGCTGTATGTGGACATCTTGATCCAAGCATAACATTCTTTGGAAAGCAGATGTGTTTTTTTTCAGGATTCAACTATAATAATAGCGATTAAAGAGTTTAGAGATAGGACATGTGTCCTTGCTACACAATAGTCAGTTATTGAATGAGATATTAAATTACCCTATTTTGATAAATAATTAACAGGCTCATATATTTTTCTCTCAGAGGGTCATGAGTCTTTGGAATTCTCTTCCTCAAAAGGCAGTGAAAGCAGAGACTTTAAATATTTTTAAGGCAGAGGTAGATAGATTCTTGATTAGCAAGGGGGTGGAAGGTTATCAGGGGTAGATGGAAACACAGAGTAATCAGTTCAGCCATGAACTTATTGAATGGCGGAGCAGGTTTGAAGGGCCAAGTGGCCTACTCCTGCTCCTAATTCATATGTCCGTATTTCCAAAAAATATTATGAACCATTAGTGTACAAATTCAGTTGGTATTCTGAGTGTAATTGTAAAGCTTTACACTTAAATTTACCCTTATTGTGATCATTTTCGCCAGACAGGATTCAATGGATATAATTATGGATCTGAAAAAATACAATGCACTTAAGAGAAGCATAAGTCTGAGAGACATACACTAAAGTGATTAACATTATTGTATTATTGACATTTTGCCATCTCCATGTCTGCTTATTTGATCTCTGTGCAGGCTCATTTGACAGAAGGGTGTGAGAGGGAACAATCTTATAATGATGATCTGTGATCAGGCAGTAGGAGGCACAATTGTAAGAGAGGAACTGTTGGTTCTTTTTCATCAAGCTAGGGCCTGTTCCACTCAAAATTCCACCGAGCAGTTAAAAGAACAACAAATATGTCAGTTTGAAGAGTAAAACGCTGAGCAAGGCTGAGACTCAAACCATGTGTTCTTACTGATACAATAGGCTGCCTACTTATCCATCATGTTTAACCTCGGCAGCAAGAGCAAATATAAGATTGTTTTTAAGTATTGACCTCAGTTATCATTGGTGCAAGAAAGTAATAGCAAATAAGCTGAGTCATCATTATCCCAAATAAATGAGCAGGATTCACTTCTAACTGGTTTCTCTTAACATTTGGATTGAACATGGAAATGAATCGTGGTATTCACAGAGACCTGTGGAATGACAGTGGAGCTTGAATTGTGGTTTGTTCCTTAGAAATAAATTAAATTTCTCATTCTTGCATAATATAGGGTTATCTGTGCCCTTTTGTGGTTGTAATATTTTAGTGATACATTTTACAATAAACAGTTCAGTTCAAGACATAATTTAAAAAAAAATCTTGAATGGATTTCATTCATTTCCATACATTATCGAGATTAAGTTGAACAGAAACAGCCTCCCTGTCTTGCTAAAAGAACATTTCCTTTTGCAAAGCGAAACTTTCTTGGGTGTACCTTTTGGTTCAGTGCGAGTTTACTTAATGTTTTTTGTTGCACAGACACCAGCTGAAATGGTCTATAGCGATTTGCTTATTCAAGATTTTTGATGGTGCTGAAAGCTTCCCTCTTGATTACAGGTGAAGTATCTTTTCAAAGGGTATTGCAGGATCTGATAACAATCAGAGCTGGCAACAGTGCAACAACCATTTTTCTTCATGAAACTTAAAGCTCTACCACATTTAGGTCTGGGTAGGTCCTGCCAAAGTACATTCTGTTGTTTCAAAGGTTGCAACAGTGACATTAAATTTGGCAAAATCAAGTCCTTGACTGTATGCACATAAACAAAATCAAATGTCAGCTCTTAATTTGCTGAGTGAATAAAGTAACCTTTTTGGATGCAATTTTTAACTTATATTTATTGCCAATTCTTTGCACACAGATGAATGACAATAGACTAATGTGTTAACACTCTGTACTGGGCTTTGGTCGATAAGGGCATTAGGTTGCACTTTTGCTTAGTTCAGAAATGACCTGAGAAACATTGACAAAATCATGGTAGGCCCAACTAATTAAAGAGTTTAGCTAATTTTTACTATAATAAAAACAAGAAATGCAGGAAATACTGAGCAGGTCTGGCAGCATCTGTGGAGAGAGAAGCAGAGTTAACATTTCAGGTCAGTGACCCTTCATCAGAACTGGCAGATATTAGAAATGTGAAAGGTTTTAAGCAAGTAAAGTGGGGGTGGAGCAAGAGATAACAAAAGAGAAGGTGTTGATAGGACAAGGTCACAGAGAATAACTGACCAGAAGGTCATGGAGCAAAGGCAAATGGTATGTTAATGGTGTGGTGAAAGACAAAGCGTTAGTACAGAGAGGGTGTCAATTGACAGAAAAATGAACAGCCCTGGCTCCAAGCACAAACATGAAAAAAAAAACAATGGGTAGGCACAGTTGAAACAAACTAAACAAACAATAATAAAATAAACAAATAAAAAACTAAAAAGCAAAAAAAAGAAATAACTAAAATTACAAATAAAAAGTGGGCCCGTCATGCTCTGAAATTATTGAACTCAATGTTCAGTCCAGTAGGCTGTAGTGTGCCTAATCGGTAAATGAGATGCTGTTCCTTGAGCTTGCGTTGGTGTTCAATGGAAGACTGCAGCAATCCCAGGACAGAGATGTGGGCATGAGAGCAGTGGGGTGTGTTGAAATGGCCAGCAACTGGAAGCTCGGGGTCATGCTTACGGACTAAGCGGAGGTGTTCCGCAAAGCGGTCACCCAATCTGCGTTTTGTCTCCCCAATGTACAGGAGACCACATTGTGAGCAGCAAATACAGTATACTAAATTGAAGGAACAAGTAAATCACTGCTTCACCCGAAAGGAGTGTTTGGGGCCTTGGATAGTGAGGAGAGAGGGGGCAAATGGGCAGGTATTACACCTCCTGTGATTGCAGGGGAAGGTGCCGTGGGAAGAGGACGAGGTGGTGGGAGTAATGAAGGTGTGGACAAAGGTGTCATGGAGGGAGTGATAGCTTCAGAATGCTGACGGGAAGGGAGGGGAAGATGCGTTTGGTAGTGGCATCACGCTGCATGTGGCGGAAATGGCAGAGGATGATCCTTTGGACGTGGAGGCTGGTGGGGTGGAAAGTGAGGACAAGGGGAACCCTGTCGCGGTTCTGGGAGGGAGGGGAAGAGGTGAGGGTGGAGGTGTGGGAAATGGGCCAGACACGGTTGAGGGCCCTGTCAACCACAGTGGGGGGAATCCTCGGTTGAGGAAAAAAGAAGAAATATCAGAAGTGGTGTCATGGAAGGTAGCATCATCAGAGCAGATGCGTCGTAGATGGAGAAACTGGGAGAATGGAATGGAGTCCATACAGTGGGCAGGGTGTGAAGAAGTGTAGTCGAGGTAGCTGTGGGAGTCGATGGGCTTATAATGAATATTAGTAGACAGCCTATCCCCAGAGATATAGACAGAGAAGTCGAGGAAGGGAAGGGAAGTGTCTGAGATGGACCATGTAAAGGTGAGAGAAGGGAGAAAATTGGAAGCAAAGTTGATAAAATGTTCTCGTTCAGGGCGGAAGCAGGAAACGGCACCGATACAGTCGTCAATGTAACAGATAAAGAGTTGGGGAGGGGGCCTGAGTAGAACTGGAACAAGGAATGCTCGACACAAAAAGATAGGCATAACTAGGACCCATGCGGGTACCCATAGCAACACCTTTTACTTGAAGGAAGTGAGTGGAGTTGAAGGAGAAGTTGTTCAATGTGAGAACAGCATCTGCAGTATTTTGCTTTTATTTTAGTAGCTAATTTTTATGACCTGGTGAGAAAGGGGTCTAGGGTTCCCTCTCAGCCTTCACCTAGTCTTAAGGTTTAGTTCTAAACACACCGTTTTTTTTTTAGCTCCCCCTTAGTGAATCCTTTTTCACTAACTTCCAATTATAAGGCAAAAAAACCAGCCAAACAGATTTTCTTAGGTTTAAAGAAAAAAGGTTGAACTTTCTTAAACTTAAACTCTAATTCGGTTAACGCCAACGGATACGTGACGTAAAGGCTTGCTACCCAACCCAAACCCAACGGGACCCGACAACATGTGTCGGGTTCGGGTCGAGTCGGGCCCCTCTTCCAGGTCTGGGTTTCGGGCTCGGGTTGGGTCGGGTCGGGCCAGGGCTGGGTCATGCCAGACACACACGGTATGTGCTCTGCCAGTAAGTATTAAAATTTTTTTTTAAACTTACCTGAGCTGGGAGTCTAGGATGAAACTGAGTCTGCGCAGTGAGCGTGTGACGTCACTATGACATCATCACACATGCACTGCTGCTTCGTGGAGCTTCCCAGTTAGAAAGTAAGTAAAGGGATGGTTCGGTCGGGCTCAGGTCGGGTCAAGTCGGGGTTGGGCTCGGGTCAGGTCGGGCGCGGAGCGAAATTGGAGGGATTCGGGCCGATTCGGGCTTGGGTCTGCTGTGGATCGGTCGGGTTTGGGTTGGGTTCTTTTTCCCGACCTGAGCAGGCCTTTAACGTGATGTGCCCGTGTTAGCATGCATATGCGGTACACACAATCAGATAGAGACAGAAAAGAGCAGAAGAAATAAAGTGGAAAAGTTTGAGGCAATATCTGAAGATGGTTTTAGTTACTGCTCTTCGAGCCCGCTGTAAAGTCTTTGATTGTAGTAGGTCTTGCTTTTCATTGGGGCCCAGTATTCTTCTTAAACCTTGTTTGATGTCGGACACTTTTCTCTGTTGCAGTTCATGTGTCCTCAATGGGTCCAGAGGTTTTTGAGAAAGAGATGGGAGCAGACAGGAGAGATCTTCTTACTCCAGGAGCAAACAGTATTTTTCTTAAGTTCAAAAAACCCTGGACCAGCCAGTTAGTCGTGTGACCAGCTGGTTTAAACAATTCTGGCTTTTGTGGATTGTATTACCTTAGCAGTCTCTGGATTGCTCTTCCCTAAACCTTCAATGTCTGGTGATCAAAATCCGCTGTGGGTTGAATGTGTTAGGGAATGGTCCTTTTGTCTCCACAAGCACTGTCTGTTAGTGTGCAAATGTTTTCCAGCTAAGTGTCCGGCAGCCCTTAGAACAGGCCTTCTCTTCTTCCCAGCAAGTTTAAAATCAATGTTCATCTGACAAAATTAATATGCCTCATTCTTGGCAGGTTGGGGCCTGCATGACACCTCCTTACCCAGCAGAATGAAATGCGATTTGGGAAAAGCACATTTCATTAAAAAGGATCGAGAGAGAAAATATAAGATACAGGGAAAAAAAACATGCGCCTCTCTCTCTCACTCATTCACATTCATTCATAAATCATCAAACTTATTACAGCCTGTCTTCTTTTGCTGCCAGTGCTGTTTTAACTACCCCATTTTTGGCATCCCGATAAACATGTGATTCTTGGGGGAAGTTTTTCTTTAGTTTGCCCATTTCCATGACTGCCTAGCGTCTTTGTTCCTGTTGAGGTCTGCAAAGGGAGGGGGTTAGATTAGTTAGCACTAAGTTGGAGTTTTTTTTTCCAGGAGAGTCGGTAGCAGGCGGGTCTATCCTGAACTCTCTTTCAGTGCTTGGCTGAGTCATGCAAAGGCTTTTGACTTCATGAGATGGGTGGTAGTCTTTTTTCGGACTATCGGGGAGGATCCTTTGATAATCTCCCCTTTGTCCTCTGAGACACTCCTGCTTGCAGGTATTTGTGCAGACTCTACTGCACTCCCCTGTTGCACTACAACTAGATGAGGCATCACCCTTACAGTTTCACTGCCCTCTAGGGATCTTTCTTTGTCTCTACTGGTTCCTATAAATGCTGTTCGCAACTCCGGTGGAGTTCTTCTCGTGTCTGCATTTACATCGGAGGATGTGGGGTCTAACTTTTCACATTTTTCGGGGTTGGCTAACTGGATAGTAGGGGTTTTCATCCAGGATTCCTCACGGACTTCCTCTAACCCACTCTCTTGGTCACTTTTTCTCCTTCCCTTTCTAACATTTTGCCAGCCTTGTGCCTGCCTGTCCCATTTTGTTCTTGGCGGGGGTCCCTTACAGTTCACCAGTCCTCTGCTGGAGGGCCCTCCTAACATTAGTACAGGACTTAGGCGTGCTGATTTCACTGTCGGTTGGGGGTTTTCCTCAACCTAGCACATGTGGAAACTCCTGCAGGACTCCACCACATCTTTGTGCAGTTTTGGCCAGTCAAACTGCTGTCTTATGTGGGTTTTGGTCTTTCGTATACCAGCATGTACAGCTACTTAGTCTTGTGAGCCCTTCTTAATATTTCTCCCGGTACCTCTGCAGCATCACTAACTGATGAATAACTGTCCACTCCTTACCCTCAGGTCTGTGAGGAGAACTTCATTTCCTCATCAGTACCTCATTCTTTGAATAGTAGCAATCAGGGACTCCCTCTGCTTCACTTTCAGACTGGGCAGCCTGCGCTAACTCTCGCAATACTGGGTCGGCTCGCTGAGCCTCAGCTAGGGAAAATCCATTTAATTCATTCCCTGAGGTCTTCTAACTTCCCTAGGAAAGTTTTGGACAAACAGACCTCATGGTTATCTGCCTGCAGTGCCATTGCAGTCTCCTCTGCGGGGTGCTGCTTTGTTCATGGCCTGATTCATTACACATTCAGGGAAACTGCAGGGGTCTGTCTCCCACCACTGCCCTGTCTCTCTGACCTCCTGCGGTCTTTCTTTCACTACTAGGGGGCTACCATCTTCACCTCCATCAGATCATTACCTAGGAGCAGGTTAATCCCTCCACAGGCAAACTAGGGACAATCCGTACAGTCACCAGTCCCAAAAATCTAGGTCACTCTCCAGGTGCACCCCGTGTACAGGTACAGGCATACATTGCCCTCCAATACCATTCACCACCATTCTGGTGTTCACTGCACTCTCTGGGGGAAAGGTCAGGCCTTTTCCCAGTAAAAGGGATCTTGTGGCTCCTGTGTCCCTGAGAATTACAATGGGCTTGCTTGGCCCACTCGAGGGGTACGGGGTTACTTTCCTTTTAAACACAAAACGCAGATACCCTTCAGGAATCCTATTAACTTTTCCTGCACTTGCAGTAGTAAACTTCCTGGGTTGCACTCTTATTGCAGTTAAAGCCACAGCTTGCTCTGTTGTGCTCTCCTTCAGGATTCATTCTTCACTGAGCAGATGTGCCCTGATTAACCCTGCAGGTTTTCCCTTTAGTTACAGTGTCAGCTTTTCGATGACCAGCCTTATTGCAATGGAAGCACAGATCTCCAGGTCTCACCTCCACTCACAGCACCGTCCCTTTTGGCTAGAGGAGGGCCCCCTGTGTCTCCCGCTTTTCTTTCTCTCCCAGGACTGCTTGGGCTCCTATCATCTTCCCACCCTTTGTCCCTTTCATATTTGTGGGGTGATTAGGAAAGGTTCTCCCCTGGGAAACCGACTTATAAATTAAAGCAAACTCATCAGCCAGGACGGCCACTTGCTGGGCTCTCTGAACCCGCTGCTCCTCTACATGGGTTTTATGGAGAGTGGGAAAGAGTGTTTTAATTCCTCTAACAGAACTACGTTCCTGAGATTCTCATAGCTGAGCTGTACTATAAGAGCCCTCAGCCGCTGGTCAAAAGCCAGCTGCTTACTTCTTTCAAACTCTGTCCCATTTAGCATGGTGATAGTGCCACGCAACACGATGGATGGTATCCTCAATGTGAAGGCAGGACTTCGTCTCCACAAGGACTGTGCGGTGGTCACTCCTATCAATACTGTCATGGACAGATGCATCTGTGGCAGGCATATTGGTGAGGACGAAGTCAAGTATGATTTTCCCTCTTGTTGGTTCCCTCACCACCTGCCGCAGACCCAGTCTAGCAGCTATGTCCTTTAGGACTCAGCCAGCTCAGTCAGTAGTGGTGCTACCGAGCCACTCTTGGTGATGGACATTGATGTCCCCCACCCGGAGTACATTCTGTGCCCTTGCCACCCTCAGTGCTTCCTCCAAGTGCTGTTCAACATGGAAGAGTACTGAGTCATCAGCTGAGGGAGGGCAGTAGGTGGTAATCAGCAGGAGGTTTCCTTGTCCATGTTTGACCTGATGCCATGAGACTTCGTGGGGTCCGGAGTCGATGTTGAGGACTCCCAGGGCAACTTCCTCCCTACTGTATACCACTGTGCCACCTCCTCTGCTGGGTCTGTCCTGTTGGTAGGACAGGACATACCCGGGGCTAGTGATGGCAATATCTGGGACGTAGTCTGTAAGGTATGATTTTGTGAGTATGACTATGTCAGGCTGTTGCTTGACTAGTCTGTGGGACAGCTCTCCCAACTTTGACACAAGCCCCCGGATGTTAGCAAGGAGGACTTTGCAGGGTCGACAGGGCAGGGTTTGCTGTAGTCATTTCCAGTGCCTAGGTTGATGCCGGGTGGTACAGTGCAAGATATTAAGTACTGGTTTGTCAATATGGTGGTCGCAGGACCAGGTCACAGGGCTAGCTGCAGTTGAATGTTGGGATATATTCCATCAGTACTCAGCTGGGATAATGGGAAAAGATGGGAAGGAATGCCGATAAACCTACATAGATTATTTCCCTCAATCTAAAATGTAACTCCCATCAGCACAAAGTTGAATCTTCCTGTGATCTAGTTAGCAAATATAGATATTATGAAGCCATTGTATATTTTGATTACAAGGTGCTTGAGTAATAGGTGCATTGATAATTCAAGTTAAGGTAGCTTGACATGGTTGTACTCACACTCGATGCAATGTAGATTTACCTCTTCGACATATCCAGGGCAACATTTTGTAAGAAGATTTGAATGCAGAGGTCTATGAAAACAACTGCAATAAAGGCCTGCTAAACCAACAGCTATTCTTAAAATGATATGATTGTACTATTGATTGTGCACAGACTCCTGACCACACAGTGCTGCTTCCCTCTTCCGTACAATTACAATTGTTCCATTATGAGCCCTTTCCTCTCCAAGTCCATGACTGAAGATGTCATTCCTTATGAATACGCTTAATCAAATAGCTAGTTATCAGCAGCAGATCCATCAAACCAACTATGCCCAATTAATTAATTTGGTGTTCATATTTAAAAATTTGAAACGGAATGAATTGGTGTTAGTCTTCTTAACATAAAACATATTCCACGTCATACTGTGTGCTAGAAATTAGCAAATCATTCATCATTGAAGCTGTAGTAGGAGTCCTGCTGAACTTAATTACACTCAGTATCAATTTCTGTTGTATATTAGTGTCACGCAGGCCCCCACCTGCCAAGAATAAGGCATATTAATTTTGTCATATGAACATTGATTTTAAACTGGTTGGAAAGAAGAGAAGGCATGTTACAAGGGCTGTCAAACACTTAGCAGAAAAATATTTGCATACCAACAGACAGTGCTTGTGGAGACAAAAGGACCATTCCCTGACACATTCAACCCACAATGGATTTTGATCATCAGACATTGAAGGTGCAAAGTACAGCATTCCAGAAACTGCTAAGGTAATATAATCCACAAAAGCCAGGACTGGTTAAACCAGCTGGTCAAATGACTAACTGGCTGGTCCAGGGTTTTTTGAACTAGCCACAGAGTTTTTGAACTTAAGAAAAATACAGTTTTCTGGAGTGAGAAGACCCCTCCTGTCTGCTCCCATCTCTTTCTTACAAGCCTCAGTACCCACTGAGGACACATTAACTTCAAGAGAGAAAAGTGTCCTACATTGAACAAGAGTTAAGTAGAATCCTGGGCCCCAATGAAAAGCAAGACCGACCTACAATCAAAGACTTTACCGCGAGCTCGAAGAACAGTAACCAAAACCATCTTCAGATATTGCCTCAAACTTTTCCACTTTATTTCTTCTGCTCTTTTCTGTCTCTATCTGCATATGTGTATCGTGTATGCATGTTAGCGTGGGCATGTCGCATATCCCATTGCACAAAGTTTGTAATAGGTATAGGGGCCACAGTGCCAGTGCTTCTGAGTCAGCACCATGACAGAGAAATGGAGCAGAGGCTGCGGAGGGGGAATGCACAGCTTCACACACTCTGCCAACTTGGAGCTAGACTCCTCCATGTTCCTTGATAGTGACAGGAAGCTGTATGGCAGTTCAGCCAATGCATCCAGTGCATGCCCATTAGCATTCTCCTGTATACCACCCCATCAAGGTCCTCATATGTGGCCTCTGCAGCATAACTCGTCTTGTGTCAGCTTGCCTATGAAATATCCTGTTAAAGATAACAAGAGCAATAGTATTCAGCAACAGCCTTCTGTAATACAGTGCAGATTCCCTTTAAGAGGGACAGACTGCCTTTAAGTACTGAGGCTGGTTGCATCACGTGAGATAAGAGAATGCTGCTCAGCTCCCTGCTGAGCACAAAGACAGCCAGCAGCGCAGCACACGCTCAACCCAATGCTACTATCAGGCAAATAAGGTGTCAGCACCAAATTTACTCACTGCCTATCTCCACCAGAACTACCACTGGCAAGTCACGAAACATTCAAAAATTGGTGCACACCAATTTTTAGCCCTATGAATTGTAAACTCAGTTCCTTCAAAGATTAGCGCAAACTACTGCAGGTGCTGGAACTCAGAAATGAGAACAGAAAGTGCCAGAAATACTCAGCAGGTCTGGTAGCATCTGTGGAGTGTTTGGAGTATGTGGACCTGCTGAATATTTCCAGCACTTTCTGTTCTCATTCCATCAAGAACAATGGCAGCACCTCAGCACCAAAATGTACAGTTTACCATGAGAATCTTCTTTGGCCTCCTGATCTCGCGAGACAATGGGTAAGCGCCTGGAGGTGGTCAGTGGTGTGTGGAGCAGTGCCTGGAGTGGCTATAAAGGCCAATTCTAGAGTGACAGGCTCTTCCACAGGTGCTGCAGAAAAAGTTGTTTGTCGGGGCTGTTACACAGTTGGCTCTCCCCTTGCGCTTTTGTCCTTTTTCCTGCCAACTGCTAAGTCTCTTCGACTCGCCACACTTTAGCCCTGCCATTATGGCTGCCCGCCAGCTCTGGGGAACGCTGGCAACTGACTCCCACGACTTGTGATCAATGTCACAGGACTTCATGTCGCGTTTGCAGACGTCTTTAAAGCGGAGACATGGACAGCCGGTGGGTCTGATACCAGTGGCGAGCTCGCTGTACAATGTGTCTTTGGGGATCCTGCCATCTTCCATGCGGCTCACATGGCCAAGCCATCTCAAGTGCCGCTGACTCAGTAGTGTGTATAAGCTGGGAATGTTGGCCGCCTCGAGGACTTCTGTGTTGGAGATATGATCCTGCCACCTGATGCCAAGTATTCTCCGGAGACAGCGAAGATGGAATGAATTGAGACGTTGCTCTTGGCTGACATACGTTGTCCAGGCCTCGTTGCCATAGAGCAAGGTACTGAGGACACAGGCTTGATACACTCGGACTTTTGTGTTCCGTGTCAGTGCGCCATTTTCCCACACCCTCTTGGCCAGTCTGGACATAGCAATGGAAGCCTTTCCCATGCGCTTGTTGATTTCTGCATCTAGAGACAGGTTACTGGTGATAGTTGAGCCTAGGTAGGTGAACTCTTGAACCACTTCCAGAGCGTGTTCGCCAATATTGATGGATGGAGCATTTCTGATGTCCTGCCCCATGATGTTCGTTTTCTTGAGGCTTATGGTTAGGCCAAATTCATTGCAGGCAGCCGCAAACCTGTCGATGAGACTCTGCAGGCACTCTTCAGTGTGAGATGTTAAAGCAGCATCGTCAGCAAAGAGGAGTTCCCTGATGAGGACTTTCCGTACTTTGGTCTTCGCTCTTAGACGGGCAAGGTTGAACAACCTGCCCCCTGATCTTGTGTGGAGGAAAATTCCTTCTTCAGAAGACTTGAACGCATGTGAAAGCAGCAGGGAGAAGAAAATCCCAAAAAGTGTGGGTGCGAGAACACAGCCCTGTTTCACACCACTCAGGATAGGAAAGGGGTCTGGTGAGGTGCCGCCATGTTGAATTGTTCCTTTCATATTGTCATGGAATGAGGTGATGATACTTAGTAGCTTTGGTGGACATCCGATCTTTTCTAGTAGTCTGAAGAGACCACGTCTGCTGACGGGGTCAAAAGCTTTGGTGAGATCAATGAAAGCAATGTAGAGGGGCATCTGTTGTTCGCGGTATTTCTCCTGTATCTGACGAAGGGAGAACAGCATGTCAACGGTCGATCTCTCTGCACGAAAACCACACTGTGCCTCAGGGTAGACGTGCTCGGCCAGCTTCTGGAGCCTGTTTAGAGCGACTCGAGCAAAGACTTTCCCCACTATGCTGAGCAGGGAGATTCCACGGTAGTTGTTGCAGTCACCGCGGTCACCTTTGTTTTTATAGAGGGTGATGATATTGGCATCGCGCATGTCCTGGGGTACTGCTCCCTCGTCCCAGCACAGGCAAAGCAGTTCATGTAGTGCTGAGAGTATAGCAGGCTTGGTACTCTTGATTATTTCAGGGGTAATGCTGTCCTTCCCAGGGGCTTTTCCGCTGGCTAGAGAATCAATTGCATCACTGAGTTCCGATTTTGTTGGCTGTGTGTCTAGCTCATCCATGACTGGTAGAGACTGGGCTGCATTGAGGGCAGTCTCAGTGACAACATTCTCCCTGGAGTACAGTTCTAGGTAGTGCTCAACCCAGCGGTCCATTTGTTTGCGTTGGTCAGTGATTATGTCCCCTGATTTAGATTTGAGGGGGGCGATCTTCTTGATGGTTGGCCCAAAAGCTCTCTTAATACCATCATACATTCCTCTGATGTTTCCGAAGTCTGAGGCCAGCTAAATATGACTGCATAGGTGCTGCCAGTAGTCATTTGCGCAGCGCCTGGCTGTTCTTTGTGCAGTGCTTCTGGCTTCTTAAGTGCTACGGATGTTAACTCGCTGGGGGCTTTCTTGTAGTTCAACAGTGCAATGCGCTTAGCGGCTATGACAGGTTCCAGCTCTTCATTATGAGTTTGAAACCAGTCTGCATTTCTCTTCGCACGTTTGTCGTAGGTGGTCAAAGCTGACTCATAGATGGCGTCTCTGATGTGGGAGAATATGAATCATGAGAATATGAATTGCAATTGTCAGTGGTTTTGCAGTTCCTTCTCTGTTCATTGTGGTTTTCTACATCAGGAATCTGAATAGAAGAAGAAAACATCCCCAAGTTTGGCAAGGTGCAAAAGACATCCAGAACAGAATGTGCAGAATACATTAATATTGATGTTATACTAAATACCTAGTTATAACCAAATATTACAAAGCAAGCCATGCTGTAGAGATATATACGCCTCTTTAAAATGCATATGATACAAAACTTGGAAACATTGTGAACTGTGAGGAGGATAGTGTACAACTTCAAAAGGACATAGACAGGTTGGTGGAATGGGCAGACAGGTAGCAGGTGAAATTTAGTGCAGAGAAGTGTGAAGTGATTCATTTTGGTCGGAAGAACATGGCAAAACAATATAAAAAAAGATGCAATTCTGAAGGGGATGCAGGAGCAGAGGGACCTGGGTGTATATGTGCATAAATCATTGAAGGTGGCAGATCAGGTTGTGAGAGTGGCTAATAGAGCATCCAGCATCTTAGGCTTCATTAATAAGGGCATAGAGTGCAAAAGCAAGAAAGTTATGTTAAACATGTGTCGAACAATGGCTTGGCCTCAACTGGAGTATTGTGTCCAGTTCTGGACACCACACTGGAGGAAAGATGTGACGGCATTAAATAGAGTGCAGTAAATGGTTCCAGGGATAAGGAACTTCAGTTACGTGGATAGATTGAAGAAGTTGAGACTGTTTTCTTTGGAGAAGAGAAGTTTGAGAGTAAATTTGATAGAGGTATTTAAAATCATGAGAGCTCTGGACAGTGTAAATAGGGAGAAACTCTTCCCATTGGTGGAGGGATCGAAAACAAAAGGGCACTGACGTGTGATAATTGGCAAAAGAAGCAATAGCGACATGAGGAAAAACGTTTTCATATATAGAGTTGTTACGATCTGGAATGCTGCCTGAGAGTGTGGTGGAGGCAGGTTCAATCAAGGCATTCAAGAGGGAATTGGATTGTCATCTGAAAAGGAAGAATGTGCATGGCGAAGGGGAAAAGGGGGGAGTGGGACGAGGTAAATTGATCTTTCGAAGAACCAGTGCAGACACTGTGGGCCGAATGGCTCCTTCTGTGCTGTAACAATTCTGTGATTCTACATACTAATTACAGTAGCTTTTACAAAAATCTATTAAATTTATAATTTTAGTCAAATGCTGTTCATTTTATCTATTTTTAACAATACTAAAAAAAAGAAATGTGAGTCATGAACCGCAAAATTTAACAGAAAATGTATTGTTGGTATTTTATTTCTTAGATCCCGATTGTTAATAAATAAGTGACTTTTTGACATAATATTATTTAATTCTTCCAAACTAATGAACATTGACGGACAAATAAAGACCCTCTGGTCCATTTCCCCGTCCCACACAATTATGAGGCCTCGCGTATCACAATATGTACAATCGCCACTCCACCCAAAATCATGTGATCTTCTGGGAGTGGCAAAAAAACAGTTTAAACACTCAGGCCAATTTGGGGAAAAAATCTAGGAAATTCTTATCTGACCCCCTTCGGCAATCCAAGCTAGTTCAGGAGATCACTCTGGCTCTGATAATACTATGCAGTACCCATCTTTCATAAGAGTGATGTTCTCGATTTGTGCCCATGGAAGGTTATTCTTAACATATCAGCAGTAAGATATAATGGGGCAGATTTTAATTTTCACTGACGTGTGATAAAACCGTTGAGGATCGGCTGCTTGATGTACACTCCGATGTTGATGATGCACCTGCCTTGCCAGCCTAAAACCACAGTCAGGAAGCCCAAACCAGTTTTAAATTTGACCCCTCACTTGAGTTTTCCCAGCAAGATCGGGTGTCTAGCCCAATATCAGGAACCCCTCGGGCCTCATTCAGAAGTAAGGAATGCACCTTGTGACCTCAAGTGACTAAAAATGGTCACACCTGAATTTCTAGGCTTTTAAATCAGTAATCTTTTAAAATGTTCAGAATAACATACCTGTGGAAAATAACGTGCTGAAATATATCTCTATATTTTGTCACCTATTTGTTATATTCACATGGACAAAAGCTTAATCTCATTGGCCGGAATTTTACATTGGGTGGCAGGCCCAGCTCCCCAGCCAAATGTCGGGGGCAAGCTCGCCTCCGCCAGGCCTGGGGAAACATGCCAGAACTTTGCGTTCCCCAGGCTCTTAATCGGACTAGGGCGGGACTTCCACCCCCTTGAGGTGGGAAGTTCCACCTCCAAGAGCTGCCAGCCAATCAGCAGGCTGGTAGCTCTGAGTCCCAGCAGTGCCAACGGGAGCAGTGACCACTGCTGGGGCTGCACCCAGCGTCGGCTGCAAGAGGGATGACGGCCCCCGAAGAAAGTTAAAGTTTTGTGGCCTCATTGGGGAAAGCGGCTGGGCCCAAGTGAGGGAAGGGATGTCTGTTGGGAGAGGGGTGGTCTTTATTTTAGTGGGAGTGGTTGGGGCATCTGGGGGAGCGGGGGTGGCCTCCATGTGGCATAAGGTTAAGGTGCCCAATCAGAAGGATGTAGTGGCGTAGTGGTATTGTCACTGGACTAGTAACCCAGAGATCCAGGGTATTACACTGGGGACATGAGTTTGAATCCCACCACAGCAGAAGGTGGAATTTGAATTCAATTAATAAAAAATCTGGAATTAAAAAGCGAGCCTAATGATGGCCGTGAAACCATTGTCGATTGTTATAAAAACCCATCTGGTTCACTAATGTCCTTTATGTAAGGAAATCTGCTGTCCTTACCTGGTCTGGCCTACATGTGACTCCAGGCCCACAGCAATGTGGCTGACTCTGACATGTCCTCTGAAATGGCCTAGCAAGCCACTCAGTTGTATCTAACTGCTATGAAGTCAATAAAAAGGAATGAAACTGGACGGACCACCCGGCATCAACCTAGGCACTAGAAATGAATACGGCAAACCCAGCCCTTTTGACCCTGCAAAGTCCTCCTAACTAACATCTGGGGGCTTGTGTCAAAGTTAGGAGAGCTGTCCCACAGACTAGTCAAGCAACATTTTGACATAGTCATACTCAGGAAATCATATCTTACAGACAATGTCCCAGACATTGCCATCACTATCCCCGGGTATGTCCTGTCCCACCGACAGGACAGACCCAGCAGAGGAGGTGGCACAGTGGTATACAGTAGGGAGGGAGTTGCCCTGGGAGTCCTCAACATCAACTCCGGACCCCACGAAATCTCATGGCATCAGGTCAAACATGGACAAGGAAACCGCCTGCTGATTACCACCTACCGCCCTCCCTCAGCTGATGAGTCATTACTCCTCCATGTTGAACAGCACTTGGAGGAAGCACTGAGGGTGGCAAGGGCAGAGAATGTACTCTGGATGGGGGACTTCAATGTCCATCACCAGGAGTGGCTCGGTAGCATCATTACTGACCGAGTCGGCCGAGTCCTAAAGGACATAGCTGTTTGGGTTCTGCCAGGGCCACTCAGCTCCTGACCACATTACAGCCTTGGTTCAAACATGGATAAAAAAGCAGAGCTCAAGAGGTGAGTTGAGAGTGACTGCCCTTGACATCAAGGCAGCATTTGACCGAGTATGGCATCAAGGAGCCCTAGCAAACTGGAGTCAATGGGAATCAGGGGGGAAACTCTCTGCTGGTTGGAGTCATAACTAACGCAAAGGAAGATGGTTGTGGTTGTTGGAGGTCAATCGTCTGAGCTCCGGGACATCACTGCAGGAGTTCCTCAGGGTAGTGTCCTAGGCCCAATCACCTTCAGCTGCTTCATCAATGACCTTGCTTCAATCATTAGGTCAGAAATGGGGATGTTCACTGATGATTGCACAATGTTCAGCACCATTCGTGACTCCTCAGATACTGAAACAGTCCGGGTAGAAATGCAGCAAGACCTGGACAATATCCAGGCTTGGGCTGATAAGTGGCAAGTAACACAAGTGTCAGGCAATGGCCATCTCCAACATGAGAGAATCTAACCATCTCCCCTTGACATTCAATGGCATTACCATTGTTGAATCCCCTACTATCAACATCCTAGGGGCTACCATTGACCAGAAACTGAACTGGAGTAGCCATATAAATACCATGGCTACAAGAGCAGATCAAAGGCTAGGAATCCAACGGCAAGTAACACACCTCCTGACTCCCAAACGCCTGTCCACCATCAACAAGGCACAAATCAGGAGTGTGATGGAATACTCTTCACTTGCCTGGATGGGTGCAGCTCCAACAACACTCAAGAAGCTCAACATCATCCAGGACAAAGCAGCCCACTTGATTGGCACTCCATCTACAAACATTCACTCCCTCCACCACCGTCGCACAGTGGCAGCAGTGTGTGCCATCTACAAGATGCGCTGCAGCAACGCACCAAGGCTCCTTAGACAGCATCTTCCAAACCCACGACCTCTACCAACTAGAAGGACTAAGGCAGCAAATGCATGGGAACATCACCATCTGCAAGTTCCCCTCCAAGTCACACACCATCCTGACTTGGAACTATATAGCCGTTCCTTCACTGTCGCTGGGCCAAAGTCCTGGAACTCCCTTCCTAAAGCGTGTGGGTGTACCTACCTCACATGGACTGCAGTGGTTCGAGAAAGCAGCTCACCACCACCCTCTCAAGGGCAATTAGGGATGGGCAATAAATGCTGGCCTGGCCAGCGACGCCCACATCCCATGAATGAATAAACAAAAAATCCCAGGACGCCCATCAAGAACTTTACTAAAGCACAGACGAATCTGTATGAAAGGAAAGAATGAATAAATAATCAAGGCTCCTCTTGACTCTCAGCTGATAACAACTGTGGGAAAAGAAGGACTGACCAAGTAGTTCAATTTTCAATCTTTATGTTATTTTGAAAAAGCTATCATATTTCAATTTGACTAGTTAGTGGGCTGGTTGAAAAAACTGGGGTAGTAATTAGTTATGGTCTACTTTTGGGCACATAACCAACAGTGCATACACAACCATGTATCTGAATTGGGAGGTCTGAGGCTTGCCTTCAATTAGGTGTTATGCTAACGTGCTTTTTTGAATGATAATTTTCCTTAATCCACTGACTGAAGATCTGAATTTATTTTTTTCAGAAGACATTTTTAAAAGACCAGCTAAGAAGGATGGCTTTGCTGGCAGCTTAAGAAGTCTACCTAACTTGCAACACTGTATCCTACACTGCAATATTTGTGAGGAGGGAAACAAAATGTCTGCTAATTTCCTAGCAAGAACCAAGACCCAGGAAGTTTAAGGGAACTGCTTGTTCTTTTTCTTTTTCTCAAGAGAGAAATACTGCTAACTGCTATGTTTTGAATCATTAAATGACTGTTATGTGACAAACCCCTCCCCATCTGTGGTTTTAAGCTTGTGTTTTCTCTGTAGCAGGGAAGAAGCAACTGGACTCTGACACGTGCAGACCCAACTGAGGGTCTCTCTCTCTCTCTCTCTATTTCAGCTTGAAAGCTTTCAAATCCTGCCTGTTGACTGACCATTTTTGCATACTCTGGCTACAATCAGAAACTCCTTGGAAGAAATAATCCGCATTGCCGTCTCCAAGAGCCCAACTGAATCAGTAATCTACCTCTTCAAACTAAAAGCCTCAGGAACACCGAATTCAGCTAGAAGCCAGCTGAATCATCATTCTATGGACTCTAATTCAACCAATCTACCCTTCCCCACTCCGTAACCTAGTAGTGTGTGTGCAAACCTCCAGAGTCTGTGTGTGAGTGAAAGTTGGTGTATTGTTTATTATTTTTATTCGTTCAATTTAGGTACAATAAAGTTAACCGCTTTCTTTGTTAACTCAAGAAAAGCTGTCTGATTGGTTCTTGTTATGACCATAGTTAGTAATCGAACACCTACTAAATTGGCCAGTAGTTCCACTTTAAAGAAAGAATTAAAATTGTTGTGGTCAAACAAGGAGAGGGAAAAGAGGGAAGCCCTTTGACCCCTCCTCACTTGACCGTAACATAAGCCTCAGGCCTCACCTCAATATCTCACAAGAGGCAGCTCGCCCATTTCAAGTGAATCAGTTCTGGGCCAGTTACCTTGGTGTGATGGGGTCAGGCAAGTCCTAGAGTGAGAAGGGCAATGAGAGAGGCATTGATTACAGGCCAGCTGCAGCCCTTAGGAAAGCTTTGGAGCAAGAAGGAGAACTCATCCTTCTCCTCCTCCTCCTCCTGGCTCTACATCAAACTTTAAAAAGCTGAAGAATACTGCATGGAGAAAGCCCAGCTCCTGATCTCAACACCGTCCTATTTAGATGGGATGTCCTAAAATAGGCATTAGGTTCCTCATATACATATGTAAGGGATCCAATGCCTGTTTTGGTGGCTGCCAGGGGCACCTAAAATACCGTCCGATCCAAGTTGGTAATTTTTAGCTCTGTTCTGTGCCAATAAAGGGGTGCAACAGAGGCTAATTTCTCCCCCACAGTTTCCAGTTAAAAAAAGAAACTTGCATTTCATGATCACCGGATATCGCAAAGCACTTTAAGTCTCTTAAGTCTTTTTGCAGTGTAGTGACCATTGTAATGTAGGAAACACAACAGCCAATTTGCACACAGCAAACTCCCACAAACAACAATATGATAATGACCAAACAATCTGTTTGTGTGATGTTGATTGCGGGATTAACATTGGCCAAGACACTGGGGATGGTTCCCTGCTTTTCTTCAAAATAGCGCCATGGCATTTTTTACATCCACCTGAGAGGGCAGCCGGGGTCTCGGTTGAACATCCCATCTGAAAGGTGACACCTCCAACAGTGCAGCCCTCTCTCAGTATTGCACTGGAGTGTCAGCTTTGATTTTGTGCTCAAGCCCTGGAGTGGGACATGAGTCAGAAACCTGCTGACTCAGAGGTGAAAGTGCTACCCACTGAGTCACAGCTGACACACATGAAATGACATATAGACAGCATTCAGTGTTTTTAGTTGCACATTGCACTTTCCCATTTCATGCTATTTTGAATGTAAAACAAAAACATTCAGTGCATGGTATCCTTAATAACAGGAGACACTTTTTCCTGTATTTCCTGATGTCTTAAATGATAAAGATACAAAGTAGACTGCTGCCACTCCCAGTGAATCCTGGGAGTGTGTAAATAATCATCAAATCAAAGGAACTGTTAGGCGGAAGGTGCATCCTGGGAGTGTGCGTGTCCACCAATTTAAGGAAATGACAATCTGAGCTGCTGTCAACCCAGTCAATTAAAACAAAACACTTGATGTGAATGGCTTCCTTTCTTTCATGGTCATGTAAGCAGCCACCATTAGTTAGGTGTGCCCATGCTATCTTTCCAAACCCCTTCGAGGAACAAATTTCCATCTTTCTTAATTTCCTGCAATTGTTCAAGCTAAAGCTGAAAAAGCTATGTCTCAAGTCTGTAAAAGGAGGGACACTGGAACTCGCTGTTTCCTGTCAGTCACCAGAGTCACTGCCAAAAGGGGAGGTAAAAGTGGAATTGGGCCATTCTAATAAATGAAGGAATTTTACCAGACACAGTGCAGAGCCATAGAATCTATGGACCTGTAAAATTAAAGTATACTTTCAAACTGATGATAAATACTGCCATCTTTCCTTTTCAGTTGTAGCATATGGTATCAAAACCACACTCACCAAATATGCATATTTTTAAGACATTAAGACGAGGCCATTACCAACCGAATTTAATTTTTTTTTGTTAACAAATAGCACGGACAAAAGCTTAGCTGATGCATATGTGCAGCAAATTCAAAGTCAATGGAAACTGTGTGTGTGGCAACTGTACATTTCCAGGAAGAGTTGATAAGACTGGATATTGCAAATATAGACATTCACTACTTTCAAAGATAATAACTAAGTCCAGGCTGATTCTCATGATAGAGGCTTCTGTTGATTTCATTAATACTAAAAAAAATCTTAAACTGAAAATGTAAATATTTTTGTGCTACAATGTCTATTGCAACTGGCTCAAAATTTGATGCTTTCAATTATGAGCTGATCTGGACAAAACAACTGAGTCCAAGTTTGCAAAAAGATATAAAACAACACCATAAACATGCCATAAGCTTGGACTAATTCTCTTTGAATACAGCTTCATTTCACTTCATAATGAATTTAACAGTCCTTGTTAATGATCATTGTTAAGATAGATGAAAGAAGAAGTTGAAAATTTTCAGTTCAAAAGTAGAATTTCAATTTTCAAAGTCTCATTTCCTCAGAGAGTGTGCACCCTGCAACTGAATAATAAGAGCATAAAGCTCCTGATTCAGCCATTCAGACTGATTAACTAGCTATAATTCAAATGAGCATTAGTATTAAAACAGATGTGTGTTTTAGTGACCAACACAACTAATTTTTTTCGAGCTATTAACTGACTTTATTTATGTTTGAAATCTAATCTTTCACATACCACACATCCCTAAAAAAGTGTATGTTTATCTTCTGTTATTAGTAACATAGCTTGTGTTTTAATTTAGATTTAGTTTATTTTTATATTCAACAAAAAAATTCAAGCTCCAAAATTCTCTTCCAAGTTTATCACATTTTAGTAAGACAATTAAATATTTAACAAAATCAGATCATATTCCCATTTTACCATTTTTTTCCTGTTTTATTTAAACTTGCTTCGCTCTTTGACTATTGTAATAAACTATTTGGACAATTTTAACTGCCTTTACCTCTGCCCTGCATCAATCACAGTGCTGGACTTACTACCTATTTGTGTTCTCATTCCACCCTCCACCAGCTGCCAAGATTTTCACCTGAATCAGGTGAAATCCTCCTGAATTGATGCAAATAGGAGTCCTATGATGTACAGAGGACCCTCATTCAATTATAACAGCCTACTGGTCCAGGTCACTACACTCTGCAAAACCTGGTAGACAAGAGGAAGAGGCCCCAAAAGTGTTAAAATTTGTTTTTCTGGGCCTCCGGGTTCTACAAAAATAAAGTGGGCTGCTACCCTTTCTCAAGTTCCAACGATACACATTCCCCTGTCCCAGATGTATCTTTATGCCAACTGGCAACTTAGAGTCATTTTGGTGTATGTAGTTTGTCGGATATATGTTAATGAGGCTTGGCCTTCAAAATGGACTGAGGTTCCTACCATAAGTATTGGGTAGCTGGACCATGTATTCTGCTAGCTAGCCGTCAGCCTAGATTTTACATTTTTCTAATTAACAAATTGTCCCATCAGAATGTCTTGAGTTTATTAAACAATACTTTAGGAGTTACAAATAGGACTACTGGATACAGCAAAGAATAGTCTTGCCATTCCAAAATCTTTGGGAAGAAAGGAGCAAAGTTATTGCCGGAATCAGAGAATGTAATGTCAGCCATAATTCTATTTTTCCTTCAGGTTTTTCTTCCTCTCCAGAAACATCATATGCTTCAAATCTAGACAGAGCATCCAGACCTGAACCTGTTGTGACCTCATTTTCTTCTTCCACTGTTACTTGTAGCAAGCAAGTACTGCCTCTCCTCTCAAAAAAGGCAAGTGTCTTTCACAACCTCAAGATGTCATAAGGTGCTCTACTGCCAATGAAGTACTTTTGAAGTGTAGCCATTGTTGTTCACAATACACTGTTTTCATACTGGATAGCAGCACAAGGATAACATTCATATTTTGTAATTTATTATACAAATAACTGCCACTTTGGGAGGCCTGTTAAGTTCGAGAAATAATATCTCTGGACTATCCAGTTTTAAAAAAAAAATCCTTCACACAGCCAAACTTCTAGTACATTCAAAGTCACTCAAAGAAACCATTAAATTTCAAATCTATCATTAGAACACACACATTATGCATAAACATGATTTAATGAAGAGTCTAATTTCTTATCAATTTAGCTGACAGCTTTTTCAAAGATACTTTGATCAATTATCTAGTAAAAACACTTTGCAATAGAAAATCAAAAACTCATTAGGATGGCTGCCGACTTCAAAGAACAGATTGTGCATATCCGATGATTGATGCATTTAATGTCATGCAGGCGTCCGCAACCCATCTTAGGCCTCTCCCTTGGAATTCACCAGGGCGAGTAAGAAATCACATTGCAATATGGGGAGTTTAAAGGGGTGTGACCAGTCAAACATTAGTTGGTGCTTGACAAATCTTCACTCATTTTTTGAAGAAAATGTCACTATCGATAAAGGGAATGCAGTAGTATAGTATATATGTATTTTCAGAAGGAGTTCAATAAGGATTCTCACAAGAAGGTTGCCACAAAAAAAAGCTGTATTGTATACGAGGAAATGTAGCATGAATGGAAAGTTAGTGAATGAGCAGGAAGCAATGGTTTAAAATTAATGGCGAGCTAATGAAAAGTTTTGTTAGGATGAATGGGGAAGCCTATTTCTTCTGGTTGGGGAGCCAGTGATGAAGGAGTTAAGATGGGTTGAATGGTCTCATTCTGTGCTGTAAGCCTCCTGAGGTTCTATAATTCGAAAGACTGCTGTGTAACATGCTGGGTAGGATATGGCAGCTTGGCTCAACACTGTGCACTACTTAAAAAAACATTGAAATCAATGTGGAAGAGGAGGGAACATTTTAAGGAATTGCCAAGACAAGCCTACACAGAGTTATAGGGCTGAATGTTGTATTGGAGGTGGGGCTCCCGACGCCAGGCCAAAAAGGTGGGCGAAAGCACATCTCTGCCTTTTTGTGCCCCCTGGAATGATCCTTGGGTGTTTTTAAATCTAAGTTTCAGGAGCCGGGATCCCCATCCTTTTAAAGACATGCCGGTACTGCAGAAGCCTTGGATCCAGACCCAGCGCTGGAAACCCAGACCCCAGGTAAGTGAGGTAGGGTCACTGGGATGAGGCCAGAAGGCCCTGCCGAGCGTTTGTGAGAGGGTGGGTGTGAAATCCAGAAGGGGGGATGTCCTGGGGCTGTAAAGTGGTTCCCTACGGGGTTTCTCCATGGGCCACAGATTGCCCACGAAGGAGGTGCTCCTCCTCCAAGTCTACAGGGAGGGCGCCTCGTGTTACAAGGCTCCCTCCCAACATGGTGGTGGCACCCCCCGCCGCTGGGAAGATCCCAGCGGCGGCAGGAAGAGGCCCTTAATTGGCCATTAATAGGCCACTTAAGGGTTTCAATTGGCCTCTGGGCAGGAAGGCTGTTGTCGGCCTATCTTGCCCGCAGGAAGATCGCTTGGTGACAGGCCCTCTGCCGCCCCGTCACCCATCGCAATACTCTGTTCCCCCCTGCCTCTGACCCCACCTCAGGGGGCCCATAAAATCCTGGCCATAGAGTCACATGGAACAGAAGGAGGCTATTTGGCACATCAAGTCCAGACCAGCTCTCCATAGAGCAATCCAATTAATCCCATTCCCCAGCTCTATCCCTGTAGCCCTTTTAGTTTATTTCCCTCAAGTGCCCATCCAATTCCCTTTTGAAATCATTCATCGTCTCTGCTTCCACCAACCTGACACGGAGCAAGTTTCAGGTCAGTACCACTTGCTGCATAAAAATGTTCTTCCTCACAATCCCCGCTTCATCACTTGCCCAAAACCTTAAATCTGTGTCCTCTAGTCCTTGTACCATCAGTTAATGGGAAGAGACTGGTAAATCTCCTCTGTACCCTCTCAAGGACCATCTCTCAAGGACATTCTTCCTAAAGTGTGGTAACCAGAACTGGATGCAAAAGTCGTGTTGAGGCTTAACCAAAGCTTTATACAGGTTCAGCATAACTTCCCTGCTTTTGTATTCAATACCTCTATTTATGAAGCCCAAGATCCCATATGCTTGGCTACCTACCCTCTCAATATGTTCTGCCACCTTCAAAGATATATGCAGATGAACCCGCAGGTCCCTCTGTCCCTGTGCACACTTTAGAACTGTGCCATTTAGTCTATATTGCCTTTACCTATCCCTTCTGCCAAAATGTATCACCTCCCACTTCTCTGTATTAAATACACAGTGGTATCTTTTACTGGATTTGTGACCCACATAATCCTGCCACAAATTATTCTTCGGCAACCTGTTGTTGGGTTTATATTAGTAGCATTGTAGGGCAAGCTAGAGAAAGTCTTGGACTCTGGTAAAGGTCAACAGTTTAACTATTTACAGTTACTATATATACTCTCAGCAAGCCACCTAAGCTAGCATCCTTCATGCTGCTATACCACCTTCTTCTCAAGCCTATCTTACCTCGGAGAGTGGAGAGGTAGGCTCCAGCTCTGTCAGCAGCTGTGGCTGAGGTCGGCATGCGCTGGGTTTGAAGAGTGGAAAAAAAACGTACACTGACATCATGAGAAAACTGTAAGCTGATTGGTTGGTGAGTAACTACTGTTAGAGTGACTGTAAATAGCTGAAAAATCAGAACAACATAGATTGTTTCTTTTAACCATCAAATAGCTACTTTATAAGTCATAAGGTTAGTATTACAAAAGTTTTAGTTGGTGTAATTTGAGTAATTACTAATTGGAAAGTGCTGTTTTGACAGACTGTGAGGCATTGAGTTGGTTTGTGAGGGACTTCACTGTCAAGTGAAGTCTCTTCTTTTCTTTGCCTTTTCAGCCTCCATTATTTGGATCTTACTTCAGTACAGGGGAAGAAGCTGGCAAATAACTGGTAAGTTATTCTACTTATTACACTAACAATAATTAGTTTGTAAAGCTAAGCTATGGCAGGGCAGCTCAGCTGAGTGGAACGTGCCTGCTGTGGCATGTGGGAATTTGTGGATGCACCATGTGTGCTTGACAAACACATCTTCAGGAAGTGTCAGCAGCTACAGAAGTTTGAGCTCCGGGTTTCAGAACTCAAGCAACGGCTGGAGTCACTGTGGTGCATCCATGAGACACACAACAACATAGATAGCACATTAAGGGAGGTGGTCACACCACAGGTTAAGAATGTGCAGGCAGAGAGGGAATGGGTGACCGCCAGGCAGTATAAGAGAACCAGGTAGGTAGTGCAGGAGTCCCCTGAGTCGATTTCGCTTGCTAACCGATTTTCCATATTGGATACTGGTGAGGGCAAGGGTTCCTCAGAAGTGCAGCAAGAGCCAAGTACACAGCTGCACAGGAGGAGAGGATGAAGAATGGAAGGGCAATAGTGATAGGGGATTCGTTAGTTGGACGAACAGACAGGCATTTCTGCGGCCACAAATGTGGCACCAGGATGGCATGTTGCCTCCCCAGTGCCAGGGTCAAGGATGTCACAGAGCGGCTGCAGGATATTCTTCGTGGGAGGGTGAACAGCCAGAGGTCATGGTTCACATTGGTACCAATGACATAGGTAAGAAGAGGGATAAGGTCCTGAAAGCAGAGTTTAAGGAGCTAGGGAAGAAATTAAAAAGCAGGACCTCAAAAGCAGTATCTCAGGATTACTCCCAGTGTCACGTGCTAAGGAGCATAGGAATAGGAGGATTAAGTGATTTTAACATGTGGCTAGAGAATTGGTGCAGGAGGGAGTGTATCAGATTGCTGAGGCATTGGGATAAGTTCTGGGGTAGGTGAGACCTGTACAAGATGGATGGGTTGCACCTTAGCAGGAC
Source organism: Heterodontus francisci (assembly GCF_036365525.1). Classification (NCBI taxonomy): domain Eukaryota; kingdom Metazoa; phylum Chordata; class Chondrichthyes; order Heterodontiformes; family Heterodontidae; genus Heterodontus; species Heterodontus francisci. The sequence continues at coordinate 87,604,855 of NC_090377.1, forward strand.
CAGGACTAACATCCATGCAGCCGAGATGAAGGCCAACATCAAATACGATCAGAATGAGGAATAATGTTCAGACAAAGCTAAGGGCATTCTATCTGACTGCACACTGAATTCACAACAAATTAGATGATTTGAAAGCACAAATAGAAGTAAATGGGTATGATTTAATTGCCATTTCGGAAAGGTGGTTACAAGGTAACCAGGACAGGGAACTGAATATTCAGGGTTATGTGTCATTTAGGAGGGATAGACGGAGGAATAAAGGAGGTGGGGCAGCACTGTTAATAAGGGACAAGATCAATACATTAGTGAGAGAGGATCTTGGATCAAAGGAGCAAGATGCACAATCAGTTTGGGTGGAGCTAAGAAACAGTAAGGAGCAGCAAATATTTATAGGCCACCAAACTGTCGTGGTAATATTGGGTATGATATAAATCAGGAAATTAGAGCTCCATGTAGCATGGGCAAAACAGTAATAATGGGTAATTTCAATTTATATATGGATTGGGTAAATCTAATTAGCGCTAATGCTGTGGAGGATGAATTCCTGCAGTGTGCACAAGATGGGTTTCTGTTCAAGAACCAACTAGGGATCAGGCTATTTTAGATTTAGTTTTATGCAATGAGAAAGGGATCATTAATAACCTTGCTGTATAGGAGCCATTAGGAAATAATGGCCACAATACGAAAGAATTCTACATTAAGTCTGAAAGAGATATAGTTCATCCTGAAACTAGGGTCTTAAATTTGAACAAAGGAAACTATGAAGGTATGAGGGGCAAGTTGGCTATGGTAGATTGGGAAAATACATTAAAGGATATGACGGTAGGCAATTAGTAGTATTATATGGTTTACAACAAATATAATTCCTCAAAGGCACAAAAACCCAACAGGAAAGGTGACTCAATCGTGGCGAACAAAAGAAGTTAAGGATTGCATTAGATCAAAGGAAGTGGCTTATAAGGTCGCCAGGAAAAGTGGTAAACTCAAGGGATGGGAGCAATTTAGAGTCCAACAAAGGAGGATCAAGAAACTAATAAAGAAAGAGAAAAGAGATATGAATGTAAGCTAGCTAGAAACTTAAAGGTGGATTGTAAAAAGGAAACAATTAGCAAGGATGAATGTGGGTCCATTGCAGGTGGAGACAGGAGAGTTTTTGGTGGAGAATGAGGAAATGGCAGAGAAAGTAAATAATTATTTTCAGTCTGTCTTCATGGAAGGAGACACAGAAAATCCCCTCGAAATACTAGGGAACAAAGGGACAAAGGGACTTGTAAAAATGAAGAACTACAAGTAATTAGTATCAATAAAGAGGTAGTACTTAAAATTAATTGAATTGAAAGTTGATAAATCCCCTGGACCAGATGAGCTATATCCCAGAGTATCGAAGGAGGTGGCTCTAGGGATAATGGGTACATTGGTAGTTATCTTTCAAAATACGATAGATTCTGGAAGGGTTCCTGCAGACTGGAAAGTAGCAAATGTAATCCCATTATTTAAGAAGGGAGTGAGAGAAAAATGGAGAACCACAGACCTGTTAGTTTGATGTCAGCAGCAGGGAAAATGTTAGAATCTATTATAAAGGATGAGATAACTGGACACTTGGAAAATATGATTGGGCTGAGTCAACATGGATTTGTGAAAGGGAAATCATGTTTGACAAACCTGTGGGAGTTTTTTGAGGATGTTACTTGTAGCATAGATAAAGGAGAACCAGTGGATGTGGTGTAATTGAATTTTCAGAGGCTTTTGATAAGGTTCCACACAGGAGGTTAATAAGCAAAATTAGAGCACATGGGATTAGGGGTAATATACTGCAATGGATTGAGAATTGGTTAACAGACAGGAAGCAGAGAGCGGGACTAAATGTGTCATTCTCAGGATGGCAGGCTGTTGCTAGTGGGATACCGCAAGGATCAGTGCTTAGACCACAGCTGTTTACAATCTATATAAATGATTTGGATATGGGGACCAATTGTAATATTTCCAAATTTGCAGATGACACAAAACTGGGAGGGAATTTGAGTTTAGTGGAGGAATCAATTAGACTTCAAGGGGATTTGGACAGCCTAAATGAATAGGCAAGAACATGACAGATGGAATATAATGTGAATAAGTGTGAAGTGAACCACTTTGGTAGAAAAAAACAGGCAGAATATTTCTTAAATGGTGAGAGGTTGGGAAGTGTTGAGGTCCAAAGAGACCTGGATGTCCTTGTTCATGAGTCGCTAAAAGCTAGTATGCAGGTGCAGCAAGCAATTAAGAAGGCAAATGGTATGTTGGCCTTCATTGCAAGGGGATTTGAGTACAAGAGTAAAGATGTATTATTTCAATTATATAAAGCCTTGGTGAGACTGCACCTGGAGTATTGTTTTGGTCTCCTTATCTAAGGAAGGATAAACTTGCCATAGAGGGAGTGCAATGAAGGTTCACCAGACTAATCCCTGGATGGCAGGATTGTCTTATGAAGAGCAATGGCAGAAACTGGGACTGTATTCGAGTTTCGAAAAATGAGAGGTGATCTCATTGAAATTTACAAAATTTTTATGGGGCATCACAGGGTAGAAGTGGATAGGATGTTTCCTCTGGCTGTTGAGTCTAGAAAAAGGGGCACAGTCTCAGAATAAGGGTCAGGAGATTTAAGTCTGAGATGAGAAAGAATTTCTTTACTCAGAGGGTGGTGAATCTGTGGCATTCTCTACCCCAGAGGGCTGTGGAAGCTCAATCACTGAGCATGTTCAAGACAGAAATAAATAGATTTCTGGATACTAATGACATCAAGGGATATGGGGATAGTGGGGGGAAAATGGCTTAGAGGTAGATGATCAGCCAGGATCTATTTGAATGATGGAGAAGACTTGAGGGGCCGAATGGCCTACTCCTACTCCTGCTCCTATTTCCTCTGAGCCTATGATCCTATATGACTGTTACATCATCGTTCATACAGTGGGAGATGTCTCTCACTGGCTTTAATATTAACCCTTTACGTCCTTATACTACATCTCCCCCAAGTCTTTATCCAATATTTTTCCAAGCATATATACCTTTATGAGTCTCTACTACTGTCTCTCTCCATTCCAGGTTTGTTTCCTTCTGTAGGTGTTTTCTCTTTCTCGTAGTCATGAGTCTTTAATCCAGGCAGTAATTGTTGAGGCAATACTGGAAGCTGCGTTCTTAACTTCCTTCCCATTAGTAATTCTGCTGGTGATAATCCTCACAGCAGTGGAGTTGAACGATAAACGAGGAGTGAGATAGGAAGATTTTCATTTTTCTTGAGTGAAGATTTTATGGTTCTCACACCTCGTTCTGCTTTGCCATTGGACTGTGGATACCTCAGTGAGCTCGTAAGATACTGAAAGCCCATCTTCACGGCAAACTGGGTAAAACATTAATTCGCGAACTGTGGCCCATTTGTCTGATAATATTTCATCTGGAATCCCATGTGTCATGAAGGATTCTGATAACTACCACGGTGGTTGTAGAATGTAATCATCTGACTTCTATCCACCTGGAAAAGTAGTCGATAATGATGATATTTGACTTCCCATCGAACATGAATAAATCCATGCCTAGCCTTTGCCAAGGTCTAGTTAGAAATTGGGTAGTAAAATACGGTTCACGCTGTTCTGGTGATGGATGATCTATGGTTGCCTTCTAATGCATTGGCTGATGAGTTGAAGGAATTGTTTACCTTTGTTTGCTACCTTTTTAATCAACTACAGCTCCAAGCATGCATTCCTGCTCAGTAAAGAAAATTCTTGATGGTGTAAGACATATTAGGTCTCTCCCAGTTGTCTTCCTTTTATGCTGAAGAGTTGCTTGGAGTTTGCCTTTTATTCATAGTTGTGTCCCACCTGGACCATGCAACTGTATATCTGTCGGTTGCAGGTAATGTCTCTTCACCCATGGCTCTTGGTTAGACAATACCGTGACGCTAGCTTTTGTGTCAAGCTTAAAATTCGTGAGGTGTCCATTCACATGGATGTCTGCTGTCCAGAAATATTGGTCTGGATGACTGATTTGTCCTAAGAACTCGCCTGGTTCTTTCTATTGTGGGTATTGCTGTATTTGATTCACTGCTCTTTGCGCGAAGGTCTTCCGTTTTGTACCTCTTAAGCGCAGAAATTTTGCTGTGGCATATCTTCCTATAATATCCAGTTTTTTGACATTTAAACACTCAGCTTTACTTGCTGAGCACTGCTCTCGTCTGTGGGTCTTCTCGGCTCCACAACATTGGCAAGGTTTTCATGCACCTTCTCACCTGTGTGTTTTTTCTGTTCCTCAAAGGATTTCCCTGGCTTTGGCTTAACCAGTTGGACGGGCATTGGACTCCTTCCCATCCACAGCTTGTCTTCAGCTTGTAGGATGTCCCTAATCTGTGTGTGAACTTCAGCCTGTCTTACAATTTGAATGGCCTTTTCCAGTGTAAGGTCTTCCTAGGATTGCAACAGGTATAACAAGGATTCATCCACTATGGTGGTGACTACCTGTCTCTGATTAGTTCTGCCTTTAATTTGCCATATTCGCAACCTTCTGCCAATCTGTAAAGGTCATTAATATAGGAGTCTACAGATTCACCTACTTATTAAATTTGCCTCTTTGCAAGATTTTATTGGTACGGAGATTGAAATACTTATCAAAGGCTTGGAGTACCTCTTTGAATGTATCGGCAGCCTCGTTGATCCCTTGTTGGACAATTATGTTGTCCGCTATCTCTCCTATGGAATATAGGACGGTGTTCACTTGCTCCACTTCAGTTTTTGTATCAAGTTGAAAAGCAATTCTGAACCTTAAGAACCGTTTTCTCCATTCTAGCCAATTTTGAATCTCATTGGAACTTTTTTGATTCTGGAAACTTGCAAGCATTCTCAATTTTGGATCCATTTTTCTTCCTTTTGTTTGGTGGGCTTTGCTAGGGTGTTACCCTTTAATTTTAAATTTTTTAGACTTGGCTTGAGGTGCTCGCGTTCTGTTTGGGGTTTTCCCGCGCTCCCCGACCTTTCCCACACTTCTGACAATTATCGCGCTCTTTCTCCTCAGCAAAGCTGAGCAATGGCTGCCGACTGTACTCTCCTCCCTAGTCGCCAATTTGACCTAGATCGCGTTGAGCACCCATTTTTTTTTCCCCCAGTGTGCTGTTTAAATTAATGGTCAGTTTCACTGTCACACCAATCCTGGATTGTCGCCCGGCATGAAGACTCAGACCGCTGGATGTACTGGAATTACCAACGCAGAGCCCCATGCTGCTGTGGTGTGGTCTGAGAGGCTGCAGAGCTCTCCACAGCCTCTTCTGCCAGTCAGTAGTTTTCTTACCATACCAGGCCAGTATTTATCTTTAAATTTCTCTGTTGTTCCCCTGGTGTTTCTTCCAAAGGTAAGGAGATCTTCAAATTCTCCTGGTCGCTTTCACCGTTGCCACCATGTTGTGCTGTTGGGTTTGTATGATTAGCGTTGTAGGGCATTCCAGTGAAAGTCTTAGACTCTGGTAAAGGTTAACTAATCATTCTATTATTTACACTTACTATATACACTCTCACCTAAGCTAACATCCTTCATGTTGCTATATCACCTTCTTCTCAAGCCTATCTCATGTGACTGTTACATCATCACACATACAGTGGGAGAGGCATCTCTCACTGTCTTCAGTATTAACCCGTTGCATCCTTATACTACACTTAGATTAGATTAGATTAGAGATACAGCACTGAAACAGGCCCTTCGGCCCACCGAGTCTGTGCCGACCAGCAACCACCCATTTATACTAATCCTACACTAATCCCATATTCCTACCAAACATCCCCACCTGTCCCTATATTTCCCTACCACCTACCTATACTGGTGACAATTTATAATGGCCAATTTACCTACCAACCTGCAAGCCTTTTGGCTTGTGGGAGGAAACCGGAGCACCCGGAGAAAACCCACGCAGACACAGGGAGAACTTGCAAACTCCACACAGGCAGTACCCAGAATCGAACCCGGGTCCCTGGAGCTGTGAGGCTGCAGTGCTAACCACTGCGCCACTGTGCCGCCCACTTGTATTATTTACTACTGGCCCAAGCCAAACTTTCACACAACTTTACAGCTCTTTTTCATTTTTGAGTATGCATACCCAAGAAGAGGCACAGGAATAAAAGCAAAATACTGCAGATGCTGGAAATCTGAAATAAAAACAGAAAGTGCTGGAAATACTCAGCAGGTCTGGCAGCATCTGTGGAGAGAGAAGCAGAGTTAACGTTTCAGGTCTGTAACCTTTCATCAGAACATTCTGATGAAAGGTCACACAAGAGGCACAGCAAGTTATGTAAATGGGAGCAGGAAATAAAAGGAAATAAGCAGATTTAGTGAGTGTGCAAAACTGTGGCAGATGGAATTCAATGGCGAAAACTGTGAAGACATTCACCTTGGATCCAAGAAAGGCAAGTTGGAATATTTTCTCAATGGTGAGAGACGAGATCTTTTAAATTCCTCCATTGCAACTCCCCATCTCAGTAATGCTAACCCCAAAATCTCATAAATCAGGAGAAAAACTCTTAAAAATCGAGAGCTTTGGCATAAAAACCATGAGTGGCTATTTTCAAATATAAACCAATATAGATTGACAGTTGTTTTATAACCCTCATTAGTGGCTTATTATTGGCTTACCTCTAACAAGTCATATGAAGCTACACTTACTTCCACAGTTTACCTCAGATTATAAAAGCAGAAAAAGAGTGTAGTGCTCAAAGATTTTTGAACTTTCCACACCCGTCTTTCTATTTAATTTTCTTCGCACTTCTAATCCAAATTTAGGCTCATTAACATTTCCATTAGGAAGGAAATCGAGTTCCATGCTTTTAAATTTGTTAGTTCTGCAGTTTTGTCATTGGAGAGTGAATTCTGTGCATTGCCTCCCTGGGTTAAAATTGCTAAAACTGTCAGCTGTTAGCCTGTCAGCTGATTTGTAGACTCAGATTTTCGTGCACCTATGATTCTACTGTTGGGATACTGTAATAGATTTCACACTGTAAACACAGCAAGCCAATGTACAGATGTCATTCTCCTATCATGAGAACTGCAAAAGCACCAAATATGTTTAATTGTAAATGGAGACCCGATGACAGCATCAAGACATGCTTTAAGTTTGCTTCCAGTTGTGAAGAAATCAGGGAGCTTGGGCTGCCACAGGATGAAAGCATCATGGCAGCTGCCCAGGAAATTTGCTCACACCTGCATAATCTTTTCATGGTTACACATGTGTTGCACATTGATGAAGTGGAAACCCTTGCAGTTGACAAATGATCCTGGTTGTTCTGGGGGTGCCCGGATTACTACGTGTGTGTAGTTGATGGACAGTCTGGACCTGTGGGAAACCAGCCAGAGACACAAATCCGAGCACTCGCTCATTCTGACGGGAATCATCACAAGCAAAGTACACAGAATTGTCAGCCTTGGCAAACAAGCCATCAATCACCTGTCCTACACATTTGTTGGCGACTGACTGGGAGATCCTGGATATGTCTGCGACACAGACTTGGAAGAATCCCGAGGCAAAGAAGTTGTGGACAACATTACTTCTAAACTGCGCAGGCATGCCTGGAAGTTACTACACAGAGTACACACATGTCGTACCCTTTAAGATACTGCACCTGTGTAGTTGCGCAAAAAATTTAAAGGTACCATGCTCTTAAATGAATAGGCCAAGCACAACAAAAAAGAGGGGTTGCAGGTTGGGGGCAGTGATGACATTGAGAGTCACTGGTCATGCATGGCTACCAGATTCAGCAGGCCTTCTTCCAGGTGGCTGCAGATGTCTGCCATCACCTGACGTGGTATCCTGAACCTCCTGCGAGACTAATATTCAGATATATCAAGGAAACTCAGCCTCTGCCTGTAGATGCTGTTTTGCAGATAGCGCCTCCTGCAAGCTGCACCTCTCTGCTGGTCCACACTCTGCTGGCCTCCCCGCTCTGGTGTTGCTCATTGTGATATGCAGCTACAGGGCTGTGACCAGCAGCTTGCTAGTCCTGGTGCTGCTGCTGGTCATGTTGTGCCTCCTCTTAGGTTCAACCTAAGGCAGCATAAGCAGCATCCATCTTGACATGATAGAACAAACCTCCAAAGTATAGATGAAACCTTCAAAGTATTGAAGACACCTCCAAAGTGTAGAAAGTTATTTCTCAGCAAAATTACGATGAACAAACCATTTCCCACTAGCAGGGGTAAGAAACCTGCAGTGAGTACTGAATATTTATTTCCATATTCCCCTGAGATTGATTCAGAATCACAGAATTGTTACAGCGCAGAAGGAGGCCATTTGGCCCATCGTGTCTGCACCAACTTTCCGAAAGAGCAATTCACCTAATGCCATTCCCCTCCCTTCTCCCCGTAACCCTGCACATTCTTCCTTTTTATATAACGGTCTAATTCCGTTTTGAATGCTTCAATTGAACCTGCCTCCACAACCCTCTCTCAGGCAGAGCACTCCAGATCTTAGCCCCTTGCTGCTTGAAAAAGCTTTTCCTCATGTCACTTTTGCTTCTTTTACCAATTACTTTAAATCTGTTCCCTCTCGTTTTCGATCATTTCATGAGTGGGAACCATTTCTCCCTATCTACTCTGTCCAGACCCCTCATGATTTTGAAAACCTCTATCGAATCTCCTCTCAGCCTTTTTTTCTCCTGGGAAAACAGTCCTAACTTATCCAATCTATCTTCAGAACTGAAGTTCCTTATCCCTGGAACCATTCATGTGAATCTATTCTCCACGCTTCTTCAATGCCTTCACATCCTTCCTAAAGTATGGGGCCCAGAACTGGATGCAGTTCTCCAGCTGAGGCTGAACTAGTGTCTTATACAAGTTCAACATAACCTCCTTGCTCTTGTACTCCATGCCCAAATAATAAAGCCCAGGATATTGTTTCTTTATTAACCACTCTCAAAACCTATCTTGCTGCCTTCAATTATTTATGTACATATACACCCAGGTCCCGCTGCTCCTGCACCCCTTTTAGAATTGTGCCCTTTATTTTCTTTTATCTCTCCATGTTCTTCTTGCCACAATTGCCTCTGTGTACTCACCTTGCTTTCACTAGTTCGCCTTCCACTTTGCAGCAATTAAAGGCCAATTGAGGTAGCGTAAAATCCAATTGACAGACATTTTACGTCAGCTGTCACATTTTACGTCTGTCAGGAACCTGGCAATTCTCAAAGAGCGGCAACCAGTGTATCTGTGAAGGAGTTGGAGGTACTGTTTTTTTCATTACACTCTGATAGATTTGTGCACCATTTTGAAGTTGGGAGCTGTTTTTGCTGGTCCACCAGGGTTCACCTGAGTGAAACTCCTGATAGGGCCACAGTATCACTGATTTATTCTGTGTAGGGGAGTGGGGGGGGTGGGGGGTGGGGTGGGGTGGTGTTGTGTGTGCCTGTCCTTGCAGCAGGCTGTAAATAACTGTCCTCATAACATCTCTGGGACACTGCAGCCATGGGAATTGTCCACTCTGGAGGTGGCTTGTCTACTGAGGAAGACTATGCCACAAGGAGGGACAGGAGGACAAGTGGCCAGAGAAATCAGCAACCTGCTGGCCAAGTGCAGCCTGGTAATGGGGGAGGAGCAGAAGGTCACACCCGGAGCAACCTCCTGTGAGGAGACGAGTCTACCCAGCAGGCAGGGTGTACTGCCCACTGTTGAGCTTTCTGCAGATGTTGGAGCGCCAGTACCATATTAGGCTGCACCTGTCCCGAGAGTCTGTCACAACTCTGTGAGAGATGCTGGCAGTGGAGGTCGCTTCCAATTGTGTGGGTGGCCATCCAATGCCAGGCTCAATGAACCTAACAGTCGCTCTGAACTTCTATGCATCAGGCTCCTTCCAGGCTTCCACAGGAGACATGTGTGGAATCTCTCAATCAGTGCAACACTGCATTAAGGTGGTAACTGATGCCATATTCAGGTGTGCCAACCAATTCATCAAATTCCACGCGGACTCCGCCAGTCAGGCCAAGAGAGCCAGAGGATTTGGCGCCATCGCTGGGTTCCCCATGGTCCAAGGCATGATTGACTGTACATGTGGCCATTAGAGCTCCTATAGGTCAATCAGGGGCCTTCATTAATTTAAAGGGGTTTCACTCAATGAATATGCAACTTGTCCGTGACCACCATAAGAGTATATTGCAGGTGTATGCTTGTTATCTTGGAAGCAATCATGAATCATTCATTCTTTGGAACTCTCAGGTGCCAGCACTATTCAGCCCGTCACCCCCCACACCACCCACCCCCCCACCCCCACCCCGGGTGCCTGCAAGGATGGATACTTGGCAGCAGCGGTTATCCGCTGATGACATCGGTGAGAAACCCATGGCATGAAGCAGAGGAACGATACAATGCAAGCCATGCAACCACCAGAGCCATCGTAGAGCAGACTATAGGTCTTTTGAAAATGAGATTTAGGTGTCTCGATTGCTCAGGTGGTGTCCTGCAGTATTCACCAGCAAGGGTAGCTCACATTGTTGTCGTCCACTGCGCCTTACATAACCTGGTGCTGCAGAGAGGGGAGGCTGGATGAAGAGGACACTGTTCAGCACAAGGCATCCTCAGATGAGAAGGGTGAAACTGCTGAGGATGATGAGCAAGGGGCGCAGCCACCTGAACAGTGGGGGGGAGGGAGCTGGAGGTTTGCGGGAGTTGAGTGCAAGGGAGGCACTAATACTCAGGCATTCCTCCTGAATGGAGGCTCGTCATGTCTCGTCATGTCCAGAGACTGACATGTCCGTCTGAAATGAGGCATTCACATCAGCTGGAAGTGCAGAAGCACTCACCTGCAGGTAGAAATCTCAGCTGCAACGGGCCACCTTTCCCTCCAACACGACAAGGCCTGAATGTGCCACCTCGCCAAGTCTCCACCTCATGCAGCACAACATCAGCATTGACTTGTGACATGAAAGATATAACAGCAAGTAAATATTTACAAATCGTACCAGTGACCCCATAGTGCAATTATTGTGATATTTGAAACGTTTGCAAATGCTCACGCATGTCAATGACCCCTCGCCGCCAACCACAACAGAGGCAGGTGGCTGTTCAGACTATCCCGTGACTTTGGATGACTTTGGTGGGCATCCTCTGCCTGCCTGAGGCTGTGAGGGCCCCTGCATGTTGAGGTGACCCTGAGCAGTCCCAGGAGCATCCTCTGACACCATTAGATTGAGTAGCTGATGTCACTGGCAGAGGGGACAAGGAACTGCTGAATATCTCAGGAGAGCCCTGACAGAAGCCCCCGATGCATTCTGCTGCTACTCCTGTGCTCTCTCAAGGCTCAATTAGGCCTCCCTGCTGACCTCCGAGGGATGAGCATCTTCGGGATTTCACAGGAGCCTCATCGACAGCTTGCTAAGGTACTGCTCCATGGAGTTCACTTTCTCTGTGAGATTTTGCAGGGCCTGCAGGATCAGGCCCTCCACAGATGTACAGAGGACAGGGACTGTGCGCTACTCACGACCTGGATAGCGATCTCCAAAGTCCAAGCCATAGCACATAATGTCTCTGGTAACTCCGCCAGATCTCCACACTCCGCACACTGCATCTGTAGCATCTCCCGCCGAATAGATGTCATCAGAGGCTCATCAGCATGGGGCTCTGCACTGGCCTGGCCTCCCACAGTCCTCCAAGTGCCAGAGGTTTCGGCTGGTACTGCCTCTGGCAGCTGGTCCGACACTTGTGTGGTGCTGGCACCAGGTTGTGACTACAAATCCGAGGAGGCATGCGTGCCAACCAAGGTGACTATCACTGAGCTGGCGCTTGATGCAGGGAGAGGATGTGACGCTGCACTCTTTGAGGTCCACTCCTCCTCCTCAGATGTGGACAGATGAGCCCCGGAGATGATGCCTGGCCGCTGCTGTATTTCACCTGCAGGGAAAATCAGAATGATCAGCTGTGATCAGCACTCTGGAATGAAGGACATGTCTTTTGGCTGTGGGAGGAAACCGGAGCACCCGGAGAAAACCCACGCAGACACAGGGAGAACTTGCAAACTCCACACAGGCGGTACCCAGAATTGAACCCGGGTCGCTGGAGCTGTGAGGCTGCGATGCTAACCATTGCGCCGTTGTGCCGCCCTCTGCTGCCCGATCTCCTCTGCTACCTCCAGCCATGCCTTCTTGGTGACTTGGGGAGGCTTTCTCTTTCCGTCTGCTGGGAAGAGGACCTCCCGCCTTGCCTCAGCTGCCTGGAGGAGGACATGAGGGGAGTCTTCAGAGAATCTTGGTGCCATGCAGTTGCATCTCTCTACCATTGCAGCAAGCGGGTTCTGGTCCATCTCTGGTATATTAATGTTTACTGAGGGGTCACCCCCTTAATTCCTGTGGCATTCCTTTCACTCTCAGGCAGTCATATCTCTTCTACTAACATGCTGCTCCTCAAAATGTCCTAGTTGCTACAGGTAAACCTCTCAGAGCCACTGAGGTTACTGAAAGCCCTTTTAAATGGCTTTCCGCACCTTCTTATGGCTCTAGTCCTGCCCCTGCCAATGTTTACCCTCCCGCCCGTGCACGCCCTTTTCTGTCATAAATATGCCGACGAGCCACTAATTGGACATTAGCGCTGGATCGTGGGGGCAGCTGAGTGCAGAGCGGGAGCGACTTCGGCACCCGCTTCTGCCTCCAGGAATGCGGACCTGCCGGGAAAGGTAAAATTCCAGCTGACGAGAGGGAAAGAAAGATTGGATTAAGAGAGGAAGAAAAAAAAAATGGAAACAAAAAGTAAGAAAACTATAAATTTAAAATTTTAAAAAGCTGCAGTTTCAAGTGTTCTCCATTCTGGGCAGGAAAGCTTGAATGTTAATGCAAGAACATAAATCTCATTATTAACCAGGTCCTTACATCATTAAGTACCATTCCTAAATTTCAGCGGCAAGTTTTTATAGCAACATTGCAAATGCAGCAATTTCTTGTAATTCACTGGGTGGCTGAAGGTGAGTGCCCTTTTTTGTGAGGCTAGCCTCAAAACATGCAGATGCTGACTCTAATACTCAAGTTTGTACAGTGTCAGTATCTGAGCTGGTGGCTGCAAGTGTCAGATCAAGTGATGGTGCCTTTTCATCAGTGGTGTTCTTTTGCACTCTCTCTTCCTCCTAGGGCTGCTGTGGCTGGGCAGCCAGCAGCTGTTGGGTATATAAAAGCAGAAATTCAGATGGGGAGGGTCTGGGTGAGGAAAGCTGGGTGGGTTGGAAAGCAAGTCCATGATCAAACCATCTGCTGCTTACACTTCAGGCCAGATAGCAGGATGAAAGTGAGGTGGGAGTTGAGAAGAGGCATAAGGCAATATCTTACCACCAGCCTCAATATTCTTGGTGATGCCAGGCGTAATAGGCTCTGTTGCAGCTGGACCCAACTTCTCCGTGGAGCTCAGCGGGTGCAGGTGAGCCTGTCCCCTGCCACTTCTGCTGTGCTCCCTTCTATTTCATGCCATCTTTCCTGCAAGACGGAGAGAAAAATGCAGGTGAATGTGTTGCACTACATTTGGGTGATGTGCTTGCTACAGATGAATAGCTGGAGGCATGTGGAAACAGGAAGAGGTGGGTGTGAGCCTGGCAACATTGGTCAGTGTGTAAGGGTGAGGTGGAATAGCTGGATGTTCGATGTGAGTCCCGAGTGCCAGGGAGTGCTGATGGCTGAGTGATTGAGGTGTGGAGCATTGAGTAGTGTAAGAGGTTGATGATGTGATAGGAAGGAGATTTCATTTGAAGATGCATTCACTGACCTTGACCATCCGCATGAGATCATTAAACCTTTTCTGACACTGCTACCAGGTCCTTGTTACCAGACTCCTTGCATGTATCTCCCTGTTCACCTGCTTCCATTCCCTTCAGAGGATCCAGAAGGTCAGCGGCTTTGCACCGACTGTGCTGCAGCCACTGGGGAAGCACCTCAAAGATGCTATGGGGTAGGCAAAGTCACATGGGAAGCACTAAAAGTGATTAGTCTATTTTTGTATGCATTATGCAATGATTGGATTTTTTGTGTTGTCAGAAACAGGATGATGTAATGGTCATTGATAGAGGAAAGATACAGACTGGCACTGTTAGTGATCGGGGAGATGTGGTTGAGGATATTGGTATTGCTTGTGAATTATCTCATTATGTAGAGCCTGAGCAGAAAGGGGCTGTCCTTGTTGTATCCTCCCTTCTCCTTCCAGTTCCTTCACTTTCTGCACTTCATCTTCTTCCCCAGTTTTTTACCTGATAATTGGTGGCAAGAGCTGTTCCTTCACAATGACAAGTTTGTGGAGCATGCAACATACTACGACAAATCTTCATACCCATTCAGCAGAGTACTGTAGGGGTCTTCCAGTGCAATCCAGGCAGCGAAAGTATTGCCTGAGAATGCTGATGGTGTGCTCCATAATGTTCCTTGTGGCAGCATGGCTGTCATTGTGGACCTGTTGAGCATGTGTGTGTGGGTTCCAGACCGGAGTCATGAGTCAAACCTTGAGTGGATAACCTTTGTCACCCAGTATCCATCCTTTCACTTGCCATGTTGGATCAAATACAGCTGGAACAGAGAGCTGCTGCAGAAAGAATGAGTTGTGACTGCTGCCAGAATAATGGGCATTTGAATGCATGATGCGTTGCCTGTGGTTGTATGCCAGCTGCACATTGAGGGAATGGAATCTCTTTTAGTTCATGAAAATGGCCAGGTCTAAGTGCATGCATAGCAATGTGCATACTGTCAATGGCACCCTGCACCATGGGGAAGCCTGCAATCTATGCAAACCCTTTAAATTACTCACCTGTTTGTCTCTGGCAAGAGAGAATGAAATGAAAGTGTTTCTTTGTGTAAACAGAGCCTCAGTGAGCACCCCTCTGCAGCATGTATTGTAAACTATAAAATGTTACATATAACTCCAGCAGCAGTCTGGAAGGAACCAGACGCACAAAAGTTAAGAGCTGTAGTTACTTTAACCGCCACAGGCAATACTGTTTTTGTCCTGCTTTGAGATTGCAGATGTGGTTGCAGCAGTTGGGAGATTTCAGTAACAAATTCTTTTGTGAATCAAAGACATCTCCTGCATTGGTCCTCACAGAAGTTGAAGTAAAAGAGTTGCTCTTTAAAAGCCCACGGTGGATATTGCTTCCTGCTGAGAGCCCTTTTCTTTTCCCCCTCCTACTCCTCCTCCCTCTTCAAGCAGCTTGTTCTGCTCTATGTGCCTTCTCTTCATTATCCCAGTCATGCTCAAGCCCCAGACGAAGTCCTACCAGGCTACCCATGTCTGGAAGCATATTATTTCAGCACAAACTTGTCACTGAACAGAAAAGTACTTCAGCACCAGCCGGACAACTTCCTATAGATTAATGAAATTTTAGTCATGTATACAAAAGCTCCAGAAACACGTACAATTGCATCAGTAGTCAAAAGAAATAATCCAGCAACAAATCTCCAATAGTCCATGATTCCTTTAAATAGCACTGGTGGGTGTGTGGTGGGGGTGGCAGGGTCTTTCATGCTGTTTAACATCGTAGTCAGCTGTGCAAGGTTAATACAGGGCATAGGCTGGTGTATGCAGTTTGAAAATGGTAGCGTGGTATCAGATCAGCATTCCACACTGATTTGCATCATTATCTCGCTGCTCTGCATGCTGCTGACTGTCGTTAGGTGCGCATGCAAACCTGTTAGTAGATGGAGTCCTGTGCACTTCCTGCCAGAAGTGTGCGTGCATCTCTGACCCCATTTTTGAGTGTTTGGTGGTCTAAAAGAATGGGGACTACACAAACTAATTTAGCCCATTAGGACAGGTGCCCAAAATTTTGGTCGAAAAGGAAGGTTTTAAGGAGTGGCTTAAAGGAGGAGAGAGAGAATGAGATAGACAGAAAGATTTAGGGAGGCAATTTCAACGGTTTGAGGCAGCTGAAGACATGACCGCCAATGGCAGAGTGATGAAAATCAGAGATACACAAGAGGCCAGAATTGGAGGATGCAGAGATCGCAGATGACTGCAGGACCGGTGGAGGTTACAGAGATAGGAAGGGCCAAGATTTGAAAACAAGGATGAAAATTTTAAAATCAAGACATTTCCAAACTGAATGTAGGTCAGTGCCAATGCAGATCAATGAGCACAGGGGTGATGAATGGTTGGACTTAGTGCAAGTGAGGCTACTGACAACAGAGTATTTGGTGAGCTCAGGTATAGGGAAGGTGCAAGGTGGGAGGCTGGTCAGTGGAGCATTGGAGTAATCAGGTCCAGAGGAAACCAGGGCATAGATGAGGGTTTCAGCAGCAGAGGAATTGAGGCGGAGGTGGGCGATGTCACAGAGGTGGAAATAAGCAATCTTGATGATGAAGTGGATATGAGGTCGGAAGCTCATCTCAGGGTCAAACAGGATAGCAAAGTTGCGAATTGTCTGGTTCAGTGCCCGAGAAAGGGATGGAATCAGTTGTTAGGGAGCAGAGTTTATGAAGGAGACCAAAACCAATAATTAGTTGGAGGGAATTTCTGCTCATCCAATACTGGATGTCAGACCAATGATGTGACAAATCAGAGGCAGTGGAGAGGTTGAGAGACGTAATATTGAGGCAAAGTTAGATGTTCTGAGTGTCCATGCGGAACCTGATGCGTTTTCAGAAGAAATTGCGGGGGGCAGCATATGGATGTGAAAATAGAAGGGGGTCAAGCAGAGATCCTTGGGGGACTCCAGAGGTAACAGTGCAGGAGCAAGAAGAGAAGTCATTGCAGGCGATGCTCTGGCTACAACTGGATAGATAAAAAGCCGAGGGCAGTCCCACCCAGCTGTCTGAAGGAAGAGACGTGTTGGAAGAGGATGGTGTGATGAACTGCGTCAAAGGTTACAGACAATTCGAGAATGATAACGAGAGATAGCTTGCTGCAGTCACAGTCTTATAGGATGCTATTTGTGACTTTGACAAAGGCCTTTACAGTGCTATGGGATGGGCAGAAACAGGATTGGAGGAGTTCAAACATGGAGTTGTAGGAAAGATAGGCATGGATTTGGAAGATGACGACAAGCTCAAAGGATAGGGAGGTTGGAGATGGAGCCGTAGTTTGCAAGGACAGTGGGTGAAGGATGGGTTTGTTGAGGTGAAGGGTGATGATAGTAAGTTTGGAGGGGAAGGGGACAGAATGGATAAATTGTCAAATGTAAGAATTTGAATGAAATTAGCTAAGCACTTAATGCAGCAAAACACAATATAATTAACAGCATGTACCATGTAGTTAAAAAGTCCATAAATATGTATGTTTTAAGTAGTATTGACTGTTACAACTCTAAATGTGTTTGGGAACGATCTAGAGTTAGTGAACTACAACGCGGAATTCATTGCATGATATTATATTGGTTTATGGGGCACAGATTGATTGGAAATACAATGCAGGTTTTGTTTCAGAATGATGTTTCGCTTGGCCATTGTGAAGACATTCTGTATGAGCTGTAATTTAAAGAATGGGCTTCAGTGAGCAGTCTTGATGGCCATTTAAGGAATCATCGTTTTGGAGCTAAAGTACAAAAGTACTGGCACTTTTTTTATAGTTTGGGTAGATAGCCAGTCATGTACCTGATAGAATTATTATTTCAGACTTGATACCACACAGGGAAAATCAATTAGCTGTCCTGGTCTTCTTGTTGCAAACATAAATCTAGAACAAATTGTACTTTCCGTTTTTAAAAAAAATATGTAATCTATATGGAAATGAGACATATTTATTATCCTTACAACAAACTTACAATAATTTACAACACAGATGCATCAACACAAAACTCTGAAACAAGACTAATAAAAAAATTCTGATGTATGCAAGACACTGTCTCATCTTTCCCCATTATTGTCAGCATTGGGTTTTATTGGTCTGCTGCTCAGGAGGGAATCAGGGCAAATATATCAGTTTGCATCTGGTGAGTCAAAGGTTACCAATAAAATTCTTATGTATTTTATCAAAATT
Source organism: Heterodontus francisci (assembly GCF_036365525.1). NCBI lineage: Eukaryota > Metazoa > Chordata > Chondrichthyes > Heterodontiformes > Heterodontidae > Heterodontus > Heterodontus francisci. The sequence goes on from NC_090377.1 coordinate 87,622,777, forward strand.
GCATAACTCTGACAAAATAGAATACATAGCGTGTGCCACAGCACATGAATAGCTTAACTATTTATGAATATCTGTCCCCTACACACTCAGGCTCACTGAGGCCTTCCAATACCCAAATTATTTATTCAATTTTTACAATGTGCAATTCCTCTACTGAGTCATTTCAGCTATTCGCCTTTGCTTGTTTCACCTGGGTTCTTTGAACCTCCTAACTCCTGTTACCCACAAATAGAACCATTATTTCAACCTCATCATTACATTAGGTCTTGTCAACTGTGTCTTTTCCAAGCTGCAATGCTTGTGGTCAGCTTCTACATGTACATCAACAACATCCAACCTTAACCTCTCTGCCAGTGTTAAACAACTAAGAGGGAAAGTTTTTGATTTTCATTGGAAATGGGTTTGATCCTTGGAAGGCCCTTGGGGATCGTGATGCAGGATAAACCAAGGCCCGTTCAAAATAATGCAGGCAGCACGCTGTGCAGCCCAGTGGTAAACTCACTGCTTATTAATTGCATATTAATTGTGTTTAATTGTATGTAGGTGGTGAATATTAACTGGTGATTCACTTGAATCCATACAAATAGACAAAGACTGTAACAGTGGTTGTTGGGTTAGAAGGTTTATGCTTGTAATGTGGATAAGAATATAAGAAAAAAAGAAATAGGAGCAAGAGTAAACCTTATGGCCTGCTGAGACTACTCCGCCATTCAATATGATCAAAGTTGATCTTGGGCTTCATCTCCATTTTCCTGCCTGCTCCCCGTATCACTTGATTCCTTGAGAGACCAAAAATCTGTCTATCCCAGCCTTAAATATATTAAATGATGGAAAATCCACTACCCTCTGGGGGAAAGAATTGCAAATTGCAACATTTGAGTGAGGAAATTTCTCCTCAACTCAGTCCGAAATGATCGTCCCTTTATCCTGAGACTGTGCCCCTGTGTTTTAGATTCCCCAGCCAGTGGAAACAACGGGGGAATTTTATTCTGGCGGTGGGGGTCTCGGCGTCTGGAAAAAGCGACACCGAGATACCCGCATCGCCCACTTCTCCAGAAGGTCTGCCCAATCTAGTGCCAATCAGGCACTTAAGTGAACAGTGGCGGGCCTTCCAAAGGATCAAGGACCCCGTCGCCGGGAGTCCTGCCCTTGGAGAGCTGCTGGCCAATCAGAAGCTGGCAGCTGCAGCACCACTGCAAAGGTGGTGGCTGCAGCTGGAGGAGCGCCTACTGGAGGCCAAGGAGCATTGCTGGAACCAGGACGCAGGTAGGTCAGGGCAGGAGGAGTCTAGTGGGGTGAGGATCGCGAGGGAGTGGGGAGGGGGGGTGTTGGCAGCAAGGGCAGGGGCGTGGCTTAGTGGACCCCCTCTTCCCCGGATGCCATTTATTTCATTGAGCCATTAAGTGCCTTTTAAATGAGGCCCCCCCCACTCCCCCCCCCCACTACGTCCCCGGAGCCAGGAAGCAGCCCGCAAGGTTTTTCATGCCAAACTTCCCGTGCAGCGACAGGGCCTCCCACCACATGGCTAATTGCGGGAAGAACACCTTAACTGGGGGTTAATTGCCCAGTCAAGGGCATCAATTGGTGGCGGGCCGGGAAGGCTGTTTACAGACCTTTCCATCCCAGACTAAATTTTGGCAGAGGCGGGATGGTGGTGGGAACCTCACCTGCCACCATGCTATCCCATTTTATGCTCTCCCTGTTCCAAACCCGATACGGAGGAGAGCATAAAATTCCCCAACTTCTCAGTGTCTAACCTGTCATGCCCCTTCAGAATCTTGTAAGTTTCAATGAGATCACCTCTCATTCTTATAAACTCCAAAGATTAAAGGCCCACTTTACTCACCCTCTCATCATAGAATAACCCTCTCATCACAGGGAACAATCTAGTGAACCTTCGCTGTACTGCCTCTAATGCAAGTATGTCCTTCCTTAAATATGGAGATCAAAACAGCACACAGTGGGCTGGATTTTGTTCTCTCCCAGGTGTCGGGGGTCCGTAGCGGAGGGGGACCTAAAGATGCCTCCGGGAGTGGGCCGCCATGCACCCCGACACTAGGAAGGCCCGGCCCAATATTACCAGTGGCAGCGAGGCCTCGTAGCGGCCTCCCCCCCGGTCAGTGACAGGATCCCACTTTGAATATTTAAATAAATTAACATTAATTAATTAATTAATGGTACTTGCACCGCTGCCTCATGTCCCCCTGCCATCTTTGGCCCGGTGGCCGGAACTCCCGCGCCTTTGGATCCCCGTCCAGGGAAATGAGGTGCCGCATTGGTGGGGGGCAAGGTAAATTTAACAGTGCGGTGGGAGGATCAAAGTAATATCACTGGTGTTGGGGATGGTGGGACGGGTTATAGTTTAAACTTTATGCAGTTTGGGGGTGGGGGGGCTGGTGGTCAGGTGGACAAGCTAAGTGTTTTGTGCGGGGGGGGGAAGAGGGAAAATAATTAATTAAGTTGCTATGGGGGTGTGGGAGAGGCGAAGAGGAAATGTCTTTATTTATTGCACAGGCAGCTGATACCATTCCCACAGATGGACAGCCAGCACTCTCCATGTGATCGGGAGGGGTGGGGGGGGTGCAGGGGGCTGGCTCACCCCGGCTATTTAAATGAGCCACCGCACGGAAGATTGCGGTGGCTCCACGACATGTGGCCCCCGCAGGGGGGCTGCCGTTCGCTTTGTCCACCGCCAAAATCGGGGGTGGGCACAGAAGATTCAGCCCAGCACGCCAATGTGCTCTTGCTAAAGCCCTTGTAGCAAGACCTTTTTTATATTTTGTCATGAAAGGACTTCTATTTTCAAATTTTTTTTTGAGGACTCATGGTTGAAGATTGTAGAGATGGATTCATTTGGAGGACTGAAGTGATTCCATAGATGCTGGACTTTGTTTTTTTTTAAAGGTCACTGGAAGGACTTTGGGACTTTGTTTAAAAACACTTGCTGGAAGTCACATGTCTTCAGCTAAATAAACAACAGGAGCCTTGGTGACTAAGGGGAGGTTTTACAGAGAAGTGACATGTCAAGATTTATGGTGGTCAAGAGTTGGTTTTATTTTGGAATTGTTTTGAGTCAGTTGGGGGTCAGCCTACTAAAAGAGAAGACATCAGTTCATCTTTTCTCCACCTCTCTGAGAGACCCTGCGAATCCATTGTGAGCTGACACCCCTGATACCGCATTTCTCCTGGAAAGCCTGCCAGACTAATCCTCGAGGTCGCCTGAAGAGAAGTGCTCCAACAAGATCCTAGTGACAGCTGTCTACGCGTATTTGTGACACCAGAAAAGGGACAACTGGTATTATCCCATATGTTATCCTTTCTCTTCAATAATTTACAATTATTTGGCAAAGTATTTTGTTTGTCTTTTTTGTAAAAAGTTCTCTACAGAGAAAACTTCCTTATTTTTTCTTTAACTGATGTGTGTGTGGCTGTGTGTTGGGCTAAGTTAGAAAGGAACTTTTATATTTCAATCTGTGTTGATGCTTTGCTAAATATGTCTTCATTTATAATAAAATGATAATTTTGTTGTTTATTAAAGAAACCTGGTTGGTGGATTTTATTCTGAAATAAAAATAGAGTATATAATTGGCCATATCGGTAACTGGGTAAACATTTAAATATATGTTGTGACCTGTGGAGAAGTGGAACTAGAGAAAGACAGTGCACTCCTCCTGCCAAGTCATAACATCTTGTACTCCAATCCCCTTGCAATAAAAGCCAACATGTTATTTGCCTTCCTAAATGCTTGCTGTATCTGCATGCTAACTTTCTGTGTTCCTTGTCCAAGCACACCCAAGTTTCTCTGAACATCAACATTTACAAATCTCACACCTTTTAAAAAAAATATTCTGCTCTTCTATTCTTATGACCAAAGTGAATAATCTCAAACCTCCCCACATTGTACTCCATCTGCTACCTATTGCCTACTCATTTAATCTGTCTATATATCTTTGCAGCCTCTCTGTGTCCTCCTCACAGCTTGCATACCTTTGTATGATCAACAAACTTAGATACATTACTCTCTGTCTCTTTGTCTAAGTCATTAATATGAATTATAAATAGTTGAGGCCTCAGGACTGATTCTTGTGTAATTCTGTAAATAAATATAAAAGTGTTTTAAGATTGGCTCTAGTTCTATCCCTCACCAACAAGCTTTCTGGAATATAACACGGTATCAGAGAAAGATCACCTAAAGTTGGGCAGCACAGTGGTGCAGTGGTTAGCACTGTAGCCTCACAGCTCCAGTGACCCGGGTTCAGTTCTGGGTACTGCCTGTGTGGAGTTTGTAAGTTCTCTCTGTGACTGGGTGAGTTTCTGCCGGGTGCTCTGGTTTCCTCCCACCACCAAAGACTTGCAGGTTGATAGGTAAATTGGCCATTGTAAATTGTCCCTAGTGTAGGTAGGAGAACGGTAGGGAATATGGGATTAATGTAGGATTAGTATAAATGGGTGTTTGATGGTTGGCACAGTCTCAGTGGGCCAAAGGGCCTGTTTCAGTGCTGTATCTCTCTATGACTCTAAGGTGAAGGTTGGAAGCTAAGAAAAAGAAAATTTCAGACAGAAAACCACAGTCTCAGTCGCCATTGTGGAAAATAGCAGAAAGCAAGTGTAAATTGACAGTTTATGATTACTGCCTGAAGTTCTCGGAGTCTGAAACATTTGACCAGTGGAAGAGTTATGTGGACATGGGTTACACCCCTCCCAAACAGGAAACAAGGTATGGCCTTGGCATTGTTGCTTCCTGCAGGAGTAAAGTCAGAAGTAAATTATTTTGTGAGCTGGAAGCCTATAAGTTGGATAGTGATGAAGGTTTGAACCTTCTGTTGGAGTTCTTGGATGAAATTTACACAAAGGTTGATTAGTTAAATGCCTATGAGGCGGGATCGGATTTTAATAGATTTTGTAAAACAGATGGTCATTCTATGGAAGAATATATCATGGACTTTATCAGATTGTATATAAGATTGAAAAATGTCAATTTGGGGATCCCTGGATCAGTACCAACATGCAAATTGATGGAGTCTGTTAAGGTGTCTCATATGGATGGGCTACTGGTTCTAACTGGTGTTCGGTTCTTGGAGAGGGAGACCTGGATGGGATCTACAGCCTTGAAAAAATTCCTGGGGTAACAGTCATTTCCTTCGGACTTCATGGAACAAAGGGAACATTCCATGGTGACATAAAGAGTACACGACTCAATGGTTGCCAGATTTTGGAATGGCCCAGATACTGGATGCATGCACCAATACAATGGAAGGATTAAAGACAGGCAGAATGAGGATGGAAATGCCTTTAGCAGATCTGGCTATTACAGCAGGAGACAGAATTGGAACAGCAATAATAGGTGAATGAATCCCAAGAATGCCCAAGGAGCAGTTAATAGGTGCTTCTGGTGTGTCTCAAAGTATCATTATGCGATGAACTGCCCAAAACGAAGAGGCAGAGTCATCGAAATGCCACATGACGAAGAGAATTCTGAGAAAGAGGATGAAGGGAATGATGAATCCGAAAAAAAATTATACTGCTTACAAGGAGTTTTAGTCCTGTGATGAATGTGTTAGTCGCCGACTTGATTAACTTTGTAGTGCTAGATAATGTTTGCACTTCGATGGTATGTGGTATAGATTGGTTGAAAGGTTGTCTTGATTCACTGAGTACTGAGGATCGACACAAGATTAATGAATATAAAAGTCCTACTTGCTTTGGGTTTAGTGATGCTAACACATTAAGGTCACTAGCATCAGCTGTGGCTCAGATGGTAGCACTCTTACTTGTAGATCATAAAGTTTCAGGTTCAAGTCCCACTCCAGAGACTGTATGCAAAAATCAAGGCTGACACTCCAGTGCAGTACTGAGAAAGTGCTGCGCTGTCAGAGGTGCTGTCTTTTGGATGAGATGTTAACCTGAGTCCCTATCTGCCTGCTCAGCTGGATGTAAAAGATCCCATGGTACTATTTGAAGATGTGCAGTGATATTATTCCTGGTGGCCTGGCCAATATTTGTCCTTCAATCCCTCAATCAACATCACAAAAAGAGTTTATCTGGTCATGATCAGATTGCTGCTTGTGTGAGTTTGCTGTGCGCATATTGGCTGCTGTGTTTCCTACATTACAACAGTGACTACACTTCAAAAGTACTTCATTGGCTATAAAGTACTTTGAAACCTCTGATTGTCATGAAAAGCACTATATAAATGCAAGTCTTTCTTTAAAGGGAGTTGTAATTTCATATAAAATAGCTACAGTAAGCCATTTTATAAGTACTGATGTAGTCTCTAGTGGGATACCTATGCAGTTGAGTAAAACTTCAATGAAAAAGATACAAATGAAATGGAGCATGATAAGGCAATTATTTTTGCCAAGTCAGTGAATTTCCAGCTTACCCAGTCAGGACATTAGTAACAAAACCTGATGTTTCTCATCAGAGTGTTAGACAAGCAATAATATTATCAGGTGATATGGATCAGAAAGAAAAAAAAAATTGTCTTAAAGCTACATAGACAGATTTCTCACCCTACATGTCAAAAGTTACAAATCCTGCTAAAAGATGCAGGTGTGACTGATGAAGAAAATAGGAGGCTAGTAGAAGAGATTAGTGATAAGTGTGAAATCTGTAAAAAAAAGCATCGGAGGACGTCACCATTTTTTTTTTTTTAGATTAGATTAGAGATACAGCACTGAAACAGGCCCTTCGGCCCACCGGGTCTGTGCCGACCAGCAACCACCCATTTATACTAACCCTACACTAATCCCATATTCCTACCAAACATCCCCATCTGTCCCTATATTTCCCTACCACCTACCTATACTAGTGACAATTTATAATGGCCAATTTACCTACCAACCTGCAAGTCTTTTGGCTTGTGGGAGGAAACCGGAGCACCCGGAGAAAACCCACGCAGACACAGGGAGAACTTGCAAACTCCACACAGGCAGTACCCGGAATCGAACCCGGGTCCCTGGAGCTGTGAGGCTGCAGTGCTAACCACTGCACCACTGTGCTGCCCCTGTTGAAAACCTTCCATTGGCACGTGACTTTAATGAGGTGGTTTCCATGGATTTAAAGGTATGGGATAAAGACAGAAATGTTTTTATTCTACATTTTGTAGACCTGGTAACCATCTTTAGTCTTTCTACAATAATACTTAGTAAGGACAAAAGGTTAATTATCAATAAAATTATGGAGAAATGGATGGGGACCGGATATGGGACACCAGCAAAGTTTATGACTTATAATGGAGGGGAATATGCCAGTGACAGATTCAGTAACATGTGTGGAAACATGAACATTATGGTCATGAATACTGCAGCTGAAAGTCCCTTCAGCAATGGACTCTGTGAAAGGAACCATGCAATGATCGATGAAATGCTGCATAAAATTTTAGCTGATCAACCAGACTACAAATTGGCAATTACCCTGGCATGGGCAGTTCATGCAAAGAATTCACGCCAGATGGTGGGAGGATATAGTCCCTAACAATTAGTCTATGGACAAAATCCAAAATTGCCTTCGACAAATAGCAAGAGTTACAGCACCGATCCCTGCAGTACACCACTGGTCACAGGCTTCTAATTGCAAAAAAAACCCTTGACCATTACCCTTTGCCTCCTGCCACTAAGCCAATTTTAGATCTAATTTGCCTAGTTGCCCTGGATCCCATGGGTTCTTAACTTCTTAACCAATCTCCCATGTGGGACCTTATCAAAAACCTCACTGAAGTCCATGTAGATTACATCAACTGCTTTACCCTCATCTGCACATCTAGTCACCTCCACAAAAAATTAAATCAAGTTTGTAGGACATGATCTCCCCCTGACAAAGCCATGCTGACAACCCTGATTAATCCCTGCCTCTCCAAGTGAAGATTAATCCTTTCCCTCAGAATTTTTTCCAATAGTTTCCCAACCACTGATGTTAGACTCACCGGCCTGGAATTACCTGGTTTATCCCTACTACCCTTCTTGAATAATGGTACCACATTCGCTGTCCTCCAGTCCTCTGGTACCTCTCCTGTGGCCAGAAACGATTTGAAAATTTGTGTCAGAGCCCCTGCTATCTCCTCCCTTGCCTCGCATAACAGCCTGGGATACATCTCATCTGGGCCTGGGGATTTATCCACTTTTAAGCCTGCTAAAACTGCTAATACTTCCTCCCTTTCAATGCTAATTTGTTCAAGTATGTCACAATCCCCCTCCCTGATCTCTGCACCTATATCGTCCTTCTCCATAGTGAACACAGATGAAAAGTAATTATTTAAAACCTCACCTACATCCTCCGGCTCCCCACACAGATTGCCACTTTGGTCCCTAATGGACCCTACTTTTTCCCTGGTTATCCTATTGCCCTTACTATACTTATAAAACACCTTGGGATTTTCCTTTATCCCGCCACTGTTTTTACATGCCCCTTCTTCGCTTCCCTAATTTTTTTTTAAGTACCCCCCCTACACTTTCTAAACTCCTCTCGGGCCTCTGCTGTTTTCAGCACTCTGGATCTGCCATATGTCTCCTTTTTTTTCCATATCCGATCCTCTAATTCCCTTGACAGGCAGGATTCCCTGGACTTGTTGGTCCTACCTTTCACCTTTAAAGGAACATGTTGGCCCTGAACTCTTACTATTTCCTTTTTGAATGACTCCCACTGGTTTGATTTAGACTTTCCTACAAGTAGCTGCTCCCAGTCCACTTTGGCCAGATCCTGTTTTATCAAATTGAAATCGGCCTTCCCCCAATTTAGTCCCTTTATTTCCAGTCCATCTTTGTCCTTTTCCATAACTACTTTTAGTCTTACAGAGTTATGGTCACTATCCCCAAAATGCTCCCCTACTGACACTTCTATCACTTGTCTGGCTTCATTCCCTAGGATTTGGTGCAGTACTGCCCCTTCTCTTGTCGATACTTCTACGTGCTGGCTCAAAAAGCTCTCCTAGATGCACTTTAAGAATTCCCCCCCTTTAAGTCTTTTGCAGTAAGACTGTCAAAGTTTTACTGGGGAAGTTGAAATCCCCAACTATTAATACCCTATTATTTTTACCCCTTTCTGAGAGATTTGCCTGCATATCTGCTCCTCCATCTCTCCTTGACTATTTGGAGGCTTGTAGTACCCTCCCAGCCAAGTGATTGCCCTCTTTTTGTTTTTAAGTTCTACCCATATGGCCTCATTTGAGGAACTTTGTAAGATATCATCCCTCCTTACTGCAGTAATTGACCCCTTGATCAATCATGCAATGCCACTTCCTCTTTTACAGCTCCCCCCCACCCCACCTCTGTCTTGCCTGAAGATTCTACATCCTGGAATATTGAGCTGCCAGTCCTGCCCTTCCCTCAAACATGTCTCTGTGACAGCAATAATATCATATTCCCATGTGTTAATCAATGCCCTCAATTCATCTGCCTTACTGGTAAGACTCTTTGCGTTAAAATAGATGCAATCCAGCCTGGCATTATTCGCTTGTGCCTTAACAGGTCTATATTTGCTCTGCCTTCCAGACTGACTTAGTTTCTCTTCTATATTTGGCTGTGCATCACCCCCTGCTGTACCTCTACTCTGTATCCCATCCCTGTGCCAAATTAGTTTAATCCCCCCCACCAACAGCACTAGCAAACCTCCCAGCAAGGATGTTGGTCCCGTTCCAGTTCAGGTGCAACCCGTCCAACTTGTACAGGCCCCACCTTCACCAAAAACAGACCCAGTGATCCAGGAAACTAAAGCCCTCCCTCCTGCACCATGTCTTCAGCCACGCATTCATCTGCTGTGTCCTCCTATTCCTATACTCACTAGCCTGTGGCACCGGGAGTAAACCAGAGATTACAACCTTTGAGGTCCTGCTTTTTAATCTGCTACCTAGCTTCCTATATTCTTGTTGCAGTACCTCATCCCTCTTTCTACCTATGTCGTTGGTACCAATATGAACCATGACCTCTGGCTGTTCACCCTCCCCCTTCAGAATGTCCTGCAGCTGCTCCGTGACATCCTTGAGAAGGCAACATACCATCCTAGAGTCACCTTTGCAGTCACAGAAATGCCTATTTGTACCCCTTATGATCGAATCCCATATCACTAAAGCTCTCCTATTCCTTTTCCTCCCCTTCTGTGCCGCCGAGCCACCCGTGGTGCCACAGACTTGGCTCTTGCTGCATTCCCCTGAGAAGCTATTTCCACCAACAGTATTCAAAGCTGAATATCTGTTAGAGATGGAGATGGGCCCAGGGAGCACCTGCACTACCTGCCTAGTTCTTCTACTCTGCCTAGTGGTCACCCATACCCTTTCTGCCTGAACAGTCTTTACCTGCGGTGTGACCACCTCCCTGTACGTGCTATCCACGATGATCTCAGCCTTGCGGATGCTCCACAATGTCCCCAGCCACCGCTCCAGATCTGAAACGTGGATTTCGAGTAGCTACAGTTGGAGACACTTCCTGCACATGTGTTCGCCCTGGACATTGGAAGTGTCCCTGACTTCCCACATTGCACAGGAGGAGCACTCCATGCTGCCGAGCTGCTTGCCATGACTTACCCTTAATTTACTCCCTTAAATTACTCAAAAATTTTAGATTATTTACACTAGGGACCTTGATACCATCAAAACCACTACTTACTATACATAACAATTTGTAAAATTAGTACTAATTATGAATGAATTACACTAATTAAAAAAAACACACTTTAGTAGTACTAACCTTATCACTTCTAAGGTAGGTTTTGAGCTTTTTTTTAAAAAGAACTTTCTCGCCCCTGATTTTTTAAAGCTATTTTACAGGCACTAACAGCTGTTACTTACTAACCAATCAGCTTACAGATTTCCTGTGATGTTACTGGAAGACTTTTTTTCCTCCTTTGAAACTCAGCGCGCAGAGACACAGACTGAGTTTGCCGACTGCCGCCACTCCGGTCCAAGGTAAGTGTAGGCCTCGAGCCATGCTCTTTCTTATGTAGGTCCCACTCCGGATCCACCTGCTCCCGGGTCTACCTGCCAACTGCTGCTACCGCTCCAGACCAAGGTAAGTGAATCCTTGTTCACCATGCTCTAATTGTAATGGCAAATAAATCAACCAGACAGGTTTTATTCATTTTTATTTAGAGATACAGCACTGAAACAGGCCCTTCGGCCCACTGAGTCTGTGCCGACCATCAACCACCCATTTTTTAAAATACTAATCCTACATTAATCCCATATTCCCTACCACATCCCCACAATTCTCCCACCACCTACCTACACGAGGGGCAATTTACAATGGCCAATTTGACCTATCAACCGGCAAGTCTTTGGCTGTGGGAGGAAACTCACGCACTCACAGGGAGAACTTGCAAACTCCACACAGGCAGTACCCAGAATCGAACCCAGGTCGCTGGAGCTGTGAGGCTGCAGTGCTAGCCACTGCGCCACTGTGCTGATTTAAACAAGAAAGGTGTAAGTTTATTAACCTTAAATCTCTAATTCGGTTAAAACTACTAGAAATATGCAATGCGACCACATAAGCATTTTAGAAAAAGATGAACAGATATGCAAATAGAGACAGAGGAGGAGAAAGAAGGGGAAAGGTTTAAAGTAATAGCTGGAGTTCAGTTACTGGCTTTTGGATTTAATGTAAAGTCTTGGATTGCAATTGTCTTGCAGTTCCCGTTGGGGCCCAGTGCACACTTTCAAACTTGTTTAGCTGTAGGAGTCTTCTCTCTTGAGCTTTGAGTAGCTTCAATGGATCCCCTGGAACTTCGGGAGAGGGAGAGAGGGAGAGACCTTCCTTCTCTGTTGTCTTCAAATTGCAATCGCTTTTCCAACTGTTCTGTGAGCACAATTCAAAACTACAAGTTGGCCAGCAGGTCAGTCATGTGACTAACCCCTTATTTGGAACAACCGCTCCTGGAGTTTATGGATTTCAAAATTCTTGGTGGGGGGTTGTAGTGCTGTCTCTTACACAGACAAGATATGGATCACGTTTGCTCAGACCAATCTTTGTTAATTGAATCTGTGAGCTGTTCCCATTGTCTCCTTTTTTCAATTGTCTTTTAGAATGAAAATGTGCAGCCATGTTTCAGTAATCTTTTAAACCAAGTCATTATTTTTTATTCCAGCAATAGTTCAAAATTAATTTTCCAATATGTCTCACTTTGGCAGATGTGGTTTTCATGACAATTTGCAGAACCTTCGCCCAGGTGTTACAGTTGCAGTGTGACGCTGGCTTCAAGTCACATGACTCTATCCTGGTACTTAGCTCATTAGCATACTGAGATCTTAATGGGACATCACTCTTAAAGCAATCATACAAAATCTTTAAGTAGTGCTAGATGGGGCAGCAGGGGCGGGGGGAGCTGTTCTTGTTCAGCTGTGAATGTTTAAGAGAGTGAGTTAGCTGGATCGGTGGGTCAGAAATGACTGTGCTGGCATCAAATCAGCATTACAGACTGATTTACGATCTGTCGACTCTGCATAATTCTGGAGCACATTCAATGGCCCCACCAGGATGCACTGTGCCAGAAGTTTGTGTGTTCAGCGTGGACGTCATTTTGCTTCCAAAACAGCACCCACAATTCCAAACTTAGAGGTGCTATCGAATTTCATAGTTTAAGACTGTTGCTGTATTTTCTAACTGTTTATCTGTCCTGGATAGGTCTTGGTTTACTTCAGCTTAACGTTGTCAAAATTGGAGGCATTCTTTTTTATTCCTACCAGTGCCTATTAACCTTTGGTTTGACTCCATTAATCCACCTTCTCAACTTAGATCTGGTGCTGCATTAGCTTAGCTTTTTGTTTGACCCTGAACTCAGCTCTCTACCTCATATTGAAATTGTGAAAATCACATTCAACCAAATGCTTACATCCTGAATTCTCTTCTACGTCTGCTGAAACCCTGTCCATGCATTCATCATCTCAAGCTTCTGCATTGCACCCCTCATAATTGTCCCTGGCTTCACACATCCCAAATTTCAGCTAAGCTAGGATTCTATTGTTCATGCCTTCTCCAACACAATATCCTTTTGACCAATCTTTTCTGAACTCTTCTTGTTCGCTGTCCCGCAGCGAATCAATTCTAGATCTTTGCCTTCACCTTTAGTTCACCCATCTCATTCTATTTTAGAATGTTTTTATGCCAATGTAGACACAATGGGCTGAATGGCCTCCTTCTGTGCTGTAACAATTCAATGATTTTATGATTCTGTGACATGTCCCTTTTTGCACTCTTGTTTCCTTTAACTTTGTTCTCCACTTCACCTTTGGAGTTTGATCTTTTAGGCACAACATTCCCATTTTCTGGAATTCTCTATCGTGACCACTTTGTTTCACAACCTTTCTCTTTGATTTCAAATGTCTGCTCATGTTCTGGTTCCCCTAATTTTCCTCATTTTTTCTATTGGTGGCAACTTTTTTCATTGTTCAATACTTTGGGACTTTTTTTTATATGTGTTAAGAAATGAAATTTGTTGAACTAGAAAAGGCCATTGGGGTCCATTTGGTCAGTCCGAAGGTTGAAAAAATGCCATCCTGTTTATGAGGCTCCTAAGTTAAGCAGTTTCTACCCAATAATTACTGGGCACATTTCCTTGATACAAAATAGTTCATAATTCAGCAAAAAAAGGCAATAAATTGAAAACCTTATTTAAAATGACCATATGGATGTTTGGGAAGTGAAAATTGCATACTGACGCAATAAAGAGTATCTACTTGGCTGTTTGGGCAAAGTAAAATGAGCTTCACTCTGCATTTAATCCATGCTATGCCTGGCTTAGCACTTCAGAAAATTGGAATAAGTGTTTTAATTCTTAGTGTTGACACCTCTCAACATGAGCATAAAACATAATTCCTGTCTTTATATTCCTAGTACATTTAATCCACAGCTTTTGTTAATGATCTCTCCCTGGGCCCAAACCAATTTGTTCAGCTGATTTTTGGTTCTTTTGAGCTTACTTTGCTGTTATTTACTTCAGAAAACAGAATGCCCTTTGGAAAAAGACAGCCGCTATCATTGAGTTGCTGCAATGCTGGAAACATGACAAAAGTGATGAAATAAAGCTTAATGCTCAAAAATTTGCATAAAGCGTTAATTAAGAATACCTTTTTCTTTCTCATAAAGATGCAACAGAAATGCTGACAACTGGGCAGATCAAATAATTTGCATATCATCTGACCCATGTCTGCAGTAATAAAAATGAGCTATGTTCATGCTTGGTTTATTCTGCCTGAAGACATTTATTAATGATAATTTGTTGTGTGCGGACAAGTGTGCCTGCTATAAGAATTTATTTCAGCCTAACATTTTACAAGATGGGGTTGGAATTCCTCATCCATCAAATAAAATAGTTAGTGACACTTTGCAAAATTATCCAAAGACCTGGGGTCAGCTTCCAAATGTAAGCTGATACCACCCAGCTGCATCTCTCTACCATCTCTTTCATCTGCTCCACTGCCTCTGCATTGTCAGGCTGCTTGTCTAATATCCAATACAAGAGAGTTAGATGTAGTTCTTAGGGCTAATGGGATCAAGGGATATGGGGAGAAAGCGGGAACAGGTTACTGAGTTTGGATGATCAGCCATGATCATATTGAATGGCAGAGCAGGCTCGAAGGGCCGAATGGCCTACTCCTGCTCCTATTTTTCTATGTTTCTAATCCTAGGTGAGCAGCCATTTGCTCCATTTATATATTGGGAAGGCTGAAAGTATATTCTTTGGTCCCTAGGGTAAACAACTTACTTCTGTCACTGATCCCATCCTCATCTTGGGTTGGACCAGACTGTTTCCCAACTCAATATCTCATTTGACCCTGAGCTGAGCTGATGACTCCATGCTTTGTCCTGAAAAAACTGCCAATTCCCACCACTGTAACATTTCCCTTACTTCAGCCCATTTGCTGTTGAAACTTTTATCCATATCTTTGCCACCTCCAGACTTGATCATTCCAATGGTCTCCTGGCTGCCTCTCATCCTCCATGCTCTGTAACCTTCAGCTCATCCAAAATTACTGTTCACTTCCGATGCTGCATAAAGTCCTGCTCACCCATTTCCTCCTCTGCTCCCCCACCTCCACCATCCTTGCATACCCCCACCACCATCCCAGCTTTGCTGACCTACATTGGCTCCTGGTCCCCCAATACTTCAACTTTATAATTCTCATTCTCTTGTTTAAATTCCTCTACAGCCTTGTCCCTCCATATCTCTGTAACCACTTCCAGCCCTATAACCTCCCAGAGCTCTCCATTCCTCTGACTCGTGCCTTTTTTGTATTCACTTCTCCTTTCATTCCACCATTGGACACTGTACTTCAGCCATTTAGGCCCAACACTCTGAAACTCCTGCTTCACCTCTCTACCTCCTTCTCCTAAATAACATCCACCTCTTTGACCAAGCATTTGTGGCACTTCCTAATATCCCCTTCTTTGTCTCAGTGTCTAGTTTTGTCTGATTTTTATGAAAAGGCTTTAGATTTCATTTTACATTAAAGATGCTCTATAAATGCAATTTGTTATTGTTGTATATAATTCCACTTATAAACTTGCTTTTGCAAAATTGTATGAAAATAGAAAATGATTGCTGGCTCATCTACAGGAAATTATTAAACAGACCTGCTCTGTATTCTTATTATTTAAAAGTTTGCATCCTGGACGTCATAGACTTAAAAGGCTTTAGACTTCAGTCCTTAATTAGATCATCTCTAAAGTATATATTATCCTACTCCAGATTTATAAAGGTTCATATGATATTTCTTAGCTAAGTTTTGTTATTCCTTCTCAAAATATGGGTGACACTAGTAAGGCTGCAGATATTGTCCATCTCTATTTACCCCAAATAGGTGGTGGTAGGATGCCTTCTTGAACGTCTGTAGTCTACGTAGTGAAGGTGCTTCCACAATGCTGTTAATTAGGAACTTCCAGGATTTTGATGCAAAATTGACAAAGGAACAGCAATATTGGTCAAAGTCAGGATAATGTGTGACTAGCAGGACAAAGTGGATGTGGTAGTGTTCCCACTCACCTGCTGATCTTGTCCTTCGAGGTGGTGAATGACACAGGCTTTGAGGTCCTGCTAAAGAAGCCTGAGCATGTTGTTACAGTGCATCCTGTAGATAACACACACTCGAATCATTGTATGCCAGTGATGGGAAAGCTGGACGTACCTATGAACATAAGACCAGGAGTAGACCATTTAGCATCTCGAGACAGCTCTGGCATTCAATTAGATCATTTCTGATCTGCACCTTAACTTCATATTCCTATCTTTGCTCCATATCCCTTAGAGTAATAGAGTCATAGAGAGATACAGCACTGAAACAGGCCTTTTGGCCCACCGAGTCTGTGCCGACCATCAGGTTGTTCAACCTTGCCCATCTAAAAGCGAAGACCAAAGTACGGAAAGTCCTCATCAGGGAACTCCTCTTTGCTGATGATGCTGCGTTAACATCTGCAGAAACTCATTGACAGGTTTGCGGCTGCCTGCAATGAATTTGGCCTAACCATCAGCCTCAAGAAAACGAACATCATGGGACAGGACGTCAGAAATGCCCCATCCATCACTATCAGCGACCACACTCTGGAAGTGGTTCAAGAGTTCACCTACCTAGGCTCAACTATCACCAGTAACCTGTCTCTCGATGCAGAATTAAACAAGCGCATGGGAAAGGCTTCCTCTGCTATGCCCAGACTGGCCAAGAGAGTGTGGGAAAATGGCACACTGACACAGAACACAAAGGTCCAAGTGTATCAAGCCTGTGTCTTCAGTACCTTGCTCTATGGCAGCGAGGCCTGGACAACGTACGTCAGCCAAGAGCGACGTCTCAATTCATTCCATCTTCGCTACCTCCGGAGAATCCTTGGCATCAGGTGGCAGGACCGTATCTCCAACACAGAAGTCCTCGAGGCGGCCAACATTCCCAGCATATACACCCTACTCAGCCAACGGCGCCTGAGATGGCTTGGCCATGTGAGCCGCATGGAAGATGGCAGGATCCCCAAGGACACATTGTACAGCGAGCTTGTCACTGGTACCAGACCCACCGGCCATCCATGCCTCCGCTTTAAAGACATCTGCAAATGTGAGATGAAGTCCTGTGACATTGATCACAAGTCGTGGGAGTCAGTTGCCAGCGATCGCCAGAGCTGGCGGGCAACCATAAAGGCGGGGCTAAAGCGTGACGAGTCGAAGAAACTTAGCAGTTGGCAGGAAAAAAGACAGAAGCGCAAGGAGAGAGCCAACTGTGTAACAGCCCGGACAATCAATTTTATCCGCAGCACCTGTGGAAGAGTCTGTCACTCTAGAATTGGCCTTTATAGCCACTCCAGGCGCTGCTTTACAAACCACTGACCACCTCCAAGCGCTTACCCATTGTCTCTCGAGACAAGGAAGCTAAAGAGAAAGAGAAGAGACATTAATCCCATATTCCCTACCACATCCCCACCTTCCCTCAATTCTCCTGCCACCTACCTACACTAGGGGCAATTTACAATGGCCAATTTACCTATCAACCTGCAAGTCTTTGGCTGTGGGAGGAAACCGGAGCACCCGGCAGAAACCCACGCGGTCACAGCGATACCCTTACCTAAATAAAATCTATCTCTCTCAATTTTGAAAGCTCCAATTGTTTTAGCCTTCTCAAGGAGAGAGATCCACATTTCCACTAACTTTGTGTGAAAAAGTGCTTTATGATTTTTCTTCTGAATGACTTAACTCTAATTTTAAGATTATGTCCCTTTGTTCTTAATTCCCCCCGCTAAAAAAAATAATTTCTGCATATCTACCCTCATAAATGCTTTTAACATTTTAAATACATTGATCAGGTTGTACTCTCAGTCTAGTATATTCAATGGAATACAAGCCAAGTTTATGCAACCTGTCCTCATAATTTAACTCTCTAAGTCCTGGTATCAATCTGGTAAATCTACAGAACATCCCATCCAAGGCCAATATATTCTTCCTGAGGAGGGGGGTGCCCAAAACTGAATGTGTTATTCTGGAAGGGATCTGACCAACGTTCTATGCAATTGATGTGTCGCTTTCTACTCATTGTAATTCAGCTCCCTTTAAATAAAGGCCAACATTCAACAACGACAACAACTTATATTTATATATAGCCTTTAACGTAATAAAACATCCCAAGGTGCTGCACAGGAACATTATAAAGCAAATATGACACTGAGCCACATAAGAACATGTTAGGACAGATGATCAGCAGCTTGGTCAAAGAGGTAGGTTATTGTAGTGTTGTGCTGTGTTCTTAAGTCTTGATTAAATGATTGCCACAAGCTCGATATTCGGATTCAACACAAACACTATTTGTTGTCTTATCTACATTGTATGATCCAAGGTTCATGTCTTTTCCTCACTGACGTATGTGTTATGTCTGCAAGCCAATTGTTGAGTGTGTCTCCCAAAATGGTATATCCTCCTTATGTATGTATGATGATTTAATCAGTTGCATCAGTGGCCTGGTTTCTTCAAGGTATGGTTTTGTAAAGGTGAAGTCACCACTACACTGATTTACATTACCCCCTTCTTTTAAATTTAAAGTTTCCCCCTTTTCTTTAAAGATTAATAATTATTCTCTAGCTACTTAATCATGCAAAACTATATTGAACAAAACTTGGTTGGACTGGAGTTTGAAAACTTGAAGGGGATAGGTTTCAGGCACATCATCCTCAATACCAGACTTTGTTCCTGCCCGGCTCCCTTCATCATTGATGCATGATATAGACTTTAAATCGGACAGGTAATCGGTGAGGTCTCAATGATCTTCACTGTGGATCTTGTATCAATCTCGGCTGTGTTTGACTTGGCTGAGCAGCTTCTTGAGTTGTTGCAGGTGTGACATCAGTGAAGTCATTTACGACACTGTCTTCTGGAATTGTTTTACCATTGACCCTTTTGAAGAAGGTTACATTTTTCTTCATAACGTAGTTTCCTCTCTTTGGTATGATCATTTTGCCTTTTTCCTGAGCTACGGTGAGCACTCTTGGGTCAAATGGTGAGCTAATTTTCAATGTTTTCTCTTGCCGAACCAGGACTTTGTCTCCTTCTTTTATCTCGCTATCTTTTGCATGCATCCATCGGTCTTCATGTGTCCTTATGCTCTGTTTTTGAATCTTGCCTTTATCCCTCAAGCTTTCCACTGAGTGTCTATTGGGTTGAATAGACCTGGTGCCAGGGTCAAGGATGTCATGGAGCAGCTGCATGACATCCTTCTGGAGGAGGGTGACCAGCCAGCAGTCGTGGTCCACATTGGTACCAATGATAACTGTAGGAACAGGGATGTAGTCCCAAAAGCAGATTTTAAGGAGTTAGGAAGGAAATTAAAAAGCAGGACCTCAAGAGCAGTCATTTTAGGATTACTCCCAGTACCACGTGCTGGTGAGCATAGGAATAGGAGGATTGATCAATTGAACATCTGGCTGGAGAATTGGTGAAGGAGGGCATCAGATTTCTGAGGCATTGGGGCCGGGTTTGGGGCAGGTGGGACCTGTACAAGATGGACGGGTTACACGTTAACAGGACCGGGGCTAATGTCCTTGCCAGGGAGATTTGCTAGTGTCGTTGGGGAGGGTTTAAACTAACTTGTCAGGGGAGTGGAAACCTGAAGGGTAGCTAAAATTGCAAGGCAGTAAAGCTAGTAACAGGAAGTAGAAAGGTAGCAAGCAAAATTAGAAGGCAGGCAAATCAAAGGCGTGCATCAACTAGGCTTAGAATCCAGAATAATGTTAAAAAGACAAAGTTAAGGGCACTCTACCTGAATGCACACAGCATTCGCAACAAGGTAGATGATTTAAAGGCACAAATAGAGGTAAATGGGTATGATCTAATTGCCATTACAGAAGCCTGGCTACAGGGTGACCAAGATTGGGAACTGAATATTCAAGGATATTTGACATTTCGGAAGGACAGACAAAAATGAACAGGAGGTGGTGTTGCACTGATAATAAGGGATGTGATCAGCACATTAGTAAGGGAGGATCTCAGATCGGAAGAACAAAATATGGAATCCGTTTGGATGGAGCTAAGAAACAGTGAGGGGCAGCAAACATTGGTAGGAGTTGTTTATAGGCCAGCAAACATTGGTGGTAGTTTGGAGCATGGTATTAATCAAGAGATTAGAGAAGCATGTAGCATGGGTAATCATGGGTGATTTCATTCTGCATATGGACTGGGTAAACCTAATGAGCACTATTACTGTGGAGGATGATTTTTTGGAGAGTGTTAGGGATGGCTTTCTAGAGCAGTACGTTGAGGAACCAACTAGAGAACAGGCTATTTTAGATCTAGTATTTTGTACTGAGAAAGGGCTAATTAATAATCTTGTTGTAAAAGAAACTTTAGGGATGAGTGACCACAATATGATAGAATTTTACATTGTGTTTGAAAGTGAGATGGTTCAATCTGAAGCCAGGTAGTTAAATTTGAACAAAGGAAATTATGAAGGTATGAGGGGAAAATTGGCTGAGGTGGATTGGAAAAATACATTAAAAGGTCTGACAATACATAGGCAATGTCTTCAAAGAATTATTACATAGTTTACAGCAACTATACATTCCTTCAAAGCACAAGACCCAAAAAGAAAAGCCAGTCAACCGTGGCTAACAAAGAAAGTTAAGAATTGTATAAGATTAAAAGAAAAGTTGCCAGAAAGAGTACTAAACCTGAGGATTGGGAGAATGTTAAAATATAGCAAAGGAGGACCAAGAAACTGATAAAGGGAGAATAGAATATGAATGTGAACAAGCAAAAAAACATAAAAATGGACTGTAAAAGCATCTATAGATACGTAAAAAGGAAATCTTTAGCTCAGAGAAATAGGGGTCCATTACATGCAAAATCAGGAGAATTTATAATGGGCAATAGAGAAATGGCAGAGAAGCTAAATAATTATTTTGTGTCTGTCTTCACTGAGGAAGATACAAGAATCTCCCAGAATTAGAAATCCAAGGGACTAGGGAGAATGAGAAATTGAAGAAAGTTGGTATTAGTAAGAAGGTTGTATTGTAGAAATTAATGGAGCTGAAGGCTGATAAGTCCCCGGGCCCTGATATTCTACATCCCAGAGTGTTGAAAGAGGTAGCTATGGAAATAGTGGATGCATTGGTGATCATCTTCCAAAATTCTATAGATTCTGGAATGGTTCCTGCAGACTGGAAGGTTGCAAATGTCTCCCTCCCTTCTTAAATAGCGGGGTGAGAGAAAAGAGGGAACGACAGACCTGTTAGCCTTACATCAGTAGTAGGGAAAATGCTAGAATCTATTCTAAAGGATGTGATCAATGGAGGCTCAGATAATAATGATCTGATTGGGCATAGTCAACATGGATTTATGAATGGGAAATCATGTTTGACGAACCTGTTGGAGTTTTTTGAGGATGTTACTAACATAATTGATAAAGGGGAGTCGGTGAATGTAGTATATTGGATGTTCAGAAGGATTTTGATAAAGTCCCCCACAGGTTAGAAAAATTAAAGCACATGGGATTGAAGGCAATATACTGGCATGGATTAAAAATTGTTTAACAGGCAGAAAACAGAAAGTGGAATAAATAGGTCATTCTCGTGTTGGCAGCCTGTAACTAGTGGGGTACCACAAGGATCAGTACTTGGGCCCTCGCTGTTCACAATATATATCAATGATTTGGATGTGGAGACCAAGGATGACACAAAACTAGATGGGAATGTATGTTATGAGGAAGATGCAAAGCGGCTTCAAGGGGATTTGGACAGACTTAGTGAGTGGGCGAGAACATGGCAGATGGAATATAATGTGGAAAGTATTTTTTAAATGGTAAGAGATTAGAAAGTGTAAATGTACAAAGGGAGCTAAGTATCCTCGTCAATAAGTCAATGAAAACTAACATGCAGGTGCAGCAGGCAATTAAGAAGGCTAATGGTATGTTCGCCTTTATCACAAGAGGATTTGAGTGAAGTAGTAGCGAAGTCTTGCTTCAATTATATAGAACCTTGGTTAGACCGCACCTGGAGTACTGTGTGCAATTTTGGTCTCTTTACCTTAGGAAGGATATGATTGCCATAGAAGGAGTGCAATGAAGGTTCGCCAGACTTGTTCCCGGGATGGTGGGAGTGTCCTATGAAGAGAGATTGGGGAAACTGGGCCTGTATTCTCTGGAGTTTCGAAGAATGAGAGGTGATCGCATTGAAACCTGCAAAATACTTAAAGGGATGGACAGGGAAGATGCAGCTAAAATGTTTCCCCTGGTTGGGGAGTCCAGAACCAGGGGGCACAATTTCAAAATAAGGAGGAAGCCACTTCGGACCAAGTTGAGGAGACATTTTTTCACTCAAAGGGTTGTGAATCTTTGGAATTCTCTACCCCAAAGGGCTAGGAAGCTCAGTAATTGTGTATGTTTAAAGTAGAGATTGACATTTCTAAATACCAATGACATAAAGGGATATGGGGATAGTTTAGGAAAAAGGCATTGAAGTGGATGACTAGTCATGATCTTATTGAATGGTGGAGCAGGCTTGATGTGCTGAATGGCCTAATCCTGCTCCTATGTTCCTATGTTCCTAGACATGAATTGTGGCAGTTTACACTTTATCTGTCCTCTGACGATGTTGATCATGATCAGCTTGCATTCGCTGGCAGTTTTGAAACTTGGCAGATTTCTCTTGCTTGAGTCGACAACATGGAACTCTTCTGACGTGTGGACTCATGGGAGGATTTGAGAGTATCTTGGATCATGCAGAGGACTAATAGAGGGGTATCAGGTCCTTAGGAGAAGATTTTAGATATCAGCTTGTTCAATTGCAGTTTCTGTTTTCTTTGTAACTGTGGAATATCGGGGCATCAATTATGTTGATAGTTGCTCCTGAATCAGTTACTACAGAGATTGTCGAATTGCCAATGAACACATTGCACATGGGCAGGCATCAGTACTTGTGCTTGAGTGAGCAACAAAAATTTTCTCTCGTGCTGCAAAGATGTAATCTTCCTTCTGCCATCCAATGCTATCAATGTTATGCCGGAAATCACACCTGCCAAATGGTAACATATTAATTTTGTCATTTGGGGCACTAATTGAACAATTCTACTGGACATTGCACATAACTTGTTTAAAAGAACAACAGAGTTGAACAACTGAAAAACGTGGTTGTACAGTTGAATTCTGAGAGACATGAATGGAGAAACAATGGGGGTGCTCCTTGCTTCAATTCACAAGATTGGTCTGGACAGTAATGATGATCAAAGGACACCGACAGCCTTTTGATTTTGTAAGAGATAATCTCTTGCCCAATCCCCACCTCACTTGTTTATAATCTGTGACTTTTCTAATATTTGTCAGTTCCGAAGAAGGGTCACTGACCCGAAACGTTAACTCTGCTTCTCTTTCCACAGATGCTGCCAGACCTGCTGAGTGAATCCAGCATTTCTTGTTTTTGTTTCAGATTTCCAGCATCCGCAGTATTTTGCTTTTATGATATATGTTCAAATCATTATAGTATTCAACTATACCTGTCAGCTCAAGACAAACTGTACACCAATGCATTATTACTTCTAAATAAATGCCATAATCATAGCTAAAATATGGGATTGAAATTCCTTTCCACCAGCTCCAATGGTAAAAGTGGAACGGAATGAAACCCACTGCTGCCTATATGGCAGGGATGGGCTCATCAGCACATTTCTCATGTAAGGGCACATCAGCGACACCCATCCCAATGGAGAATGCCATGCCACTCCAAATCAACAGATGCAGCTTTGGAACAGCCTCACAAGTACAGATCAACCTCAACTGTGCAGCTCCCAATTGATTTTTTTAAGATCAATTGCCTGCTTTCTCAGGCATTCTAGGGACTTTCTGGGGCCCATAACAGAGTCTATATCAGAATTTTTCAAGAAAGGCCGGGAACTCCCCTTACCAACCTTGTCAAGCCGCATTGAAAAGTATGGGGCGGGATGGAGAAGGGAGGAGTGGGGAGTAGTGATAATCTGCTGCCCCATTGGAATTTTATGGCCTACTCTCCATAGGCTGGACACACCTCACAGGAAGTTATCCCATGCAAGAGATCAATTTTTGGCCCCTGCCTTGTTGACAGTGGCCTTCAGGTAAGTCCTGGTAGTTGGTGCTGCTGTGGTGATCATGACTCCTGTGGATTTCTTGCTCCACAAGAATGGCCTTTTCAAGAAAAAAAAATGTTTAATCTACCTTTCGTTGTTGAAGAATCATGAGCAGGGTAGACTTGAAATCTGACCCTCTCAACGGCAACAACTTTCTTGCTAGAGTCTGTCAACAGGCCTTAAACCCTTAATTTATGTATTTAAGTGTTGAAATTCCTATTTTAGACATCCTCCTGGTTCTCCTAAAGAAGGGCCCCGTGTATTTAGCAGTAGGACCAAGCCTGGACAGATTGAGTAGAGGTAGTTTTATTTCTAAACGTTGTATGCTTTGTGTCCATTTTATACCTGACAAAGGGAGTGTTATGTATACCAAGCTGTACCCCGATGTATTTATATTGAGTGTGTACTGGATCTGTCAAAAGACAATTCACTTTTATAGAAAGGAACATAAATCAAAAGATTAATGCACAAAACTGGAAGCTAATTTGACATACAAATATGGCTGACCCCTAAATATATATAAAACTATTTTCTTTAACTAAAAATCTAGTCATAGACCAAATATTAACTGAATCAGTAATTATAGTGTTTTTCTGTACTCAATAGTTTATTAATTCTGTTCCACATGAATGTTAAAAATATAGTTATGCTGCATTGATTTAATAACTGGGGTTGCTTACTGGAATTACGAACAAGTACATTGAATTATATTTCCAATTTTTTAATTTAATTTTTTAAATTCATTTGAAATCCAACAAATTTGAAGAGGCAAAGTAAGATAGTGACCATTAATGACATTTGAATTTTAAATAGAAAATGATCTGCCCAAAAGTAAACTGTTATATGTGAGATCTTGCAATGCGATTTCCATTAGTGTTCAACCTAGGTACATAGGAATTGCAAATTTAAATCGTTTCCCACAATTATTAAATGAAGCATTATCAACAAGCATAAGCATTTCTACATCGCATTTTTTTAGCTCTATTTGGGACAACTTACGCTGAATATTTTGTTTGCTATACATTCTCTGATATTACCAAGATCTCAAGCTGCAATGCTGATTTAGCTGTCTTTAGTGCATGGTGGGCATCTTGATAAAGGAGTCAAAATCAGGGTTAGGAACTGCCAGCTGGAGGCTCATTAAACATCTAATAGCCACTAGAATTGCCTGCTAGCCCTCCTTCAAGATGTGCACAGCATTTTAGTGGTTAGCACTTCAACGAATACCCTCTTCTGCCTGCAACCAGTTGTTTAGGAGTAAACACAGCATTGCTGTCGATTTCAATAAAGCCTAAAGAAGTGTGTAAATATTGGCTCCATTTCTATCCTACCCCACCTGGCCTTATGGAATAGAATATGGTAGCAGAAGATTGTTGCCTGAAGGTAAAGGTTGGAAACTAAAATAAAAGGTTTTCAGAAAGAAAACTTAAAATCCCAGTGGCCATTGTCAAAAGTTGCAAAAAACAAGTGTCAGTTCTCAGGGTATGATGATCCTCCAATGTTCTCAGAGTCAGAACTGTATGACCAGTGGAAGAATGAAGTGAATATGTGGATGAGGGTTACATACCTACCAAAGAGAAATCAAGGTATGGTCTCAGCTTGGTCACTTCCTACCAGAAGTAAAATCAGAAGTAAAGTATTTTCTGAGATGGATGCCTGCCAGTTGGATAGTGATGAGGGTTTGGAACTTCTATTAGCGTTCTTAGATGAAATTTACAAGAAGGATGATCTGTTATATGCCTATGAGGCATGGTCAGATTTGATAGATTTTGCAAAAACAGATGGTCATTTCACAGAAGGATATATGGGCCTGGAGTTTGCGGTCCTAGTACTGGCGAATGCTGAGACGATTGCCTGTACTGAGAGTCGGAATGGTACTGCAAATTCCAGCGTGTGCACTTGTACCAGAAACCGGAAGATGTGGTGCGCCTCAATGGGCTCCGAAGGCGCCTTCAGTGATGGTCCCATCAGGTCTCTTTGCAAGTATTTCATCAATTTGGACTGATTGCCCTCAACGAGCACTGGATTTGACATTGGTTTATTTCGAGCTGATATCAGCAGGCACACAGCCTGCTTGGGAGTGCATCCATATCTGTTAAGATCACTAAATTATATGCAAGGAATGTACCCCTTCTGCTTACCATTTACAGGCAACTTTTAAACAATTTTGATTTCATTCATACCAAAAGTAAATTACTGAAAATACATTGAAAGGATGGGCTTGCTTACAACAGAGAGAAATATTGCCGTGAAACACTGAGGGACATTGGAGACTGGCATTAAATACAGCCACTGAACAAATAGATCCAGTTAACAACCTCAACCCCAACAATTATTACATCACAACTAATGTTCAACCAAATATTACACAGCTGGGAGGTCCAAAGATCAATAAATTATTTTAATAAATAATTAGGAGAACAGAGCCAATAACACTTGTAGTCTGACAGCACTGATGTGGATTGAAAACAGCTTCATTTACGATTACAGATAATTTCTGAGTGAAATAGTTTAATTTTGCACAATTTCTACCCAATTTTCAAGGGCTGGATATACAATTGGATTCTAACTGAACCAATCTACTGATCAGTTTGGAGACGACTCTACAAAGTCTCAAACACTAATCTTGAATAGGATTGGTAGACCTACAGGAGCTGCTGCCAGCAGAAGGACTGTACCCTGTTACAGTAGTGCATTCCTGGTAGTCAGAGATTTATGTTAGAGTCGCATTAACAGCTTTAGCAAACAATAAAGAGCTGACTCACTCAGCGGTGCTCTGCTGACACGGCTTGAAGGTGCCCCTATGTCTCGCGTTCTGTTACCTGCTGAGTCATCCCCCCCAGTGTCTCTCCGAGCTGAATGGAGATAAATCACAATCTACCCCTTTGAGCAATGAATGCAGATTGTAGCATAGCAGCAACATATTCACAATCACTCAAAAGGTGATATTGTGCATTATTAAATGAGCAAGACTTTGATGAAATGTTATTGTGAAATAATTTTTAACATAGAAAGTGGGTGGGGAAAATATGCAACCTCTGTTGGCTCATAACAAAATGTAAATGCTTAATTTTTACACAAATTCAATCATGTTGGTTTTAAGGGTGTATTCTGATCATGATTGCAAAGTTAGTTCCATGAAATATGAACTTTAAAATCATAAGAAAATAAATCATTGATTTTAAGTGTATTAGTCCTAAGTAGAGATCAGATAAAAATGGAATTGTTCTGAAAGAATAATGTACTTTAAAGTATGCAGGAGTAGTTAAACCTCAAAGGTTTGGTATTCAGATGTTAAAGCAATCACAACTAATCATAAGAACTAGGAGCAGGAGTAGGCCGTCCGGCCCCTCGAGCCTGCTCCGCCATTCAATAAGATCATGGCTGATCTTTTCGTGGACTCAGATCCACTTACCCACGCTCCCACCGTATCTCTTAATTCCTTTATTGTTCAAAAAGATATCTACCTTAGCTTTAAAAACGTTTACTAAAGAAGCGTCAACTATTTCACTGGGCAAGGAATTCCATAGATTAACAACCCTCTAGGTGAAGAAGTTCCTTCTAAATTCAGTCCTAAATCTGCTCCCTCTAATCTTGAGGCTATGCCCTCTTGTCCTAGCTTCACCTGCCAGTGGAAACATCCTCTCTACTTGTATCTTATCTATTCCCTTCATAATTTTATATGTTTCTATAAGATCCCCCCTCATTCTTCTGAATTCCAATGAATATAATCCCAATCTACTCAGTCTCTCCTCATAAGCCAACCCCCTCAACTCCGGAATCAACCTAGTGAACCTCCTCTGCACCCTCTCCAGTGCCAGTATATCCTTTCTCAAGTAAGGAGACCAAAACTGCACACAGTACTCCAGGTGCGGCCTCACCAGTACCTTATACAGCTGCAACATAACCTCTCTGCTTTTAAACTCAATCCCTTTAGCAATGAAGGACAAAATTCCATTTGCCTTCCTAATTACTTGCTGTACTTGCAGACCAACCTTCTGCGATTCATGCACAAGGGCACCCAGGTCCCTCTGCATAGCAGCATGCTGCAACTTTTTACCATTCAAGTAATAATCCTTTTTACTGTTATTCCTACTGAAATGAATGACTTCACATTTATCAACATTGTATTCCATCTGCCAGTCCTTTGCCCACTCACTCAATGTATCTATGTTCCTCTGCAAAGTTTCACAGTCATCTGCACACTTTGCTCTGCCACTCATCTTAGTGTCATCTGCAAACTTTGACACCCTACACGTGGTCCCCAACTCCAAATCATCTATATAAATTGTAAATAATTACGGTCCCAACACCGATCCCTGAGGCACACCACTAGTGACTGATTGCCAACCAGAATAGCACTCCTTTATCTCCACTCTCTGCTTCCTGTTAGTCAACCAATCCTCTATCCATGCTAATACTTTACCCCTAACGTCATGCATCCTTATCTTATGCAGCAGCCTCTTATGCGGCACCTTGTCGAAGGCCTTTTGGAAATCCAGGTACACCACATCCACTGGGTCCCCACTGTCCACCTTGCTCGTAATGTCATCATAGAATTCCAAAAGATTTGTCAAGCATGACCTGCCCTTCATGAACCCATGCTGTGTCTGCCCAACGGGACAATTTCTATCGAGATGCCCTGCTATTTCTTCCTTGATAATAGACTCAAGCATCTTCCCCACTACAGAGGTTAAGCTAACCGGTTTATAATTCCCCATCTTTTGTCTACCTCCCTTTTTAAACAGTGGCGTCACATCTGCTGTTTTCCAATCTGCTGGGACTACCCCAGAGTCCAGTGAATTTTGGAAAATTACCGCCAGTGCACCTGCTATTTCTCCCGCCATCTCTTTTAGTACCCTGGGATGCATTCAATCAAGGCCAGGAGACTTATCAATCCTTAGCTCCATTAGCTTGCCCAACACTATCTCTTCCGTAATAATGATTGTTTCCAGGTCCTCACCTACGTTCGTCTCTTTGTCAATTACTGGCATGTTATTAATGTCCTCCACTGTGAAGACCGATACAAAATACCTGTTCAATGCCTCGGCCATTTCATCATATCCCATAACTAAATTCCCCTTCTCATCCTCTAAAGGACCAACGTTTACTTTAGCCACTCTTTTTCGTTTTATATATTTATAGAAACTTTTGCTATCTGTCTTTATATTCTGTGCTAGTTTTTTATCATGTTCTATCTTACCTTTCTTTATAGCTCTTTTTGTGGCTTTCTGTTGACCTTTAAAGTTTTCCCAATCTTCTAGTTTCATGCTGTTTTTGGCCACTTTGTATGCTTTCTCTTTCAATTTGATAGCCTCCCTTATTTCCTTAGACACCCATGGCAGATTACCCCTTTTCTTCCAGTCCTTCCTTTTCACTGGAATATACTTTTGCTGAGCACTTTGAAAAATTGCTTTGAAAGTCCTCCACTGCTCGTCAACTGTCCCACCATAAAATCTTTGTTTCCAGTCTACTTTAGCCAAGTCCACCCTCATTCTATTGTCGTCCCCCTTGTTCAAGCACAGGACCCTGGTATTGGATTTTATCTTCACACTCTCCATCTGTATTCTAAATTCAACCATACTGTGATCACTCCTTCCAAGAGGATCCCTAACTATGAGATCATTAATTATTCCTGTCTCATTACACAGGACTAGATCTAGGATAGCTTGCTCCCTCATCGGTTCCATTACATACTGTTCAAGAAAACTATCACGGATACACTCAACGAACTCCTCCTCAAGGCTACCCTGACTGTGCTGGTTCGACCAATCTACATGTAGATTAAAATCCCCCATGATAATTGCAGTACCATTTTTACAGGCATTAGTTATTTCTTTGTTTATTGCCCGCCCCAATGTGATGTTATTATTTGGTGGCCTATAGACTACGCCTATCAATGACTTTTTCTTCTTAGACTTTCTAATTTCCACCCAAATGGATTCAACCTCATTCTCCATAGAACCTATATCATCTCTCAGCACCGCCCTGATGTCGTCCTTGAATATCAGAGCTACACCACCTCCCTTACCTTCCTGTCTGTCCTTCCGAATAGTCTGGTACCCCTGGATATTTAACTCCCAGTCGTGACCAACCTATAACCTGTAGAAATGCTGTCCATCCTAAGGCAGGAGAGTTGATTTCTCAAGAACAATTTTACATTTTCTGTCAGGAGAACAGAATTATTGTGTTGTACTGGAGATATAACTACAGAAACTTCTTGCTCAGTTCAACAAATAACTAGGAGAAATACAAGGACTGATGTATAATGCATGAACAGATTGTATTATGTCAGTCTGAATGATCACTTGTTCACTTTTATTTGAGAACAAGACATCCAATTTGGACAATGAAGTCTCAGGCAACTTCAAAATCAAAGGATTTTTATTCTTTCTCGCTTGCAAGGCCAACATTTGTTGCCTATCTTTACTTGCCCTTGACAACTGAGTGGCTTGCTAGGCCATTTCAGAGGGCAGTTGAGAGTCACCCACATTGCTGCGGGTCTTGTTACGACTGAGGCTGGAGGAGTCTTTCTCTAGTTCCACTTCTCCACAGGTCACAACATATATTTAAATATTTTATCCAGTTATCGATACGGCCAATTATACACTTTATTTTAGCTTCAGAATAAAATCCACCAACCAGGTTTCTTTAATAAACAACAAAATTATTAATTTATTATAAAACAACAATTATTCAATAAAGATGCAATGCTTATTAACACACAGGTTGAAATATGAAAGTTCCCTTCTAAATTAACCCAACACACACGCACACGCACACACACCAGTTAAAGGAAAAATAAAGAAGTTTTCTCTGCAGAGCTCTCTTTACAAAAAAGACAAAAAAAATACTTGGTCCTTTATTCTGGCATCTAAATATGCACAGACGGTTGCCACTGAGATCTTTTTAGGGCCGTTCTTTTCAGGTGATGTCGAGGATTAGTCTGACAGGCTTTCCAGGAGAATCACTGCATCAGGGGTTTCAGCTATCACACTGGATTCTCAGGGTTTCTCAGAGAGGTGGAAAAGGATGAGCTGGTGGCTTCTCTCTTAGCAGGCTTACCCCCAACTGACTCAAAACAATATCCAAAATGAAACCAACTCTTGACCACCATAAATTTTGGCATGTCACTTTTCTATACACAACTCCCCTAGTCACCAAGGTTCCTGCTGTTTATTTAGCTTAAGACATGTGACTTCCAGTGAGCATTTGTTTTTAGAACAAGTCCCAAGTCCTTCCAGTGTCCATTTTTTAAAGAAAAAAACAAAGTTCAGCATTTATGGAATCTCTTCAGTTTTTCAAATGAGTCAATTTCCATAATTTCTAAACATAAATCCTCAAAAAATATTTTAAAAATGGAAGCACTTTCATCACGGTCTGGAGTCACATATAGACCAGACCAGGTAGAGATGGCAGATTTCCTTCACAAAAGCACATTTGTGAACCAAATGGGTTTTTATAACAATTGATGATAGCTTCATGGCTGGATTTTGTGCAGGAGGCAGCGCTCCAGACGCTGGGCCAAAAAGGCAGGGGAAGCCCTGCCTCTGCAATTTCGCGGTGCCCTGCATGACCAATCAGGGGCCGACAGCTCAGCATTATTGGTAGCGCTACCGAGAGCGGTGGCCACTGCGGTACTGCAGAGGCCTCGGAGCCAGGCCCAATGCTAGAACCCCAGACAAGAGGTAGGTAAGGCAGGGTCACCGGGGCTAGTCCGGAAGGCCCTGGTGAGGTGGATCTTGGGGATGGTCTTGCGATCCAAGGGAAGGGGGTTCCAGGAGTGTGAAATGGTTCATGGTGTGGGTCCTCTATGGGCCACAAATTGCCCATGGAGGAGGGACACCCTCCCCAAGCCCACAGGGAGGGCACTTCATTTTTCAAGGAATCCTCCCCATGTGGCGGAGGCCCCCGCGCCCCCACCCCCCCCAACTGCTGGTAAGATCCCAGTGGTGGCAGGAAGGGGCCTCTAATTGGCCGTTAATAAGCCACTTACGAGCTGCTGGACAGGAAGGCCGTTATCGACATACCCCGCCCTCGGGAAGATCTCTGAGCGATGGGAAGGTGACAGGCCCTCCACCCCACTGCCCCCCGCCATCCATTGTGATACTCTGTGCCCCCGCAGCTCTGATCCCACCTTGGGGGTCCCATACACTCCAGCCTGGTCAAATGTTGCCTTGATGTCAAGCGCAATCAATCGCACCTCACCGCTTGAGTTTAGCTCTTTTGTTCATCATTGGACCAAGGCTATAATGAGATGAAAGCCCTGGCGGAACCCAAACTGAGCATTGGTGAGCAGGTTATTGCTGAGTAAGTGCCGCTTGATAGCACTGTTGACGACACCTTCCATCACTTCACTGATGATAGAGAGTAGATTGATGGGGCAGTAATTGGCCGGATGGGATTTGTCCTGCTTTTTGTGGACAGGACATACCTGGGCAGTTTTCCACATTGTTGAGTAGATGCCAATGTTGTAGCTATACTGGAACATCTTGGCTAGGGGCACGGCCAGTTCTGGAGCACAAGTCTTCAATACTACAGCTGGGATGTTGTCAGGGCCCATAGCCTTTGCATTATCCAGTGCCTTCAACCATTACTTGATACCACGTGGAGTAAATCAAATTGGCTGAAGACTGGCATCTGTAATGCAGGGAACATCTGGAGGAGGCCGAAATGGATCATCCACTGAGCCCTTCTGGCTGAAGATGGTACGAATGCTTCCGCCTTATCTTTTGCACTGATGTGCCGGGCTTCCCCATCTTTGAGGATGGAGATATTTGAGGAACATCCTCCTCCTGTTTGTTGTTTAATTGTCCACCACCATTCACGACTGGATGTGGCAGGATTGCAGAGCTTAGATCTGATCCATTGGTTGTGGGATTGCTCTGTCTATTGCATGTTGCTTCTGCTGGTTGGCATGCAAGTAGTCCTGTGTAGCTTCACCAATTTGACACCTCATTGCTGGTTATGCTTTGTGCTGCTCCTGACATGCTCTCCCGCACTCTGCATTGAACCAGGGTTGATCCCCTGGCTTGATGGTGATGGTAGAGTGAGGGATATGCTGGGTCATGAGGTTACAGATTGTGGTTGAGTACAATTCTGCGCTGTTGATGGTCCACAATGCCTCATGGATGCCCAGTTTTGAATTGCTAGATCTATTCTGAATCTATCCCATTTATCATGGTGGTAGTGCTACACAACACAATGGAGGATAGCCTCGGTGTGAGGATGGGACTTTGTTTTCACGGGGTCACTCCTACCAATACTGTCATGGACAGATGCATCTGCAACAGGTAGATTGGTGAGGACAGGTTCTAGTAGGTTTTTCCCTCTTGTTGGTTCCCTCACCACCTTTTGCAGGCCCAGTCTAGCAGTTTGTCTTTCAAGACTTGGCCAGCTCAGTTAGTAGTGTTGCTACCGAGCCACTTTTGGTGATGGACATTGAAGTCCCCCACCAACAGTACAATCTCTCCCTTTGCCACCCTCAGTACTTCTTCCAAGTGGTGTTCAATATGGAGCAGTACTGAGGCTGGGGGGTGAGGGTTGCAATAGGTGGTAATCAGCAGGAGGTTTCCTTGCCCATGTTTGTCTTGATTACATGAGACTTCCTGGGGTCCAGAGTCAATGTTGAGGACTCTAAGGTAACTCCCTATCGAAAATATACCACTATGCCACCAACTCTGGTGGGTCTGTCCTGCTGGTGGGTCAAGACATACCCAGAAATGGTGATGGTGTTCTCTCAGATGTAAAGTATGTTTCCATGAGTATGACTATGTCAGGCTATTGCTTGACTAGTCTGTGGGACAGCTCTCCCAATTTTGGCACTAGCCCCAAGATATTAGTAAGGAGGACTTTGCAGGGTTGACAGCGCTGGGTTTGCCATTTTCGTTTCCAGTGCCTAGGTCGATGCCAGGTGTTCCATCCAGTTTCACTTCTTTTCAACTTTAGTATAGCAGTTTTGTATAACTGAATGGCTTGCTGGGCCATTTCAGAGGGCAGTTAAAAGTCAAACACATTGCTGTGGGTCTCGAGTCACATATAGGACAGACCAGGCAAGGACAGCAGATTTCCTTCCCTAAAGGATATTAGTGAACAAAATGGGTATTTACGACTATCGATGGCCGTTTCATGATCACCATTACTGGAACTAGCTTTCCATTCCAGATTTTCATTTATCAATTGAATTTATTAATTAATTGAATTTAAATTCCAACAGCTGCCATGGTGGGATTTGAACCCGTATCCTCAGAGTATTAGCCTGGGTCTCGAGAGTACTAATCCAGTGACATTAACTCTATGTCATCATCTCCCCTATGTGTTCCCACATGTCAGGTTCCCCGAGGCAGTGCATGGTCATGGGCAGAGAATGAATGAGTGCATCAGCTCATGTGCACCACAATAGCTCAGGGCTTTGAGCACATGAACTCCTCCATTGAGAAAGTGGCCAACCTCATGGAGAGCCATATGTTTACTTGGAGTGCATGCAGGAACTGCGCACTGACGTACACATACATGCTACACAGTGTAGCCTGGACCGATCAGTGGCACTGGTGGCGGAGATGTTTGGAGGGGATGCCAGTAGCATCCCAGCTGATGCTCTCTTCCAGCCAAGGGCCGAAGATGTCACCGAGGAGGATGAGGGTGTCACCCCCTCATGGGATGCCTTCATCTTCATCGGCCTCCTTGGCTCCTCTGACTGAGGGAGCATTTGTGCAGCAGGGCCAACTGACGGAGGCTGCCCCTGCAATTATGCAGGTGCAACAGCCTCTGGAGATGCTCCCACAGGCATCTCCACATTGAGGATGACCGCCACATGCATCTCAGTCACAAGCCAAGAAAAACAAGCCGGCTGCTTCCACCTTCTCCGAGGACACAAGTGGGACACCACATAGAAGTGGTCAAGTGGGGAGGCCACTGCATCACGTGGAGCACTGATTGGGTGACTGGGTTGTCTTCTTGCTGTAACTATGCACTGTTTTCCTTTCTCAACATTATGTAAATAATGACACTTGAAGTCACATATGTGACGCCTTTTAATGATGGTGGGACAAGAAAAGAGGTATGAGATGATGAAGGAGATCAAAGGTTCCTCAATGGTGATAGCAAAACCTCTGGGCAGATATGCATCCTTCATTGGTGGTAAGAGTTTGGATGTTTTAGGCCGCGTCTTCACTGAAAACATTAGCGCAGGCACCTCAGAGTGAAGTCCATACCATTCCATTTCTCTACAGTCAGAGAGATTCAGTTGAAACGTTCCTCAATCAGATGATCCCTGACATTCATGGCATCCTGACAAGACCTTCGAGCCCAGTGCCGGGCCCGGCCACCTCCCAATGCAGCCAGAGCACTTTGGTGTTCTGCATTCTTACCCTTTTCCTTCTCTTCCACCTCCTCTTCCATGTCCTGCTCCTCCTCTTAATCCAATGAGCAGTTTCCTTCCAAGACCTTACCATCCTCAAGGACCACATTTCTCTGGAAAGTGTTATGGAAAGTGCAGCAGACCACCGTAACGAGCAAGGCCTGGAAGGAATGAATTGCAGGGTGCCACTCAAATGGTCCAGACACTGGAACTGCATCATGAACAGCCCAATTGCCTGCTCAATGGTGGTCCTGGTGAGCAGATGGCTTCAGTTGTATTGCCTCTGTGCCTTTGTCTGGGGCTCCTGTAGAGGGATAAGTAGCCATCTCTTCAAGGGATATTTCTTGATAGCTAGGATCCATCCATGGACTTTGGGAATTAAAGTAAAGAGCTGCAGCAGCCTGGATTGGTAGAGAATGAAAGAGTCCTGACAGGTGCAAGGAAAGCACATGCATGCATGGAGGAAGCTCTTGTTGTGTTCGCAGAACAGCTGAATGGTTAGGAAGTGGAAGCCCTTCCTGTTGCTCGATCTCACTGGCAGGTCACCGGATGTCTCGATGGCTACTTGGGTGCGATCGATAATGCTCTGCACATCGGGGAAACCAGCAATGGCAGCAAAACCCATTACCCTCTGTGCCTGCGAGGCCACATCTATCGTGAACTGAATGCACTGTCCAGCTTTGGCAAAGAGGTAATCGGTAACCTGTGAGATGCAGTGGTGTGCTGCCATTTGCGAAATGCCAACAAGGTCCACAGCTGATCACGAGAAGGAGCCAGAAGCAAAGAAGTTCAAGGCCACAGTGAATTTGACGGCTACTGGAAGTGCATGGAAACCAGTGCTGCGAGGTGTAAGGTCTTCAGCAACAGTCTCTGTGAACATCTGCCTGGAGAGTTGCTACCTCCTGCGGCACTGTTTCTCAAGTCATCTCCAGGTTGCTCCACATCACGAATGGGCCCAAAATCTGAGAGTCATGCCCCCGTTGCCAGGTGATGCCTTCTTTCTGGTCAGTTGGCTGCCTAATTGTCCTTGGCAGCCTTGCATACTTCTCTTATGCCACCACAATGCCATAAAGGTGATGATGCCTGTACTGCCCGAGTGCTTACTGCCCACTCCTCGCCTCCTGCACCGCACCATGGGCATCTGTTGATGTTACGCCAATGTCTTTTATTGAATGATAATTTTCTTTAAACTGCTGCCTGGAGAACTGAATTTGGATTTTTTTTTAAAGGCAAGCTGCCAGCAAAGTCATCCTTTCAGCTTAAGATGATCACCTAGTTTTCTAAATATCCCAGCAAGAACCAAGGCCCAGGAAGTTTAAAAGAACTACCTGTTCTCTCAGCAAGCAGAGAAATACTGCTAACTGCTATGTTTGAATTAAAAACAAGAAATGCTGGAAACACTCAGCAGGTTTGGCAGCATCTGTGGAGAGAGAAGCAGAGTTAACGTTTCAGGTCAGTGACCCTTCTTCAGAACCCTTCTTCAGAACCCTTCTTCAGTTTGAATAACTGAGTGACTGCCATGTGATAAGCCCCTTCCCATCTGTGGTTTTAAGCTCGTGTTTTCTCTGCAGCAAGGGAGAAGCAACTGGACTCTGACATGAGCAGACCCTAAGTGGGGGTCCGTCTCTCTCTCTCTCTCTCCATTTCAGCTTGAAAGCTTTCAGATCCTGCCTGTTGACTGACTACCTTTGCATACTCTGGCTACAACCAGAAACCCCTTTGAAGGAAATCATCCACATTGCTATCTCAAAGTGACTCACCGAACTAGATCCTCTACCTCTTCAAACTAAAAGCCTCAAGACCACTGAATTCAGCTAGAAGCCAGCCGAATTACCAAAATTCACAGACTGTATACCTTTTGTTTAATGGACTCTAACTCAACTAATCTATCTCTCCCCACTCTGTAACCTATTTGGGTTTGTGTAAACCTTCAGATTGTGGGTGTGAGTGAAAATTGGCCCATTGTTTATTATTTTTATTCATTCAATTTAGGTACATAAAGTTAACTTTTTTCTTTGTTAACTCAAGAAAACCTGTCCAGTTGGTTCTTGTTATGATCAGAGCGAATAAGTAATGAAACACCTACTGAATTGGCCAGTACATCCACTTTAAGAAAGAATTAAACCTGTTGAGATCAAACAAGGAGAGGGAAAAGAGGGAAGCCCTTCGACCCCTCCTCATTTGACCATAACAATTTGTAAATGGCCCAACCTCCTCTGCGCCATTCAACCTTTTATGGAGCCCATCTAATTCCCTGGTGCAGCCATGACTGGCTCCCTGCTGTGTACCCACCGCCTTTCATCTGGACTGTCCCAGACAGCACCAGCAGCCCTTGCGCCCCTGAAAAACTCTCAACATCCTCCATTAATGAACTCTTAATGAGCTCCTCAACCAACTTAATTGTCCTTAATCAAGGATTAGGTTGGATCGCAGGGCCACCTGACTTACCTGAAGACAGGAGCAGCAGCAGCTGGCGGACCTGGGCGGAAGCTGATCTGGAGTGGGAGCTGTTAAAGAGAGGTGGGGCTCGAGGCCCTCACTTACCTGAAGACAGGAGCAGCAGCAGCTGGCGGACCTGGGCGGAAGCTGATCTGGAATGGGAGCTGTTAAAGAGAGCGTGGGGCTCAAGGCCCTCACTTACCTGAAGACAGGAGTGGTGGCAGCTGGCGGACCTGCTCTCTCTTGGCATGTGCTGAGACTCGAAAAAAAAATTACAGTGACATCATGGGAACTCTGCAAGGTGATTGGTTGGGTGAGTAGCAGCTGTTAGTGTATTTAAATAGCTTAAAAAATGGGGACATTTTTTTGTGGGAAAAAACCTCTAGTGATAAGGTGAGTACTACTAAAGTGTTTCTTTTTAAGTCAATGTAAATTATTAAGGACTTTAGATTGTAGTGGGTAGAACAAGGCCCCTGGTGTAATTAATATTTTTTAATTAAGGGAGGAACTAATTAATCTAAGGATAAGTCATGGCAGGAGAGCTCAGCCCCGTGATATGCTCCTCCTGTGCTATGTGGAAATCAGGGACGCATCCAGTGTCCCTGACGACCATGTGTGCAGGAAGTGTATCCATCTGCAGCTACTGGCTACCCGCATTATGGAGCTGGAGCTGCGGGTGGATTCACTGTGGAGCTTCCGTGATGCTGAGAACATCGTGAATAGCACGTTTAGCGAGGTGGTCACACCGCAGGTAATGGCTGCACAGGCAGAAAAGGGATGGGTGAGCACCAGGCGGAGCAGTCGGCGTAGGCAGGTAGTGCAGGAGTCCCCTGTGGCCATCCCCCTCTCAAACAGATATACCACTTTGGATACTGTTGGAGGGGATGACCTCCCAGGGGAAAGCAGCAACAGCCAAGTTTGTGGCACCACGGAGGGATCTGCTGCACAGCAGGGGAGGAAAAGAGGTGGAAGAGCTATCGTGATAGGGTATTCTATCGTAAGGGGTGCAGATAAGTGTTTCTGTGGCCGCAAACGAGACTCCAGGA
This sequence comes from Heterodontus francisci, assembly GCF_036365525.1. Taxonomy (NCBI): domain Eukaryota; kingdom Metazoa; phylum Chordata; class Chondrichthyes; order Heterodontiformes; family Heterodontidae; genus Heterodontus; species Heterodontus francisci. The sequence goes on from NC_090377.1 coordinate 87,661,660, forward strand.
TGGTATGTTGCCTTCCTGATGCCAGGGTCAAGGATGTCACGAGCAGCTGCAGAACATTCTGAAGTGGGGGTGGGGGGGGAAGCAGTCAGAGGTCGTGGTACACATTGGTACCATCAACATAGGTAGAAAGAGGGATGAGTTGAGTTCCTGCAACAAGAATTTAGGGAGCTAGGTAGCAGATTAAAAAGCAGGACCTCAAAGATTGTAATCTCTGGATTACTCCCTGTGCCATGTGCTAGTGAGTATAGAAATAGGAGGATAGAGCAGATGAATGCGTGGCTGAGGAGATGGTGCAGGAGGAAGGGCTTTAGTTTCCTGGATTACTGGGTCTGTTTCTGGCAAAGATGGGACCTGTACAAGTCGGGGGGGCTGCACCTGAACCAGAGCGGGACCAACATCCCTGCTGGGAAGTTTGCGAGTGCTGTTGGGGGAGGTTTAAACTAATTTGGCAGGGGGATGGGATACAGAGTGGACGTACAGTAGGGGGTGAGGCACAGCCAAATGTAGAAGAGAAACTGAGTCAGTCTGGAAAGCAGAGCAAATATAGACCCGTTAAGGCACAAGTGAAAAATGGATTGTATTTACTTTAATGCAAGGAGTCTTACTAATAAGGCAGATGAAATGAGGGCATTGATTAGCACATGGGATTATGATATTATTGCTATCACACAGACATGGCTGAGGGAGGAGCAGGACTGGCAACTCAATATTCCAGGGTATCGAATCTTCAGGCGTGACAGGAGAGGGTGTAAAAGGTGGCATTGCACTGTTGATCAAGGAGTCAATTACTGCAGTGAGGAGGGATGACAACTTAGAAGGTTCCTCAAATGAGGCCATATGGGGAGAACTTAAGAACAAAAGGGGGGCAATCACTTGGCTGGGCGTGTACAACAGGCCTCCAAACAGTCCGGGAGAGATAGAGGAACAGATATGTAGGCAAATCTCAGAGAGGTGTAAAAATAATAGGGTAATAATAGTAGGGGATTTCAACTTACCTAATATCAACTGGGATAGTCTTAGTGCAAAAGGCTTAAAGGGGGCGAAATTCTTAAAATGCATACAGGTGAGATTTTTGAGCCAGTACGTAGAAAGTCCTACAAGAGAAGGAGCAGTCCTGGACCTAATCCTAGGGAATGAAGCTGGACAAGTGGTAGAAACATCAATGGGTGTGCATTTCGGGGATAGTGATCATAACTCTAAGACTTAAGGTAGTTATGGAAAAGGACAGAGATAGGCCAGAAATAAAGGTACTGAATTGGGGGAAGGCCGATTTCAATTCAATTCAAAACAGGATCTGGCCAAAGTGGACTGGGAGCTACTTGTAGGAAAGTCCACATCAGGCCAGTGGGAGTCATTCAAAGAGGAAATAGTGAGGGTTCAGAGCCAACATGTACCCGTTAAGGTGAAGGGTAGGATCATCAAGTCCAGGGAACCCTGCATGTCGATGGATATAGAGTATTGGATCAGGAAAAAAAAGGAGGCTTATGGCAGATTCGGAGCACTGAAAACAGCGGAGGCGTTGGAGGAGTATAGAAAGTGTAGGGGGGTACTTAAAAAAGTAATTAGAAGAGCGAAGAGGGGACATGAGAAAACATTGGCGGGCAAGATAAAGGAAAATCCTATGGCGTTTTATAAGCATATTAAGGGCAAGAGGATAACCAGGGAAAGAGTAGGGCCCATTAGGGACCAAAGTGGCAATCTGTCTGTGGAGCCGGAAGACATAGGTGAGGTTTTAAATGATTATTTTTCATTTGTTTTCACTGTGGAGAACGACGATGTAGGTGTAGAGATCAGGGAGGGGGATTGCGATATACTTGAACATATTAACATTGAAAGGGAGGAAGTATTCGATGTTTTAGTGGGCTTAAAAGTGGAAAAATCCCCAGGCCGAGATGATATGTATCCCAGGCTGTTATGTGAGGCAAGGGAGGTGATAGCAGACTCTCTAAAACAAATTTTCAGATCTTCTCTGGCCACGGGAGAGGTGCCAGAGGACTGGAGGACAGCGAATGTGGTACCATTATTCAAGAAGGGTAGCAGGGATAGACCAGGTAATAACAGGCCGGTGAGTCTAACATCAGTGGTTGGGAAACAATTGGAAAAAATTCTGAGGGACAGGATTAATCTTCACTTGGAGAAGCAGGGAATACTCAGTGATAGTCAGCATGGCTTTGTCAGGGGGAGATCGTGTCTAACTAACTTGATTGAATTTTTCGAGGGGGTGGCTAGATGTGTAGATGAGGGTAAAGCAGTTGATTTGGCCTACATGGACTTCAGTAAGGCTTTTGATAAGGCCCCGCATGGGAATTTGGTTAAGAAGGTAAAATCCCAGGCGATCAAGGGCAATTTGGAAAATTGGATCCAAAATTGGCTTAGTGGCAGGAAACAGAGGGTAATGGTCGAGGGTTGTTTTTGCGAGTGGAAGCCTGTGATCAGTGGTATACCACAGGGATCGCTGCCGGGACCCTTGCTGTTTGTAGTGTACATTAATGATTTAGACGTGAATATAGGAGGTATGATAAGTAAGTTCACAGATGACACGAAAATTGGTGGTGTTGTAAATAGTGAGGAGGAAAGCCTTAGATTACAGGACGATATAGATGGGCTGGTAAGATGGGTGGAGCTGTGGCAAATGGAATTTAATCCTGAGAAGTGTGAGGTGATGCACTTTGGGAGGACTAACAAGGCAAGGGAATATATAACAGATGGTAGGACCCTAGGAAGTACAGAGGGTCAGAGGGACCTTGGTGTACTTGTCCATAGATCACTGAAGCTAGCAGCACAGGTAGATAAGGTGGTTAGGAAGGCCACAGCTGGAATACTTGCCTTTATTAGCCAAGGCATAGAAAATAAGAGCAAGGAGGTTATGATGGAGCTGTATAAAACGCTAGTTAGGCTACAGCTGGAGTACTGTGTACAGTTCTGGGCATCACACTATAGGAAGGATGTGATTGCATTGGAGAGGGTGCAAAGGAGATTCACCAGGATGTTGCCTGGGCTGGAGCATTTCCGCTATGAAGAGAGACGAAAAGACTACGGTTGTTTTCCTTAGAACAGAGAAGGATGAGGGGAGGCATGATTGAGGTATACAAAATTATGAGGGACATAGATAGGCTAGATAGGAAGAAACTTTTTCCCTTAGCGGAGGGGTCAATAACCAGGGGGCATAGATTTAAGGTAAGGGGCAGGAGGTTTAGAGGGGATTTGAGGAAAATATTTTTCACCCAGAGGGTGTTGGGATCTGGAATACACTGCCTGAAGAGGTGGTAGAGGCAGGAACCCTCACAATATTTAAGAAGTATTTAGATGAACACTTGAAACGCCATAGCATACAAGACTACAGGCCAAGTGCTAGAAAATGGAATTAGAATCGTTAGGTGCTTGATGGCCGGCACAGACACGATGGCCGAAGGGCCTGTTTCTGTGCTGTATAACTCTATGACTCTATGACACCCTCTCCCAGTTCTGGTGAACATGGCTGGCACCCGGAGCGATATCGGGAAACTGGAACACTGGTCAGCACTGGTATTTTCGACCCATGGAAGCCTCTATTCCCACCCTGGTGGGACCCAAAATTCCCGCTCTTTGTCTTTCTACAGTAATACATTGTAAAGGCAAAAGGGTTATTATAAACAAAATCTTGGAGAAATAGATAGGGACCAGATTTGGGACAATGGCGAAGTTTCTGACTGATAAAGGCAGGTAATTTGCCAATGACAAGTTCAGAGACGTGTGAAAATATGATCATCATGGTCATAAATATCACAGCTGAAAGTTCTCTCAGCAATGGACTCTGAAAGGCAGCATGCAGTAGTTGATGAAATGGTGCATAAATTTTAGCTGATCAATCGGACTGCAAGTTAGCAGCCGTACTGGCATGGACGGATCTTGCAAAGAATTCACTCCAGTTGATTGAAGGATATAGTCCCTATCAATTAATCTTTTGGCGAAATCCCAAATTTCCCTCTGTTCTCCACAAGAGTCCTCCTGCTCTTGAATGTATTACAATTAATTCCACTTCTTTTGCACACTTGAATGCTTTACATGGAGGGAAACAGGCTTTCATCAAGGCTGAGATCGAGGAGAAAATTCTGAGGCATCATATAAGGCCATCTGAAACAAAGTTTAATTCAGGAAATTTAGTGAACTATAAAAGAGAGTGTCATAGGGAATGGAAAGGCCGTGGTAAGGTCATGCGCCACCATGGTAAAGCAGTAATCAAACATGGCAATCAAACTGTTAAGGGTCATTCACCATGATTAATCAGAATTAATTACTATATCTCAGACTCTGAACAGCTGATAGAAGTAAACAAGACATTTTCTGATGACCGTCCTGAGGAACAGAATAGGGTAGATCAAGAGCTAGATCGTGAGTGATCATGACACACAGGACAGAACTATCAGGCAGAACTTTATAGTGCCTGCAGGAGAAAGGAGGCTTGGGGGAGATAAATCGGGACGGAGGGCGGGGAGTGGAGTGCCCATCACCTTCCCGCCACTGTGGCATTTTATCAGCAGTGGGTGGGTCCTCTGCTGCGTGGGGAGATCACCTGGTGAATCCTGGCAATCTCCCTCCAGGCTCGGTGGGGGGCCTCCTAAACGAGCACCCTGTTGCCCATGGAGGGCACCCCCACTGATGGCAATGGCTGCCCGTGACCACAGCCCCCAGCCTTCAACAACCATCCCCACCTCACCAGAGCCTGCCTGCCTGACTGTCCCCGGTGACTCCCACCTCCACTCACTTTGCTGCAAGGCTGGCATTCATTGCTTGGCAGCTGTGGCCACTGCTACCAGTGGCACTGCTGGGACTGAACAGCTGCCAGCCCTCTAATTGACCGGCAGCTCTTGGAGACGGGCTTTCCTTCCTTAAAAGGATACGAGACCGGGTGGCAGCTCATTTGCTGCTAGATTAACATAGAATTTAACCGGGGCTCCCCAAAATGGCCGAAGCACGGTTGCCTTGGCTTTCCAGCCCAGCGTCAGGGCCATCACTGCCTTGACAAATTTCAGCCTATCATATCCACAGGCCAATTGCCCAGAGTGGATACGCAGGTGACATATATTCCAGAGGGGTCTAATGAATTGAGGGATGTGACACTTGTGGGTCATGCAGGAAAAGTTACTGGCAAGTTTAAATATTGGTTGGATGTTCAGGATGATGGCCAAGAAGCCAAGGAGCTCCATGGACTGGCAGAATGGGGTGAAAGTGTGGAAAGTAAGAAAACACAGTCCAGGTTCTGATAGTGAGACTGGAAATGACTCTTGCATCAGAAAAAGATCACGTACTGGAGAAAGAACCTCCAATAGTGCAAGAGGGAGATCTTGCAGGAGTAGTCTCGATGGACATCAAAGTGCAAATAGAGGCCAGAGCTTCAATAGATTAGACAATGAAATGAAGTCCACAGAACAGTAAAAGGACTAGAAGTTGAAGTCATCATGATCATGAAGTTTTGGTGGATGCCAATAAACTTGAGGATAAACTAAGAGAGGCAAAACAAAGGGAATTAGGTAGTTGGAGAGAGTTTGGAATTTATTCTGAGATACCAGATAAGTACGGCCCGACCATATTCACAGTCAAATTTTACAAATTTCACAGTCGCGGCATTTTAAGAATCGTAAATTTCACGATTTCACATATTTATATTGTAAATTTCACAGTGTCACAACAAACCATGAAAATGATCTATTAAGGAGATTTCTGGTTTCAAATGGCATTTGTTGTAAAACTGTTGTAAAAAGCTGACTATAAACAGGTCACATTCTTTACTCACAGAAGTCACTGATCTAAAGTGAGAATGGAGCAATCTGCAACTGTCTTTTTCTTCATTGTTTGTCTCTGCGCTGTGAACACCTATTCATGTTCCGACACAGCTCTCTCACATCCACAGTTTGTTGTGCCATACTAGACTTGCAAGGTGGGGGATTCTACATTCCACAGAGTTTAAGTACTCGCAATGTGTAGTAAAAACCTCAGTAAATAGTGCTGTTGGACTTTATTTGCGCTTGGCGAGCAACCACCATTTTGCACATTACTTTGAGTGATCAATTTTTTCCAATGGTACGTTGGCACTTGCATAAATATCCACAAGTTCCAGTACTACCAACTGACGATTTTCTGAGCGTTTTGTCAACTTCTTAAAAAGGAATTATATTGCTGCTTGTTTTTTTGCATGTTCATTTTCCAGCAGTGCAGTGTCGGATGCTCTCTTTCTGCTGCGCTGGCTTTCAGACTGTAAGTGGCACTGAATAGATGCTTGCTGTGTGTGATCCAATGAAACATTGCAGCTTTTACAAAACAGTATTCCACCATCTGCATGCAGAATTTGGCTTCCAAATTCTTTCACTCGATGTGCTACAGTAATGCTTGCAGCCTTTTTTGAATTACTAACTCTGGTATTCTCATTTGTCTGCTAATACTTGAGACTGCTTCTCTCCAAACTGCAGAGGAAGCCCTCCCTCATCTACCAATCAGCGAGTTGAGCCTTGTGTCAATCAGTAAAGCGCGCAGTTCGCAAAATGGCCAATTTCATGGATGACCGAGATTTCATGCAGAAAACGAGATTTCAAATGCGTCCGTGACGCATTTTTCACCACTCTGAAGTTTGTAGGGCGTTACACATAACCCTTGACTCTCCTATAGCACATAAATCTATCTCAACCTTGAATATATTCAATGACTCAGCCTCTACAGCTTCTCGGGTACGGAATTCCAAAGATTCACAACCTTCTGAGAGATGAAATTCCTCCTTATCTCTGTCTTAAATGGGCAATGCCTTATTCTGAAACTATGCCCCCTAGTTGTAGATTCCCCCATGAGGAAAATTCACTAACTTTAAATGTTTCATCCGTCTTTAGTGCAAGACTAATGGGAAGGGCCTTAACAAATTCACAGTTAAATTTAACAAATTTCACGGTCACAGCCTTTTAATAGTCATGAATTTCGTGATTTCACGTACTTAAATCGTAAATTTCACAGTGTCGCAACAAACCATGAAAATTATCTATTTAAAACAAAAAAAAGACAAGGGAAGTTTATATGTGCATTATGGATATGGATAGCATTAGGTATTACACCTTGGAGCACAGATTTGAAAGATTTTCTCATGTAAGTTGCATTGTGACTGTTGAAAGCAGAGACTTTGTTGAAATCTGTACCGTATTTTGAAACGGTTTTGATTAATGATTCGGAAACAGTGCTGTAATTAACAGCTGCTAAGCGGACACAGTTTGTAAGCACTCTTGTTAGCTTTCCTGACTTTACATCTTCAGCCTTATCAGACATAAAATCAAACAAAACATACGGCACATATTTGTCTTGCTCATCAGTGGACTCCTCGCAATTTATTTTTTATTCTTTCACGGGTTGTGGGCGCTGCTGACAAGACCAGCATATATTGCCCATCCCTAATTGTCCTAGAGAAGGTGGTGGTGAGCCGCCTTCTTGACCACTGCAATCCATGTGGTGTAGGTACCACGCACAGTGCTGTTAGGAAGTAAGTTCCAGGATTTTGACCCAGCGACAGTGAAGGAACGGCGATATAATTCCAAGTCAGGATGATGTGTGGCTTGGAGGGCAACTTGCAGATGGTCGTATTCCCATGTATCTGCTGCTTTTGTGTGGTGCGAATGTTACTTGCCACATATCAGCCCAAGACTGAATGTTATCCAGGACCTGCTGCATATTAACACAGACTGCTTCAGTATTGAGGAGTTGCGAATGTTGCTGAACGTTATGCAATCATCAGCGAACATCCCCACTTCTTACCTTATGATGGAGGGAAGGTCATTGATTCAGCAGCTGAAGATGGGCCTAGGACACTACACTGAGGAAATCCTTCAGTGATGTCCTGGAACCGAGATGATTGACCTCCAACAGCAACAACCATCTTTCTTTGTGCTAGTTATGACTCCAACCTGTGGAGAGTTTTCTCCCTAATTCCCATGACTACAGTTTTGCTAGGGCTCGTTGATGCCACACTCAGTCAAATGCTGCCTTGATATCAAGGGCAATCACACTTACCTCACCTCACCTCACCTCTTGAGTTCAGCCTTTTTGTCCAAGTTTGGACCAAGACTGTAATGAGGTCAGGAGCTGAGTGCCAAACTGAGCGTCGATGAGCAGGTTATTCCTGACTAAGTGCTGCTTGATAGCACTATCAACGACACCTTCTATCACTTTCCTAATGATCGAGAGTAGACTGTTGGGGCAGTAATTGGCCGGTTTGGATTTGCCCTGCTTTTTGTACACAGGACATACCTGGGCATTGTTGGGTAGATGCCAGTGTTGTAGCTGTACTGGAACAGCTTGGCTAGGGGTGTGGCCAGTTCTGGAGCACAAGTCTTCAGTACTATTGCCAGAATGTTGACAGGGCCAATAGCCTTTGCAGTATCCAGTGCCTTCAGCCATTTCTTGATGTCATGTTGAGTGAATCGAATTGGCTGAAGACTGGCATCTGTGATGCTGTGAACCTCAGGAGGAGGCTGAAATGGATCATCAACTCGGCACTTCAGGCTGAAGATGGTTGCAAATGCTTCAGCCTTGTCTTTTGCACTGATGTGCTGGGCATCCTCATCATTGAGGATAGGGATATTTATGGATCCTGCTCCTCCGATCATTTGTTTAATTGTCCACCACCATTCATGACTGAATGTGGCAGGACAGCAGAGCTTAGATATGATCCGTTGGTTGTGGGATCGCTTAGCTCTGTCTATAGCATGCTGCTTCCGCTGGTTGGCATACATGTAGTCCTGTGTTGTAGCTTCATTAGGTTGACACCGCATTTTTAGGTGTGCCAGGTGCTGCTCCTGGCATGCCCTCCTGCAATCTTCATTGAACCAGGGTTGATCCCCCAGCTTGATGGTAATGGGAGATATGCCAAGCCATGAGGTTACAGATTGTGGTTGAATACAGTTCTGCTGCTGCTGATGTCCCACAGCACCTCATGGATGCACAGTTTTGAGTTGCTAGGTCTGTTCAAAAGTTATCCCATTTTAAATGGTGGTAGTGCCACACAACACGATGGAGGGTTTCCTCAATGTGAAGATGGGACTTGGTCTCCACAAGGACTGTGCAGTGGTCACTCCTACCGATACTGTCATGGACAGATGCATCTGCAACAAGTAGATTTGTGAAGATGAGCTCAAGTAGGTTTTTTCATCTTGTTGGCTCCCTCACCACCTGCTGCAGGCCCAGTCTAGCAGCTATATCCTTTAGGACTCGGTCAGTAATGATGCCACTCTTGGTGAGAGACATTGAAGTCCCCCACCCACAGTACATTCTGTGCCCTTGCCACCCTCAGTGCTTCTTCCACGTGGTGTTCACCATGGAGGAGTACTGATTCATCAGCTGAGGTGGGGGGGCGGTGGGGGCAGTAGGTGATAATCAACAGGAGGTTTCCTTGCCCAATTTGACCTGATGTATGAGACTTCATGGGGTCCGGCATCGATGCTGAGGACTCCCAGGGAAACTCCTTCCTGACTGTATACCACTGTGCCGCCAACTCTGATGGGTCTGTCCTGCCAGTTGGACAGGACGTACCCAGGGATGATGATGGTGGCATCTGGGACATTGTCTGTAAGGGATGATTCCATGAGTATGACTATGTCAGGCTATTGTTTGACTAGTCTGTGGGACAGCTCTCCCAATTTTGGCACAAGCACCAGATGTTAGTAAGGAGGACTTTGCAGGGTCGACAGGGCTGGGTGTGCTGTCGTCATTTCTGGTGCCCAGGTCGATGACAGGTGGCTGTCCAGTTTCATTGCTTTTAGACTTTTCTCTAGCAGTTTGGTACAACTGAGTGGCTTGCTAAGCTATTTCAGAGGGCATTTAAGAGTCAACCACATTGCTGTGGGTCTAGAGTCACATGTGGGCCAGACCAGGCAAGGATAGCAGATTTCTTTCCCTAAAGCACATTGTAGTATTTGATTGATCTGGGTTTGATTGTATTAGTCTGTCCAGTGTTCATTGTGCTTGATTGCTCAAGCCTATGTGTGGAGCTGAAGAGTCTGAAAGTGAAACCAAAAAAAGACACAGACTGTTCTGAAAAGATATTGTGCTGAGATCTTGTAGTGCAGATATTTTAAAGTGCTGTAAATAAACCTGTTGGTGATTTAATACAAGTGTGATATCTGAATTACTCTGAAATAAATCAGATATCTAATATATCCAGCAACCCATCGGAAATATAACAAAAACGTGGCTATGAGGATGATTCACCAACATTTAATGTCATCCGCTCCAGAACCATTTCTTTCAATGCAATGAAATCCTCCCTTGTGTTGGGAGCAATGGATTTTGGGGTTCAAGACCTACTTGCTCGCTACAGGGATGGACAGACCAGATAAAGCAGCAAACCGTAAGAAAGTGATATTTGAACATTGTCTCGGAGCAGAAGGCCAGCGCATATTCGAGCAGCTCACAGAAGATACATCTATATTTGATATGGCAGTATGTGTTCTCGAAAAATACTTTGGACCAAAGAAAAGTATGATCATAAAGCAATACGCATTCCGCCAGAGATCCCAGGGACATGGTGAGCCCATTAACAATATGTGACAGTATTGCAGCAATTGGCATCTGCATGTAAATTTGGTACACTGACCAATGAACTAATTTGTGACCAATTAATTGAAAAGACTTCAATTCCATGAATTAGGGAACATCTCCTCATGGAGGATGATGATTTAACCTTGGAAACAGGCATAACCTTGGCAGTCCAGATTGAATCTACCATGTTAGATTTGAAAAGTGCACACACATGCACCCATAGACTCAGGGATGCAGCCACAGCTTGCCCAACCAGCTTCAGTGCAAGGGTTAAGGCCAAGAAGACCTCTGTAACCTTATGAAAATGTGCCGCATCATGGTCAGTTACCTTCAAAACTGTGCCAAAATTGTGGAAATGCTCATCGAATCACAATGCCATGTCCAGCTCAAGGGAAAATGCATAGCTCGTGTTTAAAGTGGAACCATTTTGCAAAGACGTGCAGGTCATTGAAGAAAAAGACTTCATTGGTTCGACATATGGGGGAGTCTCTTCCTGAGAGTAAGGTACAGCATGTATTTACCATCACAAAAAGTAAAGCACCAGGTCACTTTAAGGAGTGCTCAGTCGAGATCTCAGACATCTCAGTGTCACTTCTTATCGATGTTGGCGTGAACTTATCTATTTTGAGTGACAAATTCTACCATTGGTATTTTTCGCAATTCCCTCTCCCTCCTGCGACAGACACTCTTCAAGCTTATGATGACACTATCATTCCAGTTTCGGGGACGATCACAGGTACGCTACAAAAATGACACCTAGACAGGTTCACTTTCTATATAACTAAAGGCTGAAGCCTTATGGAGGTAAACCTTTTCAATAGGCTTGGATTCAAGCACAGTGACCCAACCAGAGTGCGTATTAATGGGATTGATAATACAGATTATATTTGCCAATATCCTTCCTTATTTACTGGTTTTGGGGAGATCAAGGCACTGACATGCTCCTCACATTGACACATCAATTCAACCAGTTTCACAAAAATTTGAGTTGGTTGCCATTTGTAATCCATGCTGAAGTGTCACAGGAGCTGAAACAACTTGAAGCAGATGGTATCATTGAACAAATTGACTCATTGCTGTGGATATCAAATAGAGTCATTGCATGATGAAAAAAATGGTACACTTAGCCTATGCATTGACCTACAGGCAGTCAACCAAGTTATACAAGACAAGTATCCACTTCCTACAATTCAAGAACTGTCAGCATCATTTCATGACTCCACAGTCTTCACAAAGCTTGATATGAGACGGTGTTATCTTCAGATATCTCTAGAATAGATATCTTACAGCTTTTGTTACCCATGAAGGTATGTGTCACTACTGCAGAATGCGCTATGGACTAAGTTCAGCACCTCGCGCATTCCAGAAGATCATCTCTTCAGTCTTGTCAGATGCTGAGGGGAGACTTAACCTTCTTGATGATGTCATTGTCCATGGAAGGGACAAAGCTGAACATGATCACCACTTATCATCAGTGCTCACTCAACTTGCAAAACACAATTTGACGCTCAACAAGGACAAATGCACATTTTCAGCACCTGAGATTGACTTTCTAGGTTACAGAGTGATAACAGCTGGAGTAAAGCCTACACACTCTCTGACCGGAAAGGCACCAGCCAAACTTATGATAGATCGTACCTTTCGCATGCCACTGACCATTATTAAGCCATCACTACCAGTTAACGAGAATGTCAAAGCGAAAGCAGATGAAATCGCAAAGTGACAAGGTAAAGCAAAAGCTTACTATGACAAACATGCAGGCACAAGGGAGCCACAATTTAAAGTTGGAGATTGGGTTTGAATCCAATGGCCAAATCACGACCACAAACCTGCTTCATCAGTATCAGGTCCTAAGCAGATTAAATGTTCGGTACCAATGCTTATCTGTTGGATGACAACACCAAGTCGAATGCAAGACGTTTGATAGGGAGCAGACCAGGATACTTTGAGGATAGTGGTTATGAGGATACATTTCCTTTTCCGATGAGTGATGTTTATAATCCGCCTCATCAAGCTAATCAAATAGATCCACAATCTCAAATTTGTAAATCTAATCGCAGACCTCAGAGATCTTTCTATCTCAAAGACTATTTCTATACTTAGAGAAAAAAGACAGTTGAACCCTAAGAAATAACTTGATGTTTCTATGTTTGATGTTTAGAATACTTTAATTCAAAAATAATGTCTTTAGTCAAAAGGGGGAAAATGTAGTATTTGATTGATCTGGGTTTGATTGTATTAGTCTGTCCAGTGTTCACTGTGCTTGATTGCTTAAGCCTATGTGTGGAGCTGAAGAGTTTGAAACTGAAACCAAAAAAAGTCACCGACTGTTCTGAGAAGACATCGTGCTGAGATCTTGCAGTGCAGAGATATTTTAAATTGCTGTAAATAAACCTGTTGGCATTTTAGTACAAGTGTGGTATCTGCAATGCTCTGAGATAAATCAGATAGCTAACATATCTAGCAACCTGGCATAATCATAACAGACATTAGTGAACCAGATGGGTTTTTATGACAAAAAATTACACAAGAATCACTAGCGTTAATCTGAGACTTCATCTCACAATGTGTAGCAAAAACATTCGGTGGGTAGTCCTGTCGTAGTTTATTTGCACTTGGTGAGCAACCACCCTTTTGCACATTATGTTGAATGAATACCTGCAGCTTTGCATGATCAAGCTTTAGCAATGGTATATTGGCACTTGAAAAAGCATCCACAAGTTCCATTGTAACCAACTGATGATTTTCTGAGCTCTGTCGACTTCTTAAAGAGATGAAATATTTGCTTGGTTTTTTGCATGTTCTTTTTCCAACATTGCAGTGTCAGATGCTATCTTTCTGCTGCGATGGCTTTCGGACTGTAAGTGGCGCTGAACCATTGCCCGCCATTTGTGATCCAACAAAACATTGCAGCTTGTACAAAACAGTATTCCACCACTGACATGCAGAATTTGCCTTCCAAATTCTTTCATTTGATGTGCTGCAGTAATTGTCGTGGCCATTTTGATTTTCTCATTCTGGCGTTCTCACTTGTCTGCTAATACTTGAGACTGCTTCTCTTAAACCTGCACCAGAAGCCCTCCCTCATCTACTAATCAGTGAGTTGAGCCTTGTGTCAATCACAAAAACGTGCCAATTTCACGGAGGATCCAAAATTTTACAGAGGACCATGATTTCACGGCCAGTGATGCATTTTTCCTGGCTGTGAATTTGGGACAGCTCGACAGATAAGGGTCAACCAGCTTTGTCGTAAAGGTGTATTTGTACTGAAAAAGTCCTTGCAGATGGAATATATCCGGTTAAAGTGAGCCGAGTTGATAAGGGTTTGGAACAGTGACTGGCTGATACAGATGTGACAGTGGATTCTCCCACAGTTGGAAAAGTAATCTTAACATTTTTTTAGCTCTTTTGGTCACATGTTCATAGGAGTGGAGGTCAATTGACATAAAAGCCAAATTTCCACACAGCACTTCTTTTCAGGGAGAAGTGTTTTCTGAAACTGCCAAAGGAGGTAGCAGATGCAGAAGTAAAACAATGGAAACTAAATAAATGCATTTATAGCCTGAATGATGATTCCAGGATGTGGTATTTTTTGGTGAGATCTGTTTTGTGAAGCTTGACTGGCCAATTGAATGGTTGGCAGATCAGACTAGACCAGATGCCAGTTTTGATGTGATGAAACAACCTGAAGTTGAGAGTGGTTTAAAGAAAACATTAAAGAAATTAAATCAGGATAAATGTGTACTCAAGTTCCCATCCTTAGGTGACCCAAAGAACACGAACCTAATCATTTTCAACGATGCTTCACAAGCTAATGTTCCAGCTGATTTCATAATAATTTTATGATTGCATAATGATTTCACCCTGGTCTACTCCTCCCTTACCCCCACCACCTTGTCCCCTTCCCATGGCACCTTCCACTGCAATCGCAGGAGGTGTAATACCCGCCCATTTACCTCCTCTCTCCTCACTATCCAAGGCCCCAAACACTCCTTTCAGGTGAAGCAGCGATTTACTTGTACTTCTCGGAGAAGACTCAGCGGGCGGAGTTCCGGACCGGTAAGTATAAAAAACTTACCTCGGGGATTCACGGCCTACATTCTCGGAGAAGACTCGGAGGGCGGAGTTCCGGACCGGTAAGTATAAAAAACTTACCTCTGGTAAAAGAAAACTGAAAAGTGACGTCACAGGAAAGCTGTGACCTGATTGGTTGGTAGGGAATTTGTACCGAATTTGAAAATAAAACATTGGTAAAAATTGATTAAAACCCTTAGTTAACTAATTAATAAGTAGAGTAACTAAACCAGAAGGAGGACATTACTGTATTTAGTCAGCATTTAATATTTATAGTAGAAATCTAGCACTAGGGACCATATAGTTAATTATAACAATTTAGTAAGGATTTAATAAGTATTTATTTATTTTATATCAATTAACTAATAAGTGCTAGAAATGACAGTTAGAGGGGTGAAGTGCTTCACCTGTGAGATGTGGGAAGTCCGTGACGCTTCCAGCGTTCCGGACGACTACATCTGCAGGAAGTATACCCAGTTGCAGCTCCTCACAGACCGCATGGATCAGTTGGAGCGGCAACTGGATGCACTTAGGAGCATGCAGGTGGCGGAAAGTGTCATAGACAGGAGTTTTAGAGAAGTGGCTACACCCAAGGTGCAGGCAGATAGATGGGTGACCGCTAGAAGGGGCAGGCAGACAGTGTAGGAATCCCCTGTGGCTATCCCCCTCTCTAACAAGTATACCATTTTGAATACTGTTGAGGGGGAATGGCCTACCAGGAGAAAACAGCAGCAGCCAGAGCAGTGGCACCACGGCTGGCACTGTTGTTCAGCAGGGAGGGACAAAGCGCAGAAGAGCAATAGTTATAGGGGACTCTATAGTCAGGGGCACGGAGAGGCGTTTCTGTGGACGTGAAAGAGACTCCAGGATGGTATGTTGCCTCCCTGGTGCCAGGGTCAAGGATGTCTCTGAACGGACAGGGGGCATTCTGAAGGGGGAGGGTGAACAGCCAGAGGTTGTGGTACACATTGGTACCAATGACATAGGCAGGAAGAGTGATGAGGCCCTGCAGGAGGAGTTTAGGGAGTTAGGTAGAAAGTTAAAAAACAGGACCTCTAGGGTTGTAATCTCGGGATTACTCCCTGTGCCACGTGCCAGTGAGGCTAGAAATAGGAAGATAGTGCAGCTAAACACGTGGCTGAACAGCTGGTGTAGGAGGGAGGGTTTCAGATATCTGGACCATTGGGATCTCTTCAGGGACAGATGGGACCTGTACAAGAAGGACGGGTTGCATCTAAACTGGAGGGACACAAATATCCTGGCTGCGAGGTTTGTGAGCGTCACTCGGGATGGTTTAAACTAGTGTGGCAGGGGGTTGGGAACCAGATCAGTAGGACAGCAAGTGAAATAAATGAAGGGGAACTAGTAAATAAGGCCAGTAAGACTAAGAGGAAGAACAGGCAGGGAGATGTTGCGGAGAACAGTGGGACTGGTGGTCTGAAGTGCATTTGTTTCAATGCAAGAAGTATAACAGGTAAGGCAGACCAACTTAGAGCTTGGATTAGTACTTGGAACTATGATGTTGTTGCTATTACAGAGACTTGGTTGAGGGAAGGACAGGATTGGCAGCTAAATCTTAAGGATTTAGAAGCTTCAGGCGGGATAGAGGGGGATGTAAAAGGGGTGGGGGAGTTGCATTACTGGTTAAGGAGAATATCACAGCTGTAGTGCGGGAGGACACCTCGGAGGGGTCATGCAGCGACGCAATATGGGTGGAGCTCAGGAATAGGAAGGGTGCAGTCACGATGTTTACTACAGGCCTCCCAACAGCCAGCGGGAGGTAGAGGAGCAGATATGTGGACAGATTTTGGAAAGATGTAAAGGTAACAGGGTTGTAGTGGTGGGTGATTTTAACTTCCCCTATATTGACTGGGACTCACTTAGTGCTAGGGGCTTGGATGGGGCATAATTTGTAAGGAGCATCCAGGAGGGCTTCTTGAAACAATACGTAGATAGTCCAACTAGGGATGGGGCCGTACTGGACCTGGTATTGGGGAATGAGCCCGGCCAGGTGATCGAAGTTTCAGTGGGGGAGCATTTCGGGAACAGTGACCATAATTCCATAAGTTTTAAGGTACTTGTGCATAAGGATAAGAGTAGTCCTCTGGTGAAGGTGCTAAATTGGGGGATGGCTAATTATGACAATATGAGGCAGGAACTGAAGAATTTAGATTGGGGGCGGCTGTTTCAGGGTAAATCAACATCTGACAAGTGGGAGTCTTTCAAACGTCTGTTGATTAGAATCCAGGACCAGCATGTTCCTGTGAGGAAGAAAGACAAGTTTGGCAGACTTCGGGAACCTTGGATAACGCGGGATATTGTGAGCCTCGTCAAAAAGAAAAAGGAAGCATTCGTAAGGGCTGGAAGGCTAGGAACAGACGAATCCCTTGAGGAATATAAAGACAGTAGGAAGGAACTTAAGCAAGGAGTCAGGAGGGCTAAAAGGGGTTATGAGAAGTCATTGGCAAACAGGATTAAGGAAAATCCCAAGGCTTTTTATATGTATATAAAGAGCAAGATAGTAACCAGGGAAAGGGTTGGCCCACTCAAGGACAGAGAAGGGAATCTATGTGTGGAGCCAGAGGAAATGGGCGAGGTATTAAATGAGTACTTTGCATCAGTATTCACCAAGGAGAAGGACTTGGTGGATGATGAGCCTAGGGAAGGGAGTGTAGATAGTCTCAGTCATCTCATTATCAAAAAGGAGGAGGTGTTGGGTGTCTTGCAAAGCATTCAGGTAGATAAGTCCCCAGGGCCTGATGGGATCTACCCCAGAATACTGAGAGAGGCAAGGGAAGAAATTGTTGGGACCTTGACAGAAATCTTTGCAACCTCATTGGCTACAGGTGAGGTCCCAGAAGACTGGAGAATAGTCAATGTTGTTCCTTTGTTTAAGAAGGGTAACAAGGATAATCCAGGAAATTATAAGCCGGTGAGCCTTACGTCAGTGGTAGGGAAATTATTAGAGAGGATTCTTCGGGACAGGATTTACTCCCATTTGGAAACAAATGGACTTATTAGCGAGAAGCAGCATGGTTTTGTGAAGGGGAGGTCGTGTCTCACTAATTTGATTGAGTTTTTTGAGGAAGTGACAAAGATGATTGATGAAGGAAGGGCAGTGGATGTTTTCCATATGGACTTCAGTAAAGCCTTTGACAAGGTGCCTCATGGCAGAGTGATATAAAAGGTGAAGTCACATGGGATCAGAGGGGGAGCTGGCAAGATGGATACAGAACTGGCTCGGTCATAGAAGATAGAGGGTAACAGTGGAAGGGTGCTTTTCTGAATGGAGGGATGTGACTAGTGGTGTTCCGCAGGGATCAGTGCTGGGACCTTTGCTCTTTGTAGTATATACAAATGATTTGGAGGAAAATGTAGCTGGTCTGATTAGTAAGTTTGCGGACGACACAAAGGTTGGTGGAGTTGCGGACAGTGATGGGGATTGTCAGAGGCTACAGAAGGATATAGATCGGTTGGAGACTTGGGCGGAGAAATGGCAGATGGAGTTTAATTTGGACAAATGTGAGGTAATGCATTTTGGAAGGTTTAATGCAGGTGGGAAGTATACAGTAAATGGCAGAACCCTTAGGAGTATTGACAGGCAGAGAGATCTGGGCGTACAGGTCCACAGGTGGCAATGCAGGTAGATAAGGTAGTCAAGAAGGCATACGGCATGCTTGCCTTCTTCGATCGGGGCATAGAGTATAAAAATAGGCAAGTCATGCTGCAGCTGTACAGAACTTTAGTTAGGCCACACTTAGAATATTGTGTGCAATTCTGGTCGCCACGCTACCAGAAGGACGTGGAGGCTTTGACGAGATTTACCAGGATGTTGCCTGGTCTGGAGGGCATTAGCTATGAGGAGAGGTTGGATAAACTCGAATTGTTTTCACTGGAACGACGGAGGTGGAGTGGCGACATGATAGAGGTTTACAAAGTTATAAGCGGCATGGACAGAGTGGATAGTCAGAAGCTTTATCCCTGGGTGGATGAGTCAGTTACTAGGGGACATAGGCTTAAGGTGAGAGGGGCAAAGTTTAGAGGGGATGTGCAAGGCAAGTTCTTTACACAGAGGGTGGTGAGTGCCTGGAACCTGTTGCCGGGGGAGGTGGTGGAAGCAGGTACCATAGAGATGTTTAAGAGGCATCTTGACAAATACATGAATAGATTAGAGATACAGCACTGAAACAGGCCCTTCGGCCCACCGAGTCTGTGCCGACCATCAACCACCCATTTATACTAATCCTACATTCCTACCAAACATCCCCACCTGTCCCTGTATTTCCCTACCACCTACCTATACTAGTGACAATTTATAATGGCCAATTTACCTACCAACCTGCAAGTCTTTTGGCTTGCTCATAACTTGCTCACTTGCTTATAACCTGTGACCTTTCTAATATTTGTTAGTTCCGATGAAGGGTCACTGACCCGAAACGTTAACTCTGCTTTTCTTTCCACAGATGCTGCCAGACCTGCTGAGTGGTTCCAGCATTTCTTGTTTTTATTTCTGAAACTGTGGTTCTTGGCTAGGTTAGGAAATGCATGTTTGTAATGTGTATCTCTGCAAATAAAGCTTATTAAATTAGTGTACAGTTTGACTTCAGATGTATCTTTCGCCATCTGGCTTTCATGTTACAAAGAGCCAAAATAAAGTTTGAGATATACATGGGATTAAAATAGAAGCAGAAATAATATAAACAAGCCTTTAAAATATTAATTTTCATTATATCTAGGTATGTTTATCATAATGGAGAAACATTGCATCCCACAAACATAAAATTAGCTTTTCAGGGTCAGAGAGGTTGTTCAACTGTAATTCTGACTTAGTATGCTGTTACAAACCTAGTTACATCTTAGTAAACAAGGCAAAACTATTTTGGGAGGTGTTACCGTGAGATTAGAGTGTAAAAAGTGTAAGTTCACTTCAGTTCAAGTGATTTCTAAAACTTTTCATATGTGGGGACTTCAATGCATGTCCTGTGGAGGAGCAAGGAATCACTGACAGCAACTTCTGGATTTCTGCATTTAGCTGCACATGTGCAGGTGCCAGAAGTTGCTGAAGTTTCACAGTTGTAATGACGGTGAACACTGATAGTTTTGCTAGCATTACAATCACAAAATCCAGGCCAATGGTTACCCTTCAAAAGTACTTACTTGGCTGTAACGTGTTCTGTGATATCCTGAGTTCACGAAAGGCGCAATATAAATGAAAGTCCTTCTTTCCGTTTTCTAAAAGTTTGGAATTAATAGTTTATGACCAAATGATGCATGGAATTCTGCATTAATGTTTCTATTATTTGGTACAGAATAAATATCCACAATTACCTTAGATCTTTTTTAGAAATAAAATTAAACTTAAAATTCCTTGGAAATAAGAAAGGGGTGATCACTTTGATGGGATTATACTACAGGCCCCCCCAATAATCAGAGGGAATTGGAGGAGCATATATGTAGGGAAATCACAGATAGGTGTAGGAATTCTCGGGTTGTAATAGTCGGTGATTTTAACTTTCCTAATATTGACTGGGACTGCCTTAGTGCTAAGGGATCAGATGGGGAAGAATTTGTTAAGTGTGTCCAGGATAGTTTTCTGAAGCAGTATGTGGATGGCCCGACTAGAGAAGAGGCGACACTCGACCTCCTCTTAGGAAATGAGGCTGGGCAGGTGGTTGATGTGTCAGTGGGGGAGCACTTTGGGACCAGTGACCATAACTCTATTAGCTTCAAGATAGTTATGGAAAAGGATAGGACTGGTCCTCAAGTTGAGTCCTAAATTGGGAGAAGGCTAATTTCAATGGCATTAGACAGGAACTCTCAAAAGTTGAATGGGAGAGGCTGTTTACAGGTAAAGGGACGTCTGGCAAGTGGGAGGCTTTTAAAAGTGAGATCGAAAGAGTTCAGGGCCGGCATGTTCCTGTTAGATGGAAGGGCAAGGCTGGCAAGTTTAGGAAACCTTGGTTGATGAGGGATATTGAGGGTCTGGTCAGGACAAAGAAGGAGGCATATGTCAGGTATAGGCAGCTGGGATCAAGTGAGTCCCTCAAGGAGTATAAGGGATGTAGGAGTACACTTAAGCAGGAAATTAGGAGGGCGAAAAGGGGCCATGAGATTTCCCTGGCAGATAAGATAAAGGAGAATCCTAAAAGATTCTATAAGTATATTAAGAGTAAAAGGGTAGCAAGGGAGAAAATAGGTCCCCTTAAGGATCAGTGTGGTGATCTATGCGTGGAGCCACGGGAAATGGGCGAGGTCTTAAATGAATACTTCTCGTCCGTATTTACTGTGGAGAAGGTCATGGAAGCTAGTGAGTTCAAGGGAGGGAACAGTGATATCCTGGAGCATATCAACATTACAAAGGAGGAGATGTTGGATGTTTTGAAGCACATTAAGGTGGATAAATCCCCAGGGCCTGACCAGGTGTATCCTAGGATGCTATGGGAAGCAAGGGAGGAGATTGCTAGGGCCCTGGCAGAGATTTTTTATATCATCGTTAGTCACGGGTGAGGTACCGGAAGACTGGACGATAGCTAATGTTGTGCCTTTATTTAAGAAGGGCAGCAGGGATAGCCCAGGGAACTACAGGCCGGTGAGCCTTACATCAGTGGTGGAAAAGTTATTGGAAGGGATCCTGAGAGACAGAATTTATATGCATTTGGAAAGGCAAGGTCTGAATAGGGATAGTCAGCATGGCTTTTTGCGTGGGAAATCATGTCTCACGAATTTGATTGAGTTTTTTGAGGAGGTGACCAAGAGGATTGACGAGGGCAGGGCGGTGGACGTTGTCTACATGGACTTTAGCAAGGCCTTTGACAAGGTCCCGCATGGTAGGCTGGTCCAGAAGATTTGAACACATAGGATCCAGGGTGGGCTGGCCAATTGAATACAAAATTGGCTTGGTGATAGGAGGCAGAGGGTGGCAGTGGAGGGTTGTTTTTCAGATTGGAGGCCGGTGACCAGTGGTGTGCTGTAGAGATCGGTGCTGGGCCCTCTGTTGTTTGTCATATATATTAATGACTTGGATGTGAATGTAGGGGGCATGATTAGTAAGTTTACAGATGACAC
Organism: Heterodontus francisci; assembly: GCF_036365525.1. Taxonomy (NCBI): domain Eukaryota; kingdom Metazoa; phylum Chordata; class Chondrichthyes; order Heterodontiformes; family Heterodontidae; genus Heterodontus; species Heterodontus francisci. The sequence continues at coordinate 87,683,347 of NC_090377.1, forward strand.
CAAAATTGGTGGTATAGTGGACAGTGAAGAAGGTTGTCTAAGGTTACAACAGGATATAGATCAACTTGGAAAGTGGGCAAGGGATTGGCAAATGGAATTTAATGCAGACAAGTGCGAAGTGATGCATTTTGGGAAGTTAAACCAGGGCAGGAAATGTACAGTGAATGGTAGGGCCCTGGGGAGTGTTGTTGAGCAGAGAGACCTTGGGGTGCAAGTACATAGTTCCCTGAAAGTGGCAACACAGGTAGACAGGGTGGTGAAGAAGGCGTATGGCGTGCTTGCCTTCATCGGCTGAGGCATTGAGTACAAGAGTTGGGACTTCATGTTACAGTTGTACATAATGTTGGTTAGGCCGCATTTGGAGTACTGTGTGCAGTTCTTGTCGCCGCACTACAGGAATGATGTGATTAAGCTTGAGATGGTGGAGAAAAGATTCACAAGGATGTTGCCTGGTTTGGAGGGCTTGAGTTATAAAGAGAGATTGGATAGGCTGGGTCTGTTTTCCCTGGAGCGAAGGAGGCTGAGAGGGGACATGATAGAGGTATATGAAATTATGAGAGGCACAGATAGGGTAGATAGCCAGAGTCTGTTTCCCATGGTAGGGGTGACTAAATCTAGAGGGCATAGATTTAAGGTGAGAGGGAGGAGGTTTAAAGGGGATCAAAGGGATACATTTTTCACACAAAGAATAGTGGGTATCTGGAATGAGCTGCCAGAGGAGATGGTGGAGGCAGGAACAGTAGCAACATTTAAGAGACATCTGGACAGGTACTTGAATGAGCAAGGCATAGAGGGATATGGAACTAATGCAGGCAGGTGGGATTAGTATAGATAGGCATTATGGTCGGCATGTACACGGTGAGCCGAAGGGCCTGTTTCTATGCTGTACGACTCTATGACTCTATCTCTGACAGCCAGGAATTTTCCATTGGAAAGACTGTTACAGCTACATCACTTTGTGTATCAGTTGAGTTTGTCATATACAGTTAAAACCTTGCAAAATTGGATCAAATGTATCTAAATGTTTAGGTGTATTACCATGTAATCAGTTGGAACTTTTCTCATAGTAACATGATCCAAAACTGCATTGTTTTTCCTGTCTGCATCAGCTTACAGTCAAACTGCACACTCTGTGCAGTTTCAGAGGCTTAACAGTGATGCAGTATGTGAGGTCAATAAGGACTTAAAAGATAGGTTTAAAATTGTTTTTCTTTTTTGTGACATTTCTCAGGACTAAAGACAGGAAACATTAAAAGTAGGTTGTTATTGTTCGTTGTAAAAAAATCATTACATAGAATGATTGCCATACAGGAAGAAAAATATACCACTGCGATGATGAGAATAAAGGAAGCCTGCCAATTAGTCTCCTGTTCTGAGAAGGTTCCCAAAATTTCTGACACAGTTGTTGAAAGCCCAGTGAAGTGATGCTGTGTGACAGGAAAAGTCATTAAGATCACTATTTCCCTCTTTATTAGTTTTTATCTGAAATAATTATTTCTGCCAAGTTTTTGGCCATTAGGAGCCAAAGTGCATCATACTTTTAATGGCAGCTAGGTTCCAAGGTGTGTTAGTCCTTCACGACGGACATCAAGAGAATTAAGGGGAAAAATTGATTTTGTCCCATTTCTGATTAAGAAACAGACGGGAAGAGTAATTTTCCTGCTCCAAGATATACACTTTAAGGCATTCAAGTGGTAGGAACATAGGATTTAGGAGCAGAAGTAGGCCATTCAGCCCTTTGAGCCTGCTCCGCCATTCGATAAGATTATGGCTGATCTGGTTGTGGTCTCAACTCCACTTTCCTGTGTTCCCCCCAATAGCCCTTGACTCTTTTGTCCATCAAAAATCTATCTAATTTAGCCTTGAATAAATTCAATGATCCAGCCTCCACTGCTTTCTGTGGTAGAGAATGCCAAAGATTAACGACCCTTTGAGAAAAAAAAATTCTCCTCATCTCTGTCTTAAAAGGGACATCTCTTATTCTTAAACTGTGTCCCCTAGTTCTAGTCTCTCCCACAGGAGGAAACAGCCTCCCAGTATCCACTCTATCAAGTCCCTTTAGGATCTTATATGTTTCTATAAGATCACTTCTCATTCTTCTAAAGTACAACGGGTATAGGCTCAACCTGTTCAACCTTTTTTCATAAGACAAGTCCTTGATTCCCGGAATTAGTCGTGTGAACCTCCTCTGAAGTGCTTCTAATGCAATTATATCCTTTTTCAAATAAGGAGACCAAAACTGTACACAGTACTCAGATGCAGACTCACCAAGATCCTGTACAGCTGCAGTAAAACTTCCCTACTTTTATACTCTATTCCCCTTGCAATAGACAACAACATTCCATTTTCCTTCCTAATCACTTGCTGTACCTGCATACTAACCTTTTGTGATTCATGTACCAGGACACCCAGATCCCTCAGTACCACCATGTTCTGCAATCTCTCTCCATTTAAATAGTATACAGCATTTCTATTCTTCCTTCCAAAGTGGACAAGTTCATAGTTTTCCACATTATACTCCGTATTCCAAATTTTTGCCCAGTCACTTTCCCCATTTATATCCTTTTCTCGGCTTGACCACTTACTTTCCCTTCTATCTTGGTGTCATTGGCAAATTTAGCTACCATACATTCGGTCCCATCATCCAAGTAATTGATATAAATTGTAAATAGTTGAGGCCCCAGCACTGATCCCTGTGGCACTCCACTAGTTACAGCTTGCCAACCCGAAAAAAGACACATTTATCCCTACTCTCTGCTTCCTGTTTGCTAACCAGTCCTTTATCCATGCTAATATGTTATCTCCTACACCGTGTGCTCTTATCCTGTGTAGTAACCTGTGATGTGGCACCTTAGCAAATACCTTTGGAAATCTAAGTACACCACATCTACAGGTTCCTGTTTAACCACCTTGCTTGTTCCTGGCTCGAAAAACTCTAATAAATTAGTTAGACGTGATTTCTCTTTCACAAAACTATGTTGACTCTGCCTGATCCCATTATGATTTTCTAAATATCCTGCTATAACTGCCTTAAAAGTGGATTCTAGCAATTTCCCTATGACAGATGTTCGTCTAACTGGCCTATAGTTTCCTGCTTTCTGTCTCTCTCCTTTCTTGAATAAAGATGTTACATTTGCTATTTTCCAATCCACTGGGACACTTTCAGAATCTATGGAATTTTGGAAGATTATGACCAAAGCCGCTACTATCTCTGCAGCCATTTCTTTTAAGGCCCTAGGATGCAGACCATCTGGTCCTGGGGACTGGTCAGCCTTTCGTTTTTCCCAGCACCTTTTCCATAGTGATAGTGATAGTTTTAAGTTCCTCCCTCCCTTTCACCTCTTGATTTTCATGTATCTTTGGCAGGTTTTCTCTGTCTTCTACAGTGAGAACAGACACACAATGCCTGTTCAGCGCCTCTGCCATTTCCTTGTTTTCCGTTATCAATTCCCCAGACTCACTCTCTTTAGCTTTAGTTACTCGTTTCCTATTTAAATACTTGCAGAAACTCTTACTACCTGTTTTTATTTTAATAGCTAGTTTTCTCTCAAACTCTACTTTCTCCCTCATTTTTTTTCGTCATTCTTTGCTGATTCGTAAAATCTGTCCAATCTTCTGATCCACCACTAATCTTTGTAGATTTGTACAGTGTTTCTTTTCATTTGATACCATCCTTAATTTTCTTATTTAGCCACAGATGATGCATCCTTCTCAAAGAATCTTTCTTTCTCACTGGGATAAATCTCTGCTGTGAATTATTAAAAATCTCCTTAAAAGTTTGCCACTGCATCTCCATGGTCCTAACTTTTAACCTAGTTACCCTGTTCAATTTAGCTAGCTCTGCTTTCATACCCTTGTAATTACCTTTATTTAGGTTTAAAACACTAGTTTTAGACCCACACTTCTTCCCTTCAAATCGAATGTGAAATTCATCATGTTAGGATCACTGTCACCTAGAGGCTCCTTTACCATGAGGTTATTGATTAATCCTGTCTCATTGTGCATTGCCAGGTCTAGAATAGCCTGCTCCCTATTTGGCTGCAGAATCTACTGCTGTAAGAAATTGCTCCGAATATACTCGATGAACTCATTTTGCAGGTGGCCATTGCCAATTTGATTCACCCCACCTACATCTAGATTAAAGTTACCCATGACTATTGTGGTACTTCTCTTACATGCCCCATTTATTTCTTCCTGCATACTCTGTTAGGGGGCCTAAAATCTACTCCCACAAGTGAGCTCTTACCATTCCTATTTCTTATCTCTACTCAAACTGATTCTGTATCTTGCTCTTCTGAGCTAAGGTTATCCCTCACCACTGTACTAATGACATCCTTAATTAACAAAGCTACCCCACAACCTTTTCCTAGCTTCCTGTGTTTTTCAAATGTCAAATACCCTTCAATATTCAGGTCCCAGCCTTGGTTACATGTCTCTGTAATGGCAATCAGGGCATACATATTTATTTTCATCTGTGCTAACAATTCATCCATTTTGTTATGAACGCTGTGTGGATTCTGATATAGAGCCTTTAACTCTGTCTTATTACCATTTCTGCAATCTTTGACCTTATCTGCTGGTGCAGTCTTACATTTGTATGCTCTTTCTCTTCCTGCCACACTCTGGTTATCATTACCCAAATCACTACCTTGCTTTATTACCTTGTTATTTCCCTTTGATTTACCACATCTGCTCTCACATGATCCCTCCCCCCACTATTTAATTTAAAGCCCTCTCTACCATCCTAGTTATATGACTCACCAGAACACTGGTCCCAGCATGGTTCAGGTGAAGACCATCCCAAAGGTACAGCTCCTACTTTCCCCAGTACTGGTGCCAGTGCCCCATGAAACAAAACTCGTTTATAGCACACCAATCTTTGAGCCACGCATTCACCTCTCTAATCTTATTTACCCTACGCCAATTTGATTGCGGTTCAGGTAATAATCCAGAGATTATTACCTTTGAAGTTCTGCTTTTTAATTTATTCCCTAGCTGCTCATACTCCATATGCAGAACCTCTTTCCTAGTCCTATCTATGTCATTAGTACTGTTACAACCAGGTGAGAAAGAGGTCCAGGGTTCCCTTTCAGCCTTCACCTGGTCTTACTGTAACAGGATTTTATTTTTAAACACATTGTGGTTTTAGCTCCCCCTTGGTGAATCCTTGTTCACCACTTTCCAATTATAAGGCAAAGAAACCAATACACACACACAGGTTTTCTTAGGTTTAAAGAAGAAAGATTGAAATTTTATTAAACTTAAACTTCAAACTTGAATTCGGTCAATGTCTATGGATACATGCCGGGCCCCAAGCTAGCATGGATACGCAATATGCACTTGCAAATAGAGACAGAAAAGAGCAGAAGAAAAATAGAGTGGAAAGGTTTGAGGCAATATCTGAAGAGTTTTTTGTTACGGGTCTTTGAGCTCATTGTATAGTCCTTTATTGTAGGTAGTTCTTGCTTTTCGTTGGGGCCCAGTATTCTTCTTAAACCTCGTTCACTGTAGGAGACTTTTCTCTCTTGGGGTTCATGTGTCTTCAGTAGGTTTCAGTTCCGTGAGAAAGAGATAGGAGCAGACAGGACAGGAGATGTCTTTTCAATCCAGGAGCAAACAGCTTTCTGCCAGTTCAAACACTGTCTCTGCAATTTAAAACTCCCCAAGTTGGCCGGCAGTGTAGTCACGTGACTGATTGGTTTGACTAGGTCTTTTCTGTACATCGTATGGGATAGCTCCTTTCTTCCAACACTTTCTGCTAATATGTAAAAATGTCTTTCAGGCCAGGGGCTTGGCAATTCCTTGTAACAGGGCTTCACTTCTTCCCAGCAACAACTTGAAATTTAGTGTCCATGTAGCGAAATTAATGGGCTTCATTCTTGGCAGATGGGGGCCTGCATGAAAGTACCCACGTGGACCACGACAACTGCATCCTATCTCTCCCACTGCAAGCTCCTCTCCAGCCCTGAGCAGTAGTCCCGAACACTGGCACCTGGCAGACAACACAGCCTTTTGGACTCTCATGCTGGGCCACAGTGAACTGTGTCTATCCCCCTGACTATACTATCTCCTACTATCACTAAATTCCTATTTATTCACCCTGCTTAAATGGCTTCCTGTACCACAATGCCATGGTCAGTTTGCTCTTCCAGCCTGCAGCCCTCACTGTCATCCATACAAGCTGAAAGAACATCCAACCTGTTGGATAGTTGCGAGGGCCGAGGCTCCTGCACTTCTGCCTTCTCAATCTCCTTACTTGCCTTACTTGGAGTCACACCCACCCCCCTCCCCCACCCCATCCCTGACCACTGACCAAATCAGAAGACCCAATCCTGTGGAGCGTGACTGCTTTCTGCAACAAAGGGCTGGATTTTGCCTTAGGCGGATGGAAATTCGCCACTGATGTAAAAGTGTGTGGCGAACCCGCTTCCGCCTAGCCTGGGGATCCGTCCCGCATTTTATGGGTTCCCGGGCTTTAATTGTCTCGAGGTGGGACTTCTACCTGCTAGAAGGAGGAGGTCCCGCCTCAGTGAGCTGCCAGCCAATCTGCGGGCCGGCAGCTCTTAGTCCCAGCAGTGCCACCGGGAGCAGTGGCCACTGCTGGGACTGCAGCCCAGCCGACCAGATGGATCCAGGAGTGAAGGTAAGTTGGGCATGCCTCACCAGCCAGATCGATCCTTGCCTGGTGAGTCTGGAGTGGTTGTTTGGGGGAAGGGGGGGGTGTCTTGGGTCCCGGAGGTGGGTTGGGAGGTGGGGGCGGCCATCAATTGGGCACCCTGTGCCCGACTACCATGACCCCCCCTCACTGGGGCGCAGAAAGTCCAGCAGCTATCGCTGAGCGCCCTTTCACGTCCCAGCATGCTCGCTTGCCACAGGTAAAATATCCGTGAGGCAGGCACGTCCCTTATATGGCCGTTAAGTGGCCACTTAAGAGCCTTGATTGGACTGGGCGGGCGGGGGGGCGGGGGGTGGTGGTGGGGGCGGGTGGCATTTCCCCACCCGACTGCTGTAAAATTGACCGGAGGTGGGAGCAGGGCAGGTAGGCCTCCCGGAGCTTCCAGTTCAATTTTACGCCGCCCCACGTCACCAACTGATCCGCTGGGGCGGCGTAAAATTCAGCCCAAAGTGTCCAGGTAACTTTCCCAGTCCTTGATGCATCTCAGTGTCTGTAGCTAGCCTTCAGCTCATCTATTCTGAGCCAAATCTCTTCAAGCCATAGACACTTAGTGCAGACATGGTTGCCATGGATCACGGTGTCCATGAGCTCCAACATACTGCAGCTACAACACATCACCAGCCCTGCCATCCTGATTAATTATTTAAAAAACCATTAATCATTTTCTTAATTTTTTTACATTCATGCCTGTCCTCGACAGCACTTATTGTACTAACATAAACTAATATATGTGTAAAGGCCTTGGTGAGATAGAAGGAGAAATTGTTGGTGCACTGGGGAGGGATGACTGCTGTGATTCTCTGATTTCTCTTGGAGAACAGTACTTCCATCATATCCCTGAAACAGCAGTGGACAGCAAACTGGGTGATATTGCATATGTCACCTATTGTTGAAATGGCCTGTGGAATAGAAATTAAGTTACCTTGACAGCCACAGGTGGTGCTGCCATACCCTGGCAATATCCCTTCCTTCAGCTGGTTCTGCTATAGCTCAGTGGCAGCTTCCCTTGTTAAGGGAGATAGCTCACACACAGCTCCTCAGTTAATTTAAGGTCGAAATTGTGCTTCCTAAATACGCACATGGAATAGGGCTACCTGCTTCCTACCCTCCATCACCCTCATTTAGCAGCCTCTGCAGATCTGCTGCAACAGCCACAACATATGAAATTGCTTAAATTTGTTATGGTTTTGCCATGTCGACAAAACAGGTTTTAGAGCCATGGTGGGAATGGCTTCGGTTCCTCAAGGGCTAGAAATGTTATGACGAACTTAAACAAAAGGTTTGGTCTTTCCACTGTCCACTTTTCAAATAGAATGTTTTACCTACTTGAGAATGGCACTTTCATTTGGTAGCAGTAAAAAATAATGGGCCATAATTTGCTTTATAAATAACAGAGAGGCCAAATGCTTCGTCCATTTCAGGCTGAGTAACCTAGTAACATTTTAATGATGCGATAAGGGTTAATTATTACCCAACAACCTCTCTGGCAATGAAAATTAATTATTACAAGTATGGAGTTTCATTCCTTCATTTGTCATGAGAGACTTTAAAAATGTAAAATTTTAAAATGTATAATGTAAGATTTTCTTGCTGTCTCTTTTTTCTCTCTCTCTGAATCCAATCTTTCTCTTCCTCTTTTTATTTCTCTTTCTGTACTTGATTGATATTCACCCACTCTAACTTACACTTCTTTTTCAGTCCTTGTTCTGTTAATTTCAAAAGCCTTCAAACCGATTGATTAAAGAAATACACAGTTGCTTGCCCTTTTCACTCAGATCCCAGATGCCCGAATCCCCTCGCTACAATGTAATTAGCTCACACTTTCGGCAACTTGCCACGCAAAATAATTAAAAACCTAAATGTGCAACAGAAAATGGCAGATGCCATTAAATGCTCTGCCACCGCAAATTATGTCTAACTATATTTAATTCAGTTTTTTGTAAAAGAGTCTGGATGTCTTACTATTCTTTCAGTTCTGGTTTGTGGATTCAAGCCCACAAAAAAAGGCTGCAAATAGATGATCTATTTCAAATGGGCCTTAAAATGGCTGTGTGGGAAAAAGAAAAATACATTTGTGGTGCTAGAGGCGATCCTCTGTAATTAAAGTTAACGAACATTGTTGGAGCAGCAAAGATAGAGGTAGAAATTCACCTTGAGTGGTTGAGGAAAACAGGCAATAATGAATCAGCAGACTGTTTTACATTTTGCCTCGATTTTCTTCTGTTTGCTATTGAATTGTCCCCCCCCCACCCCATCCCACCCCACCCAAATCAAAGCTGTGCCTTATTTGACCTGGGAATGCTCGACATTGATGCAGTGGGAGCAAAATTGCTCTGGTACTGTAAACAGGATCTTTTTTTGACTGTATTTGTAATGTTGCTACAGAAAGCAAGAAGATCAGTTCTTCCCTTAGAGTGTCAAAATGGACAAGATTCTGTACTTCAGCAATGACGTTGCACATTTTAATGACAAAGTCCTTGACAAATTACTAAATCAATTTACCCTTCAGTTGACAGTTTCAATCATATACAGAACTTTGAACACCACCAATGATGGTAATACTATTGGTTAAGGAAGGAAGACTGTGTCAATCTCTGGCTTTCACAGAACCACAAAAATAACCCGTCATAATGTAGAGGTCAAACAAAACCATGTAATATTCTGATGATAAACAGTGCATGATTCAAGTGTTCATGAGTTCCTCCCCACCCTTCAATGATATTAACAAGAGCAGGAATTTCTTCATTTCCCACAAAATTCCAGAAGCTTGCAAAACATAACAACAGAACTGTGAACTGTAGATCTTGGCCTTTAACTTTTGGTGTGCCCAGGGGGCCCAGGGTTAATATCCTGCACAAAAAGGCTGAGGCCCAAAGCTCCCCAAATATTGGGCTTCAGGCCTCATTATGATGGAGCTAATGTGACATAAAAGCCTGTTGGTTAAGGCTAGTGAAAAATCATGTCATTGCTAACATCACAGTGGCCCTCAAGTAGTGGGCTCAGAATCAAGCCGGACCAGTAATTGGGAGGAAAGGCAACGCGGGCTTGGGAGTTTCGGAGTCAGGGCTTGGGTCCAGGGTTGGGAGGGCTGTGAATCAGGGGTCTAGGAACTGGAAATCTGAGGGTGGGGAACGTGGGTAAGAATTATGCCAGGTGTGCTATTCACAGGTTGCGAGAGGAAGCTTAGGAGGTTGATCAGGGGTCAGGAGAGAAGGTTGGAGGGGCTGGTCGGGATCTGGTGGAGCAGAAATGCTTACACTCGGGCAATTTACTTACCTTTGTTGCATGTGATCCCTTGGGCTGGCTTCCCTGAGTGCAGTCTATGATGGCACTGGCTGCCTCAGCACACACCAAAGTTGGAGAGGGGACCTCAAACAAATATTAGGTTCCTTCTTTCCACATGAAAAGGGTCTAACACCTACTTCAGACAGGGATAAAGAATGCCAGTTATTTGTCCTTGCCCAATAGGGTGCATGGTTAATTTCTGGCTGAAAGTGTCTGTTGCTCCCTGCCTGCCCACTTTGGGGATTTAGTGCCTAAATATGGATTCATGACTTATGAGTTCAACAATTTTAGATGGTAACCTCTGTCCCCATTTTGTTTCTTTTTCTTTGCAGGTTTTAGGTTTTCTCTCTTATTTCTCTCGCTTTTTATCCCCTTTTTCTTTGCTTTTGGATGGCATCTGTTCTTGATGCTTCCATTTACATCTCTTCTAGGCACAGCTTTTATTTCTTTACCTGTCCCATTACCATTCCCTTTGACCTTGCACCACGAGCCCTTTGTCATTTAATCTCTCCTACCTTCCACCCTATCACAGACATTCCCGTTTGTTCTTTTTCCCACCCTCCCCCTTTCACTTGCTTAAATCTATTACATCACTAACTTACCCCAGTTCTAATGAAAGGTCACAAACCTGAAACATTAACTCTGTTTCTCTTTCCACAGATGCTGCCAGACCTGCTGAGTACTTACTGCATTTTCTGTTTTGATTTCAGATTTTCATCATCCACAGTATTTTGCTGAAGTTCACAATGTATGTTCTTCTTCTTTGGCCTCCTGGTCTCGGGAGACAATGGGTAAGCGCCTTGGAGGTGGTCAGTGGTTTGTGGAGCAGCGCCTGGAGTGGCTATAAAGGCCAATACTAGAGTGACAGACCCGTCCACAGGTGCTGCAGAAAAAATTGGTTGTCAGGGCTGTTAGACAGTTGGCTCTCCCCTTGCGCTTCTGTCCTTTTTCCTGCCAACTGCTAAGTCTCTTCGACTCGCCACTCTTTAGCCCCGCCTTTATGGCTGTCCGCCAGCTCTAGCAATCACTGGCAACTGACTCCCACGACTTGTGATCAATGTTACAGGACTTCATGTCACGTTTGCAGACGTCTTTAAAGCGGAGACATGGACGGCCAGTGGGTCTGATACCAGTGGCGAGCTCGCTGTACAATGTGTCCTTGGGGATCCTGCCATCTTCCATGCAGCTCACGTGGCTAAGCCATCTCAAGCGCCGCTGACTCAGTAGTGTGTATAAGTTGGGGATGTTGGCCGCCTCGAGGACTACTGTATTGGAGATGTGGTCCTGCCACCTGATGCCAAGGATTCTCCGGAGGCAGCGAAGATGGAATGAATTGAGACGTCGCTCTTGGCTGGCATACGTTGTCCAGGCCTCGCTGCCGTAGAGCAAGGTACTGAGGACAGAGGCTTGATACACTCGGACTTTTGTGTTCCGTGTCAGTGCGCCATTTTCCCGCACTCTCTTGGCCAGTCTGGACATAGCAGTGGACGCCTTTCCCATAGGCTTGTTGATTTCTGCATTGAGAGACAGGTTACTGGTGATAGTTGAGCCTAGGTAGGTGAACTCTTGAACCACTTCCAGAGCGTGGTCGCCGATATTGATGGATGGAGCATTTCTGACATCCTGTCCCATGATGTTCGTTTTCTTGAGGCTGCTGGTTAGGCCAAATTCGTTGCAGGCAGCCGCAAACCTGTCGATGAGACTCTGCAGGCACTCTTCAGTGTGAGATGTTAATGCAGCATCGTCAGCAAAGAGGAGTTCCCTGATGAGGACTTTCCGTACTTTGGTCTTCGCTCTTAGGCGGGTAAGGTTGAACAACCTGCCACCTGATCCTGTGTGGAGGAAAATTCCTTCTTCAGAAGACTTGAACGCGTGTGAGAGCAGCAGGGAGAAGAAAATCCCAAACAGTGTAGGTGCGAGAACACAGCCCTGTTTCACTCCACTCAGGATAGGAAAGGGGTCTGATGAGGTGCCGCTATGCTGAATTGTGCCTTTCATATTGTCACGGAATGAGGTGATGATACTTAGTAGCTTTGGTGGACATCCGATCTTTTCTAGTAGTCTGAAGAGACCACGTCTGCTGACAAGGTCAAAGGCTTTGGTGTGATCAATGAAAGCAACATAGAGGGGCATCTGTTGTTCGCGGCATTTCTCCCGTAGCTGACGAAGGGAGAACAGCATGTCAATAGTCGATCTCTCTGCTCGAAAGCCACACTGTGCCTCAGGGTAGACATGCTTGGCCAGCTTCTGGAGCCTGTTTAAAGCGACTCGAGCGAAGACTTTCCCCACTATGCTGAGCAGGGAGATTCCACGATAGTTGTTGCAGTCACCGCGGTCACCTTTGTTTTTATAGAGGGTGATGATATTGACATCGCGCATGTCCTGTGGTACTGCTCCCTCGTCCCAGCACAGGCAAAGCAGTTCGTAGAGCGCTGAGAGTATGGCAGGCTTAGCACTCTTGATTATTTCAGGGGTAATGCCGTCCTTCCCAGGGGCTTTTCCACTGGCTAGAGAATCAATGACATCACTGAGTTCCGATTTTGTTGGCTGTACGTCCAGCTCATCCATGACTGGAAGAGACTGGGCTGCATTGAGGGCGGTCTCAGTGACAACATTCTCCCTGAAGTACAGTTCTAGGTAGTGCTCAACCCAGCGGTCCATTTACTTGCGTTGGTCAGTGATTGTGTCCCCTGATTTAGATTTGAGGGGGGCGTTCTTCTTGATGGTTGGCCCAAAAACTCTCTTAATGCCATCATACATTCCTCTGATGTTTCCGGTGTCTAAGGCCAGCTAAATATGATTGCATAGGTGTTGCCAGTAGTCATTTGTGCAGCGCCTGGCTGTTCTTTGTGCAGCGCTTCTGGCTGTTTTAAGTGCTACGGATTTTAACTCGCTGGGGGCTTTAGCTAAAACATTTTTCATGATCAGAAGGGAAATCTGGGCATTGTTTCCTGATCAAAACACAAAGGGGTTTATTTGCTGTTTCTGTTCCAAAGGTATGCTAATTGTGCATTAAAAGGGAGTAATTTTATGATTCAGCATTTATTGACCTCTGCCCATGCTCCTCGTTGGGAAATACAGAGTGATAAACTGTGCTCTGCAATTTCACCTCTCCTTCAGTGTTTCTGAAGCTGTTTATCACCTGTTTGAGTACATTAACACATCTCTCTCATGTACAATTACGTAGAGGAAGCAGCTATTCGATAAAATAATGGTTTTTATTTAGCAACAGAGGTATTTTCATTGATATCAGGCAATCATTTGCAGCAACAGTATCTAATAAGCAACTATTCAAAAATTGCATTTTCTCAAGAAAACAAAGTGAATACAGAATTGTGCATTTACCTTACTTGTGTTGCATAAAGTGTATAAGTTCGGCTATGTTCCCTGTTTTAACCATTCTTTTTCAATTCTATACACAGCTGTAGATATTATTATTCTGCCTCACAGTCTCTTCTATGTTTCCTTCATAATTATAGATGTTTGAGTAAAAATAATACAATTTAAATTCCTTTCAAAGTTTAACAGAGAAAGCATTTGAATTCAGTGGCTCGGTTGGACCACCACTGACTGAGCTGGTTAAGTCCTTTAGGGCATAGCTGCCAAACATGGCCTGTGTCAGCTGTTTAAAAAACTGTTACGGTCATGTGAGGAGGGGTCGAAAGGCTTCCCTCTTTTCCCTCTCCTTGTTTGACCAGAACAGGTTTAATTCTTTCTTAAAGTGGATGTACTGGCCAATTCAGTAGGTGTTTGATTACTTATTTGCCATAATCATAACGAGAATCAATCAGACAGGTTTTCTTGAGTTAACGAAGAAAGATGTTAATTTTATTGTACCTAAAAATAATAAACAACGCGCCTGTTATATATTGTTGTACTATCTGTAAAGTGCTAGCAACTAATTAGCTAGGAACTAATTTTTATGTGTAAGTGTTCCAGTGGGGCCACATTCATGGCTGCACTGGAGAATCATGTGACATGTAACAGGAAACCAGTCTTAAGCAGTCCTACACCAGGCAGCATGCTGGATAGATGAATAAACAAAGACTCCAGCCTTTCCAAGTTTAAAGTGTGATTATTTCCAATATCTGGGAAGCAGAAAACAAACAGAAGACATAATATGGTGGCAGCGTATGTCTGTGAGTAAACCAAGAACATTTTAAAAGAATTAGATTGGGAAAAATTGACCCAAATTAGTGCCAGAGAGAGAGAAAGTAAAACTGAGTGACCTGTGCGAAAATGAAAAATGAAATGTCAGCCAGGGCAGGAATAAATGCACAGCTACAGCCCATAATGAATTGGGAAGCTGATGATGTTGGAGAGGTATTTGAGAAGTGTAAACAGAAGTGCAGACTGATATTCAGTAGTTTCCTAAAAGGCACTAGTGAAGCGGAGAGGGTCAGCTATATCCTTCTGTGGGCAGGAGATAAAGGATTACATTTATTTAAGAGCTGGGACCTAAGCGGACAGGACAACAGAAAGCCAGACAAAATTTTAGAAAGATTCAGAACCCATCTCCAGCCAAAATCAACTCATCAGATATACCGATATGAATTTCAAGGCCTCAGACCAGAACTAGGTGAGTCTATCGAAAATTTTGTAACAAGATTGAAAAATGCAGCCAAAAACTGTAAATTTAAGGACACAGATGAAAGGTTGATAGATCAGCTCATTTGGGGTTCTGCACATCCTGAAGTACAGAAAGCTCTAATTGGTAAGGACAAGCGCACAATATCACAGGTTGTAAACACTGCCAGAGCACATGAAGCCACCAGGAGACAGATGAAGACACTCACTTCCCAAACAGCTATCCTTCAGTTAAGCCAATAGAAAGGCAGCAGGGTTGATGCAGCGAAACAACAATGAAAGAAAGTACACGAAAAAGAGAGGAAGACATGCAGGAGATGTGGACGACCAAATGAATTCGCAGACAGAAGGAAATGTCCCACATATGGATCAATCTGCAGAGCTTGTGGAAAGAGAAATCACTGGGAAAAGATGTGCAGAACAAGGCAAAAAGGTGGTAGACGAGTCTGCAGAGCCAGAGTAACAGGGCAAATCAGTTGTGATCGAAACCAAAACATCCATACCCTGGAAGATGATAATGCATTTGAAAAAATGACAGACACAGCAACCATACAATTGCATGAAATGTCAGGATGTGACAGTTCCCAGTGAAAAGAAATTCACACAACCATTCAGATCAAGAAGAGGGTGAGAAATAAGCCCACAACGATAAATCTGAAGGTGAAGATTGATACCGGAGTACAGAGTGGCATCATCCAACTCAGACTATACCAGAAGATCTTTCCTGAAAATTTGCAGGAAAATGGTTATGCAATGAAAGGTGCTCTGAAACCAAACAACTTCATGCTAACAGCATATGGGGGAACTGAGATTCGACGACTAGGTACAACCCAAATCAGAGGGATACACAAAGGAAAAGATGTTAACTGTATGTTCTACGTCATTGAAACAGATGGTCCTGCTATCCTGGGGTTGAGCAGTTGTGAAGAGCTGCAGATTATCTCAGTAAGCCATGAGCTGAAGGAGGTGCCACTGAGGGTTGAAGACAGTACACCCATTGAAAAGAGCCCTCCGATCAGAAGCAAAGAAAATCTGGTACAAATGTTATCAGTGTTTTAATGAGACAGCACCTTCCAAACCTGCAACCTCCACCATCTAGAAGTATAAGGGCAGCGGATGCATGGGAATACCACCATCTGCAAATTGCCCTCCAAGCCACATATCATCCTGACTATGAACTATATCATTGTTCCTTCACTGTTGCTGGGTCAAAATTCTGGAACTCCCTGCCGAATAGCACTTTTTTTTATTATTCATTCATGGGATCTGGGCCACACTGGCTATTCCAGCATTTATTGCACATCCCGAATTGCCCTTGAGAAGGTGGTGGTGAGCTGCCTTCTTGAACCGCTGCAGTAATGTGAGGTCGGAACACCCACAGTGCTGTTAGGAAGGGAGTTCCAGGATTTTGACCCAGCGACAGTGAAGGAACGGCAACATAATTCCAAGTCAGGATGGTGTTTGACTTGGACGGGAACTTGCAGGAGGTGATGTTCCCATGCACCTACTGTTCTTCTCCTTCGAGGTGGTCGAGGTTGCGGAGTTGGAAGGTGCTGTCTAACGAGCCTTGGTGCATTGCTGCAATGCATCTTGCAGATAGTACACACTGCTGCCACTGTGCGTCGGTGGTGGAGGGAGTGAATGTTTGTGGATGGTGTGCCAATCAAGTGGGCTGCTTTGTTCTGGATGGTGTTGAGTTTCTTGAGTGTTGTTGGAGCTGCAGCCATCCAGGCAAGTGGAGAGTATTCCATCACACTCCTGACTTGTGCCTTGTAGATGGCGGACAGGCTTTGGGGAGTCAGGAGGTGAGTTACTCACCGCAGGATTCCTAGCCTCTGACCTGCTTTGGTAGCCACGGTATTTATATGGCTACTCCAGTTCAGTTTCTGGTCAATGGTAGCCTCTAGGATGTTGATAATGGGGGATTCAGCGATGGTAATGCCATTGAATGTCAAGGGGAGATGGTTAGATTCTCTCTTGTTGGAGATGGTCATTGCTGACCTTATGATTGAAGCAGCTGAAGATGGTTGGGCCTAGGACACTACCCTGAGGAACTCCTGCAGTGATGTCCTGGAGCTCAGATGATTGGCCTCCAACAACCACAGCCATCTTCCTTTGCACTAGGTATGACTCCAACCAACAGAGAGTTTTCCCCCTATTCCCATTGTCTCCAGTTTTGCTAGGGCTCCTTGATGCCATACTCGGTCAAATGCTGCCTTGATGTCAAGGGCAGTCACTCTCACCTCACCTCCTGAGTTCAGCTCTTTTATCCATGTTTGAACCAAGACTGTAATGAGGTCAGGAGCTGATTGGCCCTGGCAGAACCCAAATTGAGCATCACTGAGCAGGTTATTGCTAAGCAAGTGCCGCTTGATTGCACTGTTGATGACACCTTCCATCACTTTACTGATGATTGAGAGTAGGCTGATGGGGTGGTAATTGGTCGGGTTGGACTTCTGCTTTTTGTGTACAGGTCATACCTGGGCAATTTTCTACATTGCCGGGTAGATGCCAGCGTTGTAGCTATACTGGAACAGCTTGGCTAGGGGTACGGCAAGTTCTGGAGCACAGGTCTTCAGTACTATTGCCGGAATATTGTCAGGACCCATAGCCTTTGCAGTATCCAGTGCCTTCAGTCGTTTCTTGATATCACGCGGAGTGAATCGAATTGGCTGAAGTCTGGCATCTGTAATGCTGGGGACTTCAGGAGGGGGCCGAGATGGATCATCAACTTGGCTCTTCTGGCTGAAGATTGTTGCAAATGCTTCAGCCTTATCTTTCGCACTGATGTGCTGGGCTCCCCCATCATTGAGGATGGGGATATTTGTGGAGCCACCTCATCCAGTCCGTTGTTTAATTGTCCACCACCATTCACGACTGGATATGGCAGGACTGCAGAGCTTAGTTCTGATCCGTTGGTTATGGGATCGCTTAGCTCTGTCTATTGCATGCTGCTTATGCAGTTTGGCATGCAAGTATTCCTGGGTTGTAGCCTCAGCAGGTTGACACCTCATTTTGAGGTATGCCTGGTGCTGCTTCTGGCATGCTCTCCTGCACTCTTCATTGAACCAGGGTTGGTCTCCTGGCTTGATGGTAATGGTAAAGTGGGGGATATGCTGGGCCATGAGGTTACAGATTGTGGTTGAGTACAATTTTGCTGCTGCTAATGTTCACAGCGCCTCATGGATGCCCAGTTTTGCATTGCTAGATCTATTCGAAATCTATCCCATTTAGCACGGTGATAGTGCCACACAACACGATGGAGGGTATCCTCACTGTGAAGGCGGGACTTCGTCTCCACAAGGACTGTGCGGTGGTCACTCTTACCAATACAGTCATGGACAGAAGCATCTGCGGCAGGCAGATTGGTGAGGACAAGGTCAAGTATGTTTTTCCCTCGTGTTGGTTCCCCCACCACCTGCCGCAGACCCAGTCTAGCAGCTATGTCCTTTAGTACTCAGCCAGCTCAGTCAGTAGTGGTGCGACCGAGCCACTCTTGGTGATGGACATTGAAGTCCCCCACCAGAGTACGTTCTGTGCCCTTGCCACCCTCTGTAACTGGTTTTTAAAGGTTGTTTTAAGTTGCAACGCTTTCTTAGGAATAATAAAATAATTAGTTGTCGCAGTATGGTGGGATATTTCCTGATCAGTGAGGTGTCTGAATGCCACTCTAAGTCTCTCAGGTGAAATTAATGAACAGTCTGTGATAGGTTGAAGGCAACTCTTCTGCAGCAGGTGTCACACAGATCTTTCAGCAAAAAGATGTTTCAACAGGTCTATTTAAATTTTAAAGTTGCAGTCTAACAGTAGAAACTTTCTCGAAATTTTCGGGTCTTGCAAAAACACAACAGGACTCACTCTTGAGGCAGAGATTTTCCAGAGACTGGATGCAACAGCAATCTGCCACACCTAAAACACAGGGCTTCCTTTCTCCAAAGTATTGTTCCTTCACAGACCATAGCAACCCATCTTCCTGGGTCTTTTCTCTCTCCTCAGGCAGGTCAAAACCATACCTTAAACTTAGAATTTCTTTCTATGAGATGCAAAGCTTATTTTCATGAGAGAGTAAGGTCTTTTCTCGGGTCTACAAACACAAGTCCCATGCTTGCTGCTTGTCCAGCTCCCTGATCTGTTACACTCTGCCAAACTGAAACTGAAACTCTACAACAACCAAATCACAAGACAGTCATAAATCTTTCTGGTTGCTTGGATACAAGTTTTACAGCCTGCACTTCAAACACCAAATGCATTCAGTGTTCATAGCAAGTCATTTTTCTCAGTCTTAAAGGCACACAGATCTCTTAGTTTTTTTTTTAAAAACCTCTTATTACAAGATGAGAAATGATAAAGGCAAGAAGTCACTTGTGGGAGTGGTGTACAGGCCCCCTAACAGTAACCACACAGTAGGACAGGTATAAAAGAAAAAATAATGGGTGCTTGTCAGAAAGATATGGCAATAATCATGGGGGATTTTAATCTACATATAGACTGGAAAAATTAGATGGGCAAAGGTAGCCTAGGTGAGGAGTTTATAGAATTTTTGGGATAGTTTCTTCGAATAGCATATTCTGGAGCCAACCAGAGAACAGGCTATACCACACTTAGTATTGTGCAACGAAACAAGGTTAATTAATGATCTCATCGTGAAGGTGCCCCTAGACAGCAGTGATCATAATATGATTGAATTTTACATTCACTTTGAGGGAGAGAGGAGTGGGTCTAAGACTAGTATTTTAAACTTAAATAAGGGAGGGCATGAGAGCAGAGTTAGCAAAAGTGAACTGGCAAAGTAGGTTAAGGGATAGTTCAATAGCGATGCAGTGGCAGACATTTAAGGAGATATTTCAGAATACACAGAATAGATAAATTCCAATGAGAAAGAAAAATTCCAAGGTGAGGACCCACCACCTGTGGTTAACTAGAAAAGTTAAAGATAGTATCAAACTTAAAGAAAAAACAAATAATTGCATAAAGATGGGTGATAGATCAGAAGATTGGACAGAATATAAAAAACAGCAAAGAATGCCTAAAAGATCATTAAGGAGGGAAAAATTAGAGTATGAGAGAAAGCTGGCTAGAAATATAAAAACAGGTAGTAAGAGTTTCTATAGATATTTAAAAAAGAAGAGTTAACAAAGTGAGTGTTGGTCTTCTAGAAAATGAGTCTGGGGAATGAATAAGAGAAAATAAGGAGCTGGAAGCTGAATTGAATAGGTATTTTGCATCAGTTTTCACCATAGAGGATACAAGTAACATCCCAGAAATAGGATGTAAATCAGGAAATGTGAGGGAGGAACTCAAGAAAATTACAATCACCAGGAATCACTGAGCAAATTGTCGGAGCTGCGGGCTGATAATTCCTCGAGTCATGATGGACTTCATCCTAGGGTCCTAAAAGAAGTGGCTAGTGCGATAGTTGATGTGTTAGTTTTAATTTTCCAAAATTCCCTATACTCAGGGAAATTTCCATTAGATTAGTAAATAGCCAATGTAACTCCTTTATTTGAAAAGGGAGGGAGACGGAAAGCAGGAAACTACAGGACAGTTAGCTTAACATCTGTCATAGGGAAAATATTAGAAGCTATTATTAAAGACGTTCTAGCAGGGCATTTAAAAAAATTCAAGTTAATGAGGCAGAGTCAACATGGTTTTGTGAAAGGGAAATCATGTTTAACCAATTTATTGGAGTTCTTTGAAGAAGTAACATGTGTTGTGGATAAAGGGGAACCGGTGGATGTACAGTAATTAGATTTCCAGAAGGCATTTGACTAGGTTCCACATCAAAGGTTATTGTGGAAAATAAAAGCTCATGGTGTACGGGTAACATTTTGGCATGGATAGAGGATGAGCTCGTTAACAGGAAACAGTGAGTAGGCATAAATGGGACATTTTCTGGTTGGCAAGATGTAACTAGTGGTGTGCCACAAGGAACAATCCTGGGGCCTTAACTTTTTACAATTAATATAAATGACTTGGATGAAGGGACCGAAGCTATGGTTGCTAAATTTGCTGATAACACAAAGATAGGTAGGAAAGTAAGTTGTGAAGATGACATAAGGAGGCTACAAAGGGATATAAATATGCTGAGAGATTGCAGAGCTCTAAGATGCAGAGGGATCTGGGTGTCCTGGTATATGAATCGCAAAAAGGTAGTATGCAGGTACAGCAAGTAATTAGGAAAGCGAATAGAATGTTATCATTTATTGCGAGGGGAATTGAATCCAAAAATAGGGAGGTTATGCTTCAGTTATACAGGGCATTGGTGAGACCACATTTGAAGTACTGTGCACAGTATTGGTCTCCTTATTTAAGGAAGGATGTAAATGCATTGGAAGAAGCTCAGAGAAGGTTTACTAGACTAATACCTGGAATGGGCAGGTTGTTTTATGAGGAAAGATTGGACAGGCTAGGCTTGTATCTGCTGGAGTGTAGAAGAGTAAGAGGCGACTTGACTGAAACGTATAAGATTCTGACAGATCTTGACAGGGTGTACGTGGAAAGGATGTTTCCTCTTGTGGGAGAATCTAGAACTAGAGGTCACCCATTTTAGACAGAGATGAGGAGAAATTTTTTCTGTCAGAGGGTCTTGAGTCTTTGGAACTCTCTTCCTCAAAAGGCAGTGGAAGCAGAGTCTTTGAATATTTTTAAGGCAGTGGTAGATAGATTCTTGATAAGCAAGGGGGTGCAAGGTTATTTGGGGTTGGCGAGAATGTGGAGTTAAGGTTGCAATCAGATCAGCCATGATCTTGTTGAATGGTAGAGCAGGCTGGAGGGGCCGAGTGGCCTAATTTGTATGTTCGTATTCAAAACAGAGCAGTTAGCAGTATTTCTCTCTTGCTAAAAAGAAAAAGGTCAAGCAGTTCCCTTAAACTTTCTGGGAAATGCAGCTATTTCCTCTCCCTCCTCACAGTCCTTTGCAATGTAGGATACAGTGATGCAAATTAGGTGATCATCCTAAGCGACCAGCAAAGTCATCTTTTTAGCTTTTCTTTTTTTAAATATCTTTTAAAAATATATAAATTCAGATTTCCAGACTGTGGATTAAAGAAAATTATCATTCAACAAAGCACATTGGTGTAACAGGAGCCAACATGAAGAAGTAACTTACTTGAACTTGACTTCACTAACCTACCTGTTGCAGGCAGGTCTGTCCATCTTGACAGAGAGCTCAAAAAATGGCAGCCCACACATGCAGGCTACACGCCAAAGAGCTGCTGCAATCTCCCACACGGCAGCTCATTTAAATGGCCGGGGTGGCCGGCCCCCACCAATAGCATGGAGGGGATGGGCTGTTCGTCACTGGCAATGGTGTCAGCTGCGCTGGTGCCATTTTTAAAGGGCAGCCAACCCTGCCAGCACATTTAAATTTTTAAAGAAGTAACACCCCAAAATTAAGTAAACACATTTAAAACGCCCCTTTCCCACTCACTGAGAACCATTACAGTAATTATTTGCCCTTCCACCCTGCAAAACACTTACCTTTTACATCTGACCATTCCTCCCAAACCCATCCCACCATCCCCTACATCTATTACATTTATTTGACCCCGTCCCCGACCCACACTGAAAATCTTACTTCCTCCCCCCTCCCCACTAGTGTGGCGCTGCGTTTCCCCAAATGGGATTTGCAGATGCGGGTGTGCCGGCCACCTTGCCGAGGATTGCGGCAGGCCCTCAAGTTAGCAGGTAATTTTATTTAAATGTATTTATTTAATTGATTTGAATATTTTAATTGAGGTCCCTTCGCCCAGCTGCAGAGGTGCTGCCATGGAGCCTCGCCATCGCCAGGAGGATCAGGCCAAGCCCTCACAGAGTCGAGGTCCGTGGTAGGCCTCATCCAGAGCCATCTTCTGGCCCCCTCCATGGAACCCGATGCCTGGGGAGAACAAAGTCCAACCCACTGTCAGCTCAAAGCTTAACAAGGAGAGCTGTAGGAAACCGTTTAAATCGTAAGTAGAGGCCACCATTCATCCCCCATTGTGTAGCAATGGCTTCGAACATCAAATCATTCTGGGTGGACAATAGAAGTATTGCTCAGGTGGTCACATGACTGAAACTAAACACTGGTAATAGATCCAAGCACCAGGGAGAAACTAGTTAGTCAGTATTCAACAACTGCAGAGAAAGCAGGCAAAGCAGTATGATCTTAAAAGAAATGAAGGTTGTAACATCTTAAGGTCTCCAAGCCTGTTCCTTTTCAAGTCTACCAGTACAGAAAACCAACCTCCTTGTAATGAGACTACAAGCAACTAACTTCGTGACCTGCTGAAAGTCCACCTCTTAGAGAGAATCCTGCAATGACGTCAATATACGACTCCAGCTATTGAATCCACCTAACTGCACTTCAGCCTTCTTCACAAGGTCCGCAAAGCAGGCCTTTTCCCCGGGACATGCCAAAAATCACATAAAGTACAGACTAATCCTTTGTTCGTAATTGGTAAAAGTGTACTATCCTCTTTAATGGATTTCTTTCTCAAGTGTCTGTGTGTGAGTGGCAAGTGTGTGATGTAGCTTTAGGGTTTTGGGTGAATGTGTGAATAAAAATAATCCTTTTTATTTCAACACACGAAAAGCATGCTGTTGGTTATTCAAATTGGCCATACACTCGGGGGTTAAGAAACACACACATCTTCCTTGTCAAAAACTGACTATGAAGAGATAAGGGAAGGGAACTGGGGTTTCCAAACAGGTCTCCCTGTGGGCCTAATTTTATTACGCAGATATTGGTCCTGTCATCGGATTGGAAACAGTTGCATGGCACATCAGGGACTGGTGCGGCCAGCCAATTAAAGGCCTCGAGGTGCAGGACCCAACCAATTTTGTGGTCGGAGTCGGATTCGGAGGGGGAGAGTCCAGTATCAGCTGATGCCTTGGTAGATAATGGTGCCTTTTTTAAAGGGCTGCCAGCCCTGCAGTTAATGTTGCAGTCTGCAGGCCTGGAAGAAGAGGAGGTCATAGAAGAATATATCTTCAAAATTCACCATAAATTGTCAAGATTACTAAATCAATGAAAAGTTAAATGTCATTGTTTTATTGTGAGGACCAGTATTTAAACATCAACTCATATTCTACTGCACTATGTCCTATGTTTTACTTATGGTTTACATTATTAGAGAATATGTACTGTGAGACACAGAGCAAAATTGTTCACTTTTATGAATTTGCTTTAAACTGCATTAATATTGCCTCTAAATAACTTTGTTCTATTCATAAAGCATTCATACATAATTAATGAAAATAGAGAAAAAATACTTGTGTTTATTAACTGCTGGTTAATTTCTGCAATTTGCTTATCGAACTCTTTTTCATTAAAACAGTTGCTTCCTCAACATGGAAATAATTCAACATGTACATCAGTTAGTCAGACCTCCATTGATTTATGAACAGATGTTGTGCTGTCCAAGAATCAATGGCTTCTGTAAGTTTTGACACAGCACTGTCAGCTGTGACTGATGCTGGCGTACTGAACTTAACAGAAATCACTGAACAACTGTCAGTCTTGTTCAGCCACTGCTAGCTATCTTCTTGCTTACCTTGTAAAGTGTCTTCATCTGAGCCCTGTTAGCACTGCCTGTCTCGACTCTGCCATGTAAGCTGTCGGGTCCCCCCTGCCATATCTGCTTTCAGCAATCATTATGTCAACTCTCAGTAAATTCGGGCAATGTCAGCCATCAGCAGTCCTAGAACATTTATGAACATCCCTTCTATTTAAAAATGACTGACTTGTTAGCTGTCTGCTCATGAATAAATCAATCATCCCTAATACTGAGTTGGGTTTTTGTAAGGTGCTGGTTTCTATCATTTATGAATGACATAAATCTGAAAATGACAATGACACGCAAATGATCTGTTGCTGTTGACCTTGCCAGCCACATCTTACTTATTTAATTGTTAGGATTGTGATTGACAAATTCACTGAAAGCTTCCACGGTTTGGAATTGCTGAGTGCTGGCATAGCTGACAAAAGCTGTGCAGGAGATGGAGCATGGTGTAGGGGGTTGTTTGGGGGAGACTACTAGCATCTACCTGCAGGAGAATGCAGGTGCCCCAAGAAACAAACTGGGGTGTATGAACATTTCCTAGTAACACCATGATTTCCTTTCATTTTAGTTTGTATGAACGTCCAAGCTGCTTCAATTGGATGACCTGGATACTTGGAAATCGCCGACTACCAATTTGGCAGCTGGTACCTTTTGGAGGATGTCGAGCATGAGATGTTGACCCTAGAAATTGATCCCTCCCATGCTAATTTTTCACCCAATAATATAGGCATGATGGGAACTAATATCTCCCCTCAATTCTCCATTTTTCCTCAAAGGCTGGAAAGTCTGGAAAGAACCCTAATAAGGGGCAATAACGTCATCAATTCCCTTCATCGATGCTGTGCCTGATTTGCTGAGTGATTCACTATATGCACCATTTTTGTTTCAGATTTCCAACATCGGCAGTATTTTGTTTTTTGCAATTTAATGATTATTTGTAAATGACAAAAATTTAGGTCTTTGACTCTGCTGGTATTGCTAATTAATACATTTTATAAAACCAATTCCTACATATAAAATTTTACAAAATCAAGTGAGCAAAATCTTTCTGAAGACATTGTCAGAAGTACCATCCTTCAGATGAGATGTTACACCTAGGCCTTGTCTGCCTGCTGTTCTCCAAATAGACGCTGCATTCAGGGCAACCCATGGATGTCTTTTTTTGCCAGAATCGATATATCTGGTGACACACTCCTGGTTCATAATGTGCATATGCTTACTATCTGCTGTATTGGAGGCTTAGGTGCCCATTTAGCAGCCACAAAATTGACCCGTCACCATTGATTTTCTAAGTCAGTGACTAGAATGCAAGCCCATACTGATATTTTAACTAAAGATTTGTCTGAGAGTTTCAAAAGTGAGAACTCCCTATAATACTATCTATCTGGAAATTCAATTAAATGAGCCAAAAGCTATTGCTGGTATGCAAATATATGAGAGATTTGCATTTCCGTTTCTACGTTTCATTGCATTAAGGAAGTATCCACCACCTTAAACATTCACTTCCTCCACCACCAACGCACAGTGCCAGCAGTGTGTACCATATACAAGACGCATAGCAGCAACTCACCATGTCTCCTTCGACAGCACCTTCCAAACTTGCAATCTATTCCACCTGGAAGGACAAGGGCAGCAGATGCATGGGAATACCATCACCTGCAAGTTCTCCTCCAAGTCACGCACAATCCTGACTTGGAAATATATCGCCATTCCTTCATTGTCGCTGGGTCAAAATCCTGGAACTCCCTCCCTAACAGCACTGTGGGTGTACCCACAACAGATGGACTGGAGTAGTTCAAGAAGGCAGCTCACCACCACCTTCTGAAGGGCAATTAGGGATGTGCAATAAATGCTGGCCTTGCCAGCGATGCCCACATCCCACGAAAGAGTGAGAAAAAAGCACCATTGCTGCAGTGATAGTTTAGATGGTTCTAACTTGTTATTGGAATTTTGCAGCTTCATGCCACAAAACCTGATTTCTTTTACTATTTTCCAGTATTGCACAAGAATGTATTTGTATTCTCTATGCATATATAACTTAACATACAGGTGAATAGGTGTTATAACTCTTTAAATGATTCATATTTGAGTTGAGGGGAATATCTTTGTTGTCACAAAATAAGGTAGTAAAATTGGCCTGTTTTGAACCAATTGCACTTTTTGTCTCCAACTGAGTGGAAAGCTATCAAGTATGATACAAGCGTTCTGTAAACTGTGCTGTGTACGTGGGGGTAGTACATAAAAAGAAATGCAGAGCCCTCGTGTCTTTTAGACCTCTGTGGTTCTGTGTCTTTCGATGCTTCATCCAATTGAATTATCCTGAGCACAGTCTCCACGAACACATTCTATATTTCCCCAACTTGACATCAATATAACGTATGCCAGCTGGAAAGAGAGTGTGATTGTAACAGCAGTGAAACACACACCCTGCTATTCTTGACAATGTCCAGATCTTTGCAATTTATGTTGGGGCCTTGAAATGGGCGGCCTAGGTGCTGGCCACAAATATGCTGGAGCTTCATTAGCCCAGGCATTAAATGGCCTAAACAGTGGTCTTTAAAGGGACTATTGCAGATTGCTCAAAAAATCAGAATTGTAAATGAAATTGTGAGGCCAGGAGGAGCATAAAGAATATAAAAACATAAGAAATAGGAGCTGCAGTAAGTCATTTGGCCATTTGAGTCTACTCCACCAGTCAGCAAGATCATGGCTGATCATCTACCTCAACTCTACCTTCCCACACTAGCCACATATCCTTTCATTCCCTTAGTACCCAAAAATCTATCAGTCAATTTTGAATATACTTAACGACTGAATATCCTTGGCTTTCTGGAGTACAGAATTACGAAGAAATCTTTCCTTGTTTCACTCCAAAATGGCC
Source organism: Heterodontus francisci (assembly GCF_036365525.1). Classification (NCBI taxonomy): domain Eukaryota; kingdom Metazoa; phylum Chordata; class Chondrichthyes; order Heterodontiformes; family Heterodontidae; genus Heterodontus; species Heterodontus francisci. The sequence goes on from NC_090377.1 coordinate 87,710,318, forward strand.
ATGCCCGATTCTGAAACTGTGACCCTGTGTTCCAGATTCCCCAGCCAAGGAAACATTTTCTCAGCATCTAACATGTCAAGTCCCTTAAGAATGTTATATGTTTCAATTTAGATCATCTCTCATTCTACTAAACTCCAGGGAATATATTTATTTTTTTCATTTAGAGATACAGCACTGAAACAGTACCTTTGGCCCGCCACGTCTGTGCCAACCATCAACCACCCATTTATACTAATCCTACATTAATCCCATTACCCTCTCACATCCCCACCTTCCCTCAATTCCCCTACCACCTACCTATCCAAGGAGCAATCTATAATGGCCAATTTACCTATCAACTGCAAGTCTTTGGCTGTGGGAGGAAACCGGAGCACCCGGCGAAAACCCACACGGTCACAGGGAGAACTTGCAAACTCCGCACAGGCAGTACCCAGAATCGAACTCAGATCGCCGGAGCTGTGAGGTTGCGGTGCTAACCACTGCACCACTGTGCCGCCCCATAGGCCGAATCTATTCACTCTCTCCTCATAGGACAATCCCCTCATCCCAGGAACCAGTCTAGTGAGCTTTCATTGCACTACCTTTAGAGCAAGTACGTCCGTCGTTTGGTAAGAAGACCAAAACTGCGCACAGTGGGCTGAATTTAGTGAGCCCGTTGCGGGTCCCAGTGGCAGACCCGGAAATGTGCGCTGTTCCCATTAGTCATGTGGGCAGCCAGCCCCCGCAACTTTACATAATGGAGGCACAGGGCCTAGCCAATCACGTGGCGGGGCGGGACGTGAGACACTGAATACAGCTTCGGACGACTCCGGAGCAGGTGTTGGTACAACATTTAAAGACCTGCCAGCCCTGCTGGTATTGCTGCCTTGGACTCATTTACAGTGCTGTCTGGTGAAGCCGTTGCTGTTATGACTCCTGGACCCTCCACGATCCCCGTGCCCCCTGAAGACAGACCCCACAGGATGGCAGAAGCAAGACGCAGTGTGGCTCCATGATTTAGCAATGCCTCCCTTGAGATGCTCCTCCAGGCTACAAGGGAAATGCCTTGCATGACGAGGACATGATTGAACAACACTCTTCCACCGACGAGGAGGACGCAGAGGAGGGAAATAAGAAAGTAACACTGGATGTTGAAACCCTTGCAATGGAGGCCAGGCAGATTGAGCAACAGGCCAAGGAGGCAAGAAATAATCTCATATTTATCCACTTCCAGCCACCCTGATGGCCACCCAGAATAAAATCAATAAAGACTCACCTCAATGCATGAAGTCTGTCGCCTCCTTTCTATTTGTCTTCTGTGCCTCGTTCCAGCTTAAACTCGCAGTAGGGCCCATGGAAGACTATTTAAATGAGGGTTGTGCCCACATTGGCACTCTCTAAGGGGAAAGGTGAAGTCAGCAGCTCACAATTAATACATGATAGAATAATCACTTTATCAAGGTGGCCAACATCCCCAGCTTATACACCCTACTGAGCCAGCGGCGCTTGAGATGGCTTGGCCATGTGAGCCGCATGGAAGATGGCAGGATCCCCAAGGACACATTGTACAGTGAGCTCGCCACTGGTATCAGACCCACCGGCCGTCCATGTCTCCACTTTACAGACGTCTACAAATGCGACATGAAGTCCGGTGACATTGATCACAAGTCGTGGGAGTCAGTTGCCAGCGATCGCCAGAGCTGGCGGGCAGCCATAAAGGTGGGGCTAAAGTGTGGCGAGAGACTTAGCAGTTGGTAGGAAAAAAGACAGAAGCACAAGGGGAGAGCCAACTGCGTAACAGCCCTGACAACCAATTTTATCTGCAGCACCTGTGGAAGAGTCTGTTACTCTAGAATTGGCCTTTATAGCCACTCCAGGCACTGCTCCGCAAACCACTGACCACCTTCAGGCTCTTACCCATTGTCTCCCGAGACAAGGAGGCCAAAGAAGAAGAAGAAGAAGATCACTTTAACACAATGAAGGCGAATTTAAAAATCAAAGAACTTTATATGATGAAGCAAATGTCAAATTTCAAATAACCATGAAACTCCAACTGTGTCTATGTGGTTTTCTTTATATATTTACGAGTGCTTCTATGCGGTTTGACCCCTGTGCTAGCTACTGGGCTGGAGGCAGGCCCCTGATCAGCCTGTCCCTTCACCTGTGATGACTTCGGCAGTTATCCTCTGGCTGCCTGAGCCTGGAGTGCCCCAGCTGCCTGAGCATTTCCTCCACAGTTGAAAGACCCTCTTCAGTCATTGTGGCTACTGGTGGAGGGGCAGAGGAGCCACTATCCACACTTGGAGTGCACTGAGAGGACCCCCAGTTGTGGAGGGCAGCTTCTCCTCCTCCCTTTCAAGGCTCCATACTGACCAGAGAAGGACGAGGGCTTGGAGCAGAGTCCAAGCACCTCGTTCATCACTCACGTTGCCACTGTTGCACTGAGCTCTTCGCCAAGGTAATGGTGTGTGGGTCTGTGTATCTGTGGGATCTGACTTTCCAAGAGGGTCACCAACCTCTCGATGGAGGTGTGATGAAACATAGATATAATAGGCTTAGTTATGGAGAATTTAGATATAGTTAATATAATATACCTTTTCGAATTAAAGATTGAATAAATGATCAGTTTTCAAGACTCACTGAAATTCCCCTTTAAGAAGGTTGAGTTTAGAATTTCAAGGTCTTTCAAGGTCCCAGTTACAATGGAATGTGAACCAGAAACACCTATTAAGTCGGAAAATCTATTTCAGCGTTTCTGTTACCAGGGACTTGGAGGATAAACACACATTGAAACATCCTGTGTGTAATCAGTAAGAGGTAGCAATAAACTTAATTGGTAAAATGTAGACAGATTGACTCAAAAGGTTGCTTAAAGGTACATAAAAAATACAATTATAGATAATAAATGGAATGGTACTTACAGGAACAGATGTCAAGTAAATATAATTATAAACATTTTAATCAGATAAATGCTCACAACTTCAAGAGCAAGGGAATTCCAGCAAAACATTAAGGCGAGATGTTAGTTAATGATACTACCAAATATGGATTTCAAGAGCAGGAACAACATACAGAAAGGTAACACCTATATGCTAAAAGGTCAGATGATACCTTAGAAACAGTATAAACATGAGAGTTTCTGAAGCAAAAATTAGAAGAGTTGAATTCCTCATCAATACTTCTCACCCTATGCCTTGCTAGGGCACTACTGCTCACCCTGTGGCTTACTCTATATTTTAGAATATCCATCAAAAGTAAAAGTTTACTTTAAATTTTGATGGATATTCTAAGATATTTTGCTGTAACATTTGCAGGGTTAAACTTTTGGATTCTATTTTAGAAATAAGATTATGTGTTACATTTCTTAGTAATACTTGATATTGTGATATACTTATCCACTTAAAAGTGTATTGCATGTTCAATTCTTTAATAAATATATAAAAGTTAATAAATTGTCTCATGTAGCATTCTGTATACAACTACAAGAACCCCCTCTCTGTGTCTCTTTAAGTGAAGAGATGCGAATTGAAGAGAGTTTCCCAGACCCTTATAATATCTGGGATATTTATGACTTAGCCATAATTATTTTTTTAAATAGGCTATCTGAAAGATGGTAACATTCTCTGTTAGTTTTCTTTCTTTGAGGGAAAACTCGTTCAATTCTTTGGACCCAAATAAGTGTCTATAAGGTTTGAACTTAATTAAGGGAGATTCATAGGGATGCACTCCTGATTTGGTTTTGTCCCGATAAGGGTTTAAGATCATAAATCACTTCAGAGGAAGCCATGGCTCACACATCTGAGACACAGCAGCATAATGGCATGGATGAACTCCTCCATCATCTGTGCATGATTGCACATTGCCTCTGAGATGTTCCCTTACCTCTCTCTGCAACTCTAGCATGTCCAGTGCTGCCAACCACAGAGGCTCGTCATCAGCCTGGGGCTCAGCAGGGGCCAGGCCTCCCACAGTCCTCTGACTGTCTGTGGCCTCAGCTGTCACAGACTCTGTCAGCTGCTTGGGGGTGTATGTGGTGCTCTCACCAACTTGTGACCCTGAATCTAAGCTCGAGCGCATACCCACCGACGTGAAAGTATCTGCAGTGAAATGATGTGATGGTGCATCCACTGACTGCTCCTCCTCCTCCTCAGGCCCCCCAACTCTGCAGCTATGCTTGCCTCTGATGTGCCATGACCTGCATGAGAGAATACAAACATTTGTGGGTTAGGTTGTTCAGATCTCATCATGTCAACCATGCATGATGTGGATCTCCAGACGTGTGGCGGAGGATACATAAACACAATGTTTTCTTGCTCTCTCGTGCGGATATTCCAGTCTCACTGTCTGTCATTGTATGGCTGCCCTGGACCTCCGCTAGCTCTGGAGCTGCCTTCCTTACCACGTCAGAGGATGCACATCATGGATTCCACCACCAGTCCTCAATGTCTCCCTGGTGTTATGGGCCTGTTTCTCTTGCAAATGGAAAGAGAGACACAGTTAGACTTTGCATGAAGAGCAACAGAACATTTATACTTGTGGCATCTCTTCATCACCTGGTGGGACCTCTGACATGGCTCCTCCCCACGCCCTCTCTCAGGGGAACATAATTGAGGTGAGCTCTGAAAGAAGGCAGCTGTCGCCAGGATGCAGCCATGCATCTGCCAGGATGTGATGATGCCTCAATCCCTGGCCACTGCCTTTGTGGTCACCCCTTCCCAATGTAGCAAACCCTCCCGCATAGCTGCATGGAAGCCCCAAAGAGGAGACAGGTATAGAGAACCCATTAACCAATCCCCAATTCATTTAATATACTACCCCCAATCCCATGAGTTCTAATTTTGTGTAATAACATGGCACCTTATCAAATGCTTTTTGAAAATCCACATATACTACATCTACTGGTTCCCCCTTATCCATCTTACTAGTTACATCCTCAAAAGACTAATAGATTTGTCAAACACGATTTCTGTCTCATAAATCTGTGTTGACTCTGCTTAATCAAATTATGATTTTCTAAGTGCCCTGTTATCATAGCCCTAATAATAGATTCCTGCATTTTGCCTATTATTAATGTTAAGCTAACTGGTCTACAGTTCCCTGTTTTCTCTCTTCCTCCTTTCTTAAATAGCAGGGTTACGTTTGCTACCTTCTAACCTTGGAAACCGTTCTAGAATCTAAGGAATTCTGGAAGATCAAAACCAATGCATCCATTATCTCTGCAGCTACCTCTCTTAAAATCCTAGGATGCAGGTCATCAGGTTCAGGGGATTTGTCACCACTTAGTCCCATTATTTTCTCCAGTATTATTTCTTTACCTAGACTGATCTTTAAGTTTCTCATTCTCACTAGACCCTTGGATCCTCATTATTTCCTGAATTTTTTTGATGTGTTTTCTACTGTGAAGATAGATTCAAAGGATTTCCTTTTCATCAATCCCCAGGGTAGTTAAAATGTTGTCCGCACTGTCTGCTATGGCGTAAAGTAAAACACTGACCTGTTCTCTGTCTTGTCATTTTTTTTTTTTATTCGTTCATGGGATGTGGGCATCGCTGGCCAGGCAAGCATTTATTGCCCATCCCTAATTACCCTTGAGAAGGCATTGGTGAGCTGCCTTCTTGAACTGCTGCAGTTCATGTGGGGTAGGTACACCCACAGTGCGAGTGGTTAGATACAACTGAGTGGCTTGCTAGGCCATTTCAGAGGGCATGTAAGAGTCAACCACATTGCTGTGGGTCTGGAGTCACGTGTAGGCCAGACCAGGTAAGGACAGCAGATTTCCTTCCCTAAAGGACATTAGTGAATCAGATGGGTTTTTACACAATCGACAATGGGTTCATGGCCATCATTAGACTAGCTTTTTAATTCCAGATTTATTAATTGAATTCAAATTCCACCTCCTGCTGTGGTGGGATTTGAACCCGTGTCCCCAGAGCAATACCCTGGGTCTCTGGGTTACTAGTCCAGTGACAATACCATTACGCCACCGCCTCTTCCTGCCGCTAGACCCAATGCAGAACGGTACCCGACAAATCTTCAAATCCATCTTGGTCACAACTCAGCCTGGTTAGGCCCCGCCACTCGCCTGAAGCCCTCAGGTAAGGGTATCGACCTCTCCATGCTTCTCTCCGATGTTTTCGATATCTTCTGTCTTTATCCTACTAAAGTCATTTTTACCGTTACCACTGTGCACTATATCGTTCAGTGTGCTGTTAATATTAAATGAGGATAGTACACTTTGGGTCAAAGTAACAGGAGTTTATTTACAGGCGTCTTATGTCTAAGGCATCTACATTAACACTGAACAACATGAGGTTCAGACTTGTGACATCACATCTTGTGATGAAACTTAAGGTCTAAAAAGTATAAACATCCAGCAACAGCTTATGTACATTATACTACAAGTGTCGCTGGTGGCATGGAGATGTTTGGAGGGGATGACAGTTGTGCCCCAATTGGGACCCTCTGCAGCCATCTGAAGTGCCAGCCAAGAGCTGAGGCAGTCACCAAGGAAGATGAGGGTGCCACCCCTCACGAGGCACCAGCATCATCGTTGGCTTCCTTGGCCCTTCTGACTGAGGGACCATATGTGCAGCAGGGCCCAGTGACGGAGGCTATCTCTGCATTGACACTGGCGCAGTAGCCTCTGGAGGTGCCCCCCCACCCCACCACCTCCACGACAAGGACCACTGTGCATCTCAGCTGCAGGTAGTAAGCTGCCTCTACTGCATCCAAAAACACAAGGGAAGCACTGCATAGAAGTGGCTGACAGCAGCGGCCACAGCATTGGGCAGAACACTGAGTGGGTCATTAGGATTGTTATCCCTGTAACTGAGCACTTTTCCAATTTTTCAACACAATATAAATATTGACATATAATGCTAGACATGTGAGCTTCCATTGTTTAATGGAACAAGAAAAGAGGAATGAAGCGGTGAAGGCGAGCAAGGGTCCTTGGATGGGCACAGTGAAACCTCTGGGCAGATGTGCCTCCTTCATTGGCAGTAAGAATGGATCTATTCCAGGCTGCGTCTTCAATGGAAGTGTCTTTACAGGCAGCTCATAGTGAGTTCCAGACCATGCCATCCTCCTGGGGTAGAAAGGCCTGAATCAGATGATCTCTGATGTTGAAGGCATCCTGATGAAACCCTCGAGTCCCATGTTGGGTCTGGGCACCTCCCTGCTCAGCCGGGGCACCTCTGTGTTCTGCATCTTTGTCATCCTCTGCTTCTTCCTCCTCCTCTGCCACATCCTGCTCCTCCTCTTTCTCTGATGAGCTGTGTCATTCAAGGACATCACCCTCTTCAAGGTCTGCACCTCTCTTGAGGGCCATGTTATGGGGAGTGGAGCAGACCACCACCATGTGCGAGACCCCTGTGGGGTGAACTGCACACACCACCTGACCAGTCCAGACACCGGAAATGCATCTTCAGAAATCTGATAGCCTGCTCAATGGTGGTCCTAGTGAGCAGGTGACTTCAATTGTAGCACCTCTGTGGCTCTGCCTCGGGGTCTCATGAAAGTAGCGGAGTAGCCATTTCTTAAAGGGATAACCCTTGTCCCCTGGAATCCATCTATGTAGTTTGGGGAGTGAAATGAAGAGCTGTGACAGCCTGGACTACCGGAAGATGAAGGAGTTATGGCAGCTTCCAGGAAAGTGAGCACATAGAGGAAGCTCTTGTTGTGGTTGTAGACCAGATGAATGTTGAAGGAGTGGAAGCCCTTCCTGTTGATGTATCTTATTGGCTGGTTACTGGGTGCCTTGATGGTCATATGGGTGCAATCAATGATGCCCTGTACCTGGGGAAATACAGCGGTGGCGGCGAAACCTACTGCCTTTTGTGCCTGTGATGCTCCATCTGTCTGGAATTAAATGTACTGCCCTGCTTTGGCAAATAGGGCATCAGTAACCTGTGAGATGCAGGGGTGTGCAGCCACGTGCAAGACACCACCAAGGTCTGCAGCTGATTCTTGGAAGGAGCCTGAGGCAAAGACGTTCAAGACCACAGTGACTTTGATGCCTACTGGTAGGGCATGGAAAGCAGTGCTGCGAGGTGTGAAGTCTTCAGTGATGAGGGCACAGTGCCTGTGACCATTTGCCTGGAGAGTCACAGTGTCCTGCGACACTAGTTCTCTGATTTGTCCAGGTAGTTCCGTCTTTGGCGGTAGAGCCGATGCTGAGGGAATGGCCTCTGTGCCTCTTATCCCTCTCCTCTGCCATCCTGATGCCTGGGGCTTTGCACTTCCTGTGGAGGATGTTGTTCCTCATCACCAGAGGACCCTAAATCTGAGAGTTGTGTTCCCATTGCCAGCTACTGCCTTCCTTGTGTTCAGGTGGCCTCACAATTGTGCCTGGAAGTCTTGTCCCCCTCCTCTTATGCCCTTGCAATGCTGGGAAGGTGACAAACCCCTGTACTGCCCGAGCGGACAATCAGCACTCTTCCCGCAACCTATGCAGACACGATGGCACCTGTGTGCCAATGGCTGAGTCCCCCATCTGTGTATACTCCGGTATACCAGCTGTGCTGGTGTTTACCTCCATTCCTACCCCTCGCAGGGCCTGAAAATCCAGCCCAAAAGTTTTTATTTAATGTCTCTGCCATTTCCTTATTCTCCATTATAATTTCACCTGTCTCTGCCTCTAATGGGCCCAAGTTTACTATCACTAATCTCTTCCTATTTCCATACATCAGTTTTGACAAAAGATCATTGACCTGGAACGTCAACTCTATTTCTCTCTCCACAGATTCTGCCAAACCTGCTGAAAATTTCCAGCTTTTTCTGTTTTTATTCCATCAATGTTTCCTGCTCCTTGTTTTTCTTAGCTCCACCCAAACTGATTCTATTTCTTGATTTGCTGAGCTAAGATCCTTTCTCTTTATTGTCTTTATTGCATCATTTATTATCAAGGCTACCCCCACTCCTCTTTCCATTTTGCCTATCTCTCCTAATAGTTAAGTATCCTGGAATACTTTGTTCCCACTCTTGCCATTTTATAAACCTATTCATTTTTATCTGTGCTATTAATTCATCTAATTCGTTGCGAATGCTTTGCACATTTTCATACCTTTAGCATTATCTTTTTTTCTAATTTTCCCTGATGTCACCTCAGTCACTAATGCCCCATTACCTTTGTTACTCTTACTATCCCTTCCTGACTCACACTGCATATTTATACTCAAAGCCCTCCTCAGTTACAACACTCCACCTGTCCTGCCATGTTTACCTCACCTTATTTATTTATCTGATATATTAATTAGTTTCTAATATAGTAAAGTAATATCATAGCAAGATACAGCCTCCCAGCTTAGAGACAAAAGAAAAACTACTGGAGGGAAAGAAAGAATAAAAAGCAGCACCTGCTGTCTCCTCCACATCGAATTCCCACTTGCACCAAATTCTTGACTTTAGTGCTCTGTTAACAAATCACTGTTTCACGGCCACCCTATGCTCCACACTCTGAGCATCAAGGTATTCTGATGGTAACTTCTTAGTTGCACCTCCCTTTGAAGCACCTCCGGAGCTCTCTCCATAAAGAGGCAGTAAGCATTGTCCCTGGCTCTTACATTATCCTCGGCCATCTATTTCAGTGGCGTCTACAATTTTGCTTGTTCAAAATGTATATGTCTCATTAAGACAAAAGCAGCAGTTCTTTAAATCTGCTGCTGTATCTGATATCCTGGCCCCACAGCTTATGCACTCCCAATGCATTGTCCAATTCGCTGGAAGCATAAAATGATTATTTAAATGAACTCTACTGTGAGGTGTGCTCATTTAATGCATTCCAATCATAAAATTGGTCTTTTGCTATCTGGTTAGCAACCAGTCTCTAAATTGGAAAGATGGATTCCTAATTTCCTTGAATTACATTTTAACTCAACATTTGTAAGATCAATACTTACGAGTGTGCTATTGGCTCATGCTTAGCAATAACTAATGAACTGCAGCAGGCAAGTTCCTAAATCCTGAATAACTGCTAAAAAGACCACACTGCTTGTCTAAGATTAGAGAGCGGATTCAGTTTAGATTTTGCTCTCATATTTAATGCTGGTCCTAGTGAGATTTCATTTATTTGTATCCTTGAATAATATTCAGTTTCTGCATCGCTGAACAATTAAAATATTTTTAAAACAACAGGAGAGCTCCCTCTTATATGTCACCTCACACTATTAGACGCTCCATGACATTCACAAGCGTAACTAAGTCTGGATTATTGCAAACTTAAATTTATTTTATGGCTGACAAGATCAGAGAGTCATCAAACAGGCACTGCCTCAATTCCTGTTGTGTGAATTCTGAAGAAACATGAGGAGAATCACGTTCGAGGGCTGTTGTAAAGTCTTGAACCTACATCACCTTTCACCAAGAATCAAAAACATGCTTCAGCTTCTGTTGTGGGGAAAGAGAGATTTATGACAATTGTAGGAAGTACACACACAGCTCCTGCAGATCAGCATTTTATCCTGCAGCTGATTTTTTTTTGATATAATTCATTTTATGATAAGAAAATGGACTTTAGTCTATCATTATCCACTCAGCTCCACAGAAAATGCACATATGTTGCATTAAAATCCAATTATTTTGAAGATGCTTGATTACCCCATGTGTCATAAGCAAGCAGATTGTCAATGATAAAAGAGTAAAATATCGAGGATGATGGAAATCTGAAATAAAAACAGAAAATGCTGGAAATGCTCAACAGATCAGGCAGCCTCTGTGGAGAGAAAAACAGAGTTAACATTTCAAGTCGTGACCAGAGGTTAACTGAGTATTGCCAGCATTTTCTGTTTTCGTTTCAGATTATCGATGATAATAGGTTAAAAGAGAGTTCGCAGGCGATATCATTTTGGGTGTGTATCTTTCATTGGAAGTGCTGTGATGATGTGTTCTGATGAAAGCTACATACCTGAAACATTGTAACCCATCTTTACTGTTTCCAGATGCTGACTGACTTGCTGTATATTTCCAGTGCTTTCTATTTTTATTTACATGAGGCAGCTCTGTTTAATGTCACTTCACCCTGCCTAACTGCAATGCTGTTGGTGGAAAGAAAATACTGGTCCAAGATAACCCCAGTCTAAAACTGTACTCTTTAATATTTTCTCTGTATGGGCAAGCTCCCAGGAACCCTTTGTCCTAACTTCTGAAAGCTAGTCAAAGAAAAAAGGGAAATAGTGATATCACTACAGGATATATATAAGCAACAGGAGCACCATGCTGCTTAGTCAACAGATGCAGAACATTCAGAAATTCAAAGACTGAAAGATGCAGCCTTTCCAGAGACCTTAGAGTCCTATTGCATACATATTCATAGAGTTTGAAGTTCCCTTTTTGAAAGTCTATGCCTTAGATAAGAGAGAGCACACATTTTGTTGTCTAATTTTTTTTAATGCTTCCAGGATTACATAGGAGAACAATACTGGTGAAAATTTTAAAAAGAGGATATTTGGATGTGTCATTATAATTCTTAAATTTGAGGAAAAATCATTTCAAATATATAAATTCTTATCTAAAAGTGCTGATGTATGAATCCCATGCAGCATCTTGGTGTAGGGCAACACTTTAACAGCAATTACAATTTCTAATCAAATGACAGCCCTCATTTTAATTTGTTTCAGAGTCCAGCCTCTAGAAGTATATTAATGAAATTGTACAGAGTAAGAAAAGTTTGCATCTGGAGTTACCTCATTATTTTACTTGTTGATTTATGTCTCACTTATATCAGAAGGCATGCTGAGTAAAAGTAACAGAAGTATTTCTGACTGAAATCAAAGAATATACGTTATTAATCTGGAGGGTTCATGACCACCCCCAATGAATGGACATTCTATACTAATCTCTGATTTAGGAAAAGAATGAGAATAATGTCTCTTCCATTTAATAAGACATGGACAATATTGATTGCTTTCTGAACAACCAATTAATTATCTGTAAACTGTAGGTAGCTTAAAAAGCCTTTTGGATCATTGAGAATAGCTTCATGTGAAGCAATTTAAAATGAACTAAATTTGATGAGCTACCTAGCCCACCTCTATAATTATTAGTGCAAATTCAGCAATCGTGTTCTGTCAGTGGGCAACCATAATTGGAAGGTAACATGGAATGGAGAATCGATACAATCATGTGGTAGGCCGATCTGTGCTTCTTTGAGTGACTCTCCAATTGGTGCATTTGGCAGGTTTCCAACTCCCTTTTCCTCTGCTTTGTACCAAGTACCCTGGCCCAATGAAAATGAACATTGGCCCCTTAACCTCCAGCAATAAGCCTCAGCCCCAACCCAGGAAAGCACAAAGACAAACAAAAATTGAATAAGGCCAGCCATTGGGCACTGGGATCGCAATATGGGATAAACCTCTGCCTATTTGTAGTGAAACACAAACTTCCGGCTGCCTGCTAATTTAAATGATAGCATTAAGCATCCTGCAGAGTGGTTGCAAGCCTCAGCAAGGGGCCCAAGTTTGTGTGAGGCTGGCACTGCTTAAAGCTAGTTTGCACAACTTAAAGTCAGACTGCGCCTCTTAAAGAGTGGGTGCATTTTGGCTATAGCAGCTGCTGGAACTGGCTCAAGAAGAGACTCTGAGCAGAAAGAGGAGTGGAAACGGTGCAACAGGCCAGAGCTCCAAGGGCTTGGAAAATTCCAGGCATTGCGATAATATATGAGTAATGAGGAGGAAAAAGATTAAACTGTTGAAACTGTAGTGCATGTCAAATAGCAACTGAAAGGCAAAAATTAGTTTCATGTATGAGTCTTCATCAAAACTCTGCATTTTCACCAATTTCTCTTCTTGTTCCAGTATTATCTGTATCAAGACAGAAACATATGTGCAGATGCATATTGTAAAAAAAATAGCTGTACAGTTAAAAATGTCACCCATGTGTTTCAAACGTTACCTTGGACTTTCAAAGAAACTCATGATATCAAACAGTGGTAATTCTGCAACCTGGGTGCAACTCTCCCTCTGCATTGTGAACACATTAGCAGGTGGTTTTTGTGACAACCAACAACACTGTAATGCATTAACAATTCTGTGAGTGAGGCAACAGCTTTTCATTTTGAACCATACGACCTCTATGTTTAGGTGCAACTGCAAAATCAAGCTGATGGAGTTCACTTAAGAGATTATAAGGATATTGCTAGCAACTCATTTTTCTGCCAATTTTGGGTGACCTTTATTAATGCAGCTGACATTAGTTGTGAATTTACCCACAACCTTTTAGGAATTAAAAGCACTGAGTTAAAATGCACATTAATGATGCCTCAGCTTCTTCATTTGTAACTAGTTTGCATTTTAATAACTTAATTTTCAAAATCCATGTAACATTGACAAAAATAAAGCATTTAAAGATTTAGCATAGTACTCTGGTTGCTCTAATTCTGTTACGATAAACGGGTGGTTAAAGACTAGCTTCAAATAGAGAAACCATGCTCTAATTTATTTTCAATATAATAGTTTCAACAATAAGTCCTTGTGTCTCAGCAAGGTGTCTGAAGAAGGGTCCAAACTATTCACTGCAAATACAAATATCTTGTGGAGTTGGTTCGAATTCTGATCATTTTCAATGGTTGATGGGTGGTTATCCAGTTTAACGTACTATAATCACTATAAAATCATTGTTGTGTCATTGCTACTGTTCACTTATTCTTTTATTGTTTAATTTTTTGACAGAAAGTCCTGGCCTAGTGTAATGTTATTCTGCTGCCTTCCAATGCCTGGAATGATAACAAGGCAGCTTTCAACTTTGGCGTGGGCAAAAAACTGGCAGTTTTGGATTAGCTGCCCATTATCCATTCCACGTCCAACCATCCAACTTTCCTTTCCAATGACTTTGAAGTTTAAAGTTGCCCCTGTGTGAGCATGTGATAAAACTAAGAAGTTGAAACAAAGTGAAGGGGGTTCTCTGTTCAAACTCAGGTAAAACGATTAATTTACCGAGATGGCAGACACTTGCTGACAGGCGTGGCCCAAAATTGAGAACATTAAAAAAGAGTTTAAAATAAAAGTATAACAATAATCATACTGTCACAGTTTACTCTTGACGGTGCAAAGAAGGGAAACATGAATTTATGCAATATGAATATTACAAATAATTTTATGATTTGCTAATATACATTTTACTGAAAAAGTAAGATTGATTGATCCCTATTTGTTTCAAATGAATTTTATAAACATAGAATTTAAGCAATAATTCTATAATTTTATACATATATAAATATTACAATTTTATATATGTATATTTAAATTGATTGCTGACAGAGTTAATATTTTTGACAAAACATTTTTGGTTTGGGGTCACCATTTTCAATCTAATTGCACAATTATTTCACATCATTGGTGACAAGACAAAAGAAGTGGCCAAATATTTCTTCATGGAGTTGGTATAACAGGAAATAAAAATGTGAAATAAAAGCTGATACTGGTAAGACTAGGCAGATAATACATGATAAAACTAGATTAAAAGAATGGCATTTATCACAGCTAAAAGATCAGTACTGTTTCCTTATTCAACTTAACATCAGCTGTTAAGGATTGTCCATCGCAAAATTTGAATGCCATGGGCTTTTCGCCAAAAGTGATAAGATGTGGCATAAATGTTATCATTAATGCAACAAACCTGAGCTAAATCATTATTTTGCAACTTAGTCCCAACAAGAAAGGGTTAACGTAGCTTCCAATCGCATTTACTAACAAAACTAGAAAATGTATTCACATTAATAAATGTGCAATAAAAACATATTGCATTAAAGTTTTATTTTGGAGCTTCAGTGAAGGTTCAATTTATCCAATAGGTACTGAGCCTTACAGTCCAGGAAGGTCCCATGTGGAAACTGTAGTTTGTGCCAAATTGGCTGTTCTCAGTTGACACGTCCACGGGAGCACTACAATTATCCTCAGTGCTACTGGGCCAGTGTACCTGCTGCTGATTGCTAACCAGCAATCACTGCTCTCTGTATGCACGTGGATACAAAGTAAGGACATCTGGTTGACGATAATGTTGGATAACCTGTCGATTCTTACTATCAAAGCTCACACATAAATAAAGGCCAATTGGGCCATAAAAAGCAAGGGTGGCTGATGCCCATGGAACTGAAGCAGAGGCAGGAAAGGTGAGTGACATGGCACATTTAAGTACAAAATCACTCACTCTGCCGTCCCAGGCCTTTTCCTGCACATCACTCCTCAGACCAACAAGTATTGCAGGTACACCCATCTTGCTGTCTCTTGAGGCAATTCCTCACATCCCTAATGTCAGCTACCACTGACACTCACCCTCATCTTAGTGCAACATCACAGCCATCCCTCACAATAAACCTCCACAAATGCTGTCCTTCCATCCTCTCAAAACATTCCACAGCTCACACTCACAGATTTCCTTTTTCTCTCCTTGCAGGAGAGCCCAGAATACCATGGTGAAACAGAGAACAAGAGGTGGCCCTTCAGTCATCTCAACTTTGACAACTGCAGAGGAGGAAACAATGGAGATAAACCAAATCTCAACTTGTCTGGCCATCAGAGATGGAGAAATGGGGCTTCCTGGTGACAGAATTAAACATAACACAGCCACATGACAAAGAATGTTGACTTGATGTCAGAAGCCACTGAAATATGATGATCTGCACATTAATGATTTAGAACCCTCTCATTTTTTCAGTTCTAATTCATGTCTTTCATCTCCCACAGGTCCTGCAAGTGTCCATCAAAAGTTGATGATAGAAGAGGATGAAGACTTCTCAGAAGAGGTCACTCACTCTGAGGAAACACCATCACATGGCTCATGTGCACCCTCCACCAGCTCAGATACACAACCTCAATGGGGCTGCCAAGATAGAGAGTTGGGTTGACACCCGGTGAATCACACATCATAAGTGAACAGGAGTAGGTGCTGGAGACAGGCACAAGAGTGGAGAATCCCAGTCAGAGGGCACAGGACATTCCAAGCTTTGCTCAGTTGGACACAGATGCTAAACCTCAGGGGCAGTTGATGAAAAAGATTGCTCTAGAACAGCAGCAGAAAATGTGTAAGGTTCTGTCAGCCTTTCCAGAGGCATTGCACAGAGAATAGAAGAGTCCATCTCTAGCATGAGTGCTATGATGTCTCAGGCCTGCACTTTGTCATCTACACCAATATAAAGAGTGGTCATCTACATGGAGAATCAGACACGGCAGGCCACTGAGTGCATACTGACTCTCAACAATAGCCTGCACACTCAAACTACCAGCTTAGTGAGGATTGAAGAAGGCCTCGTCTTGGCCATTCAGCTCTCCAGCTCTTAGCTAGCAGGAAGTGCAGGTGGGCCATAAGCAGGAAGATGAAGAAAGGGCACATGGAAGTGTGGACTTTGTTCAAAGTGCTTCCACTCTTGACCCCTTGCACCCCCCACAATCAAAGCCCTACACGTTGCCTCCTGTCCTGATGGCCGAGTCTGCCCCTGCACAGGTACAGGTGGAACAGTCTTTGGCAAGGCCTTCAAGGGCTCCAAAACCCAGAGGACATCAGCCAAGAGCATCTCAGCAGTCAGAGCAGGGAAACAGGCAACCTATCTCAAACTCTGCTGAAGCCCCAGAGCTTGCACTACGTCCGACCTGTAGAAAAAGGAAGAGAAAGGATTTGTGGTTGCACAAGGGTGTTTAACACGGGTGTTTAACACTGTTACCTTGTCATATATCTGCTTCATGCTTATGAGTTTTAAAATTTAGGTCAAAGCTCCATTGTCCCTTCCTCCCCATTTCTGCCTGCTGCCTGTCAATTGGCCTCTGCCTTATGAAGATAAGGGTGATCCCATGAAGAGGTGGCTCCCAACGCCCATCCAGTACTTGGTCATGGATGGAAAGAGGTGCTACGACCACAGCCATTTACTTATACAAGAATGCATTGAACAGACCATTGGCATCTTGAAGAAGCGCTTCTGTTGCCTTGACCACTCAGGTGGTGGTGCCCTCCAGTACAAGCCAGCCAGAGTGTCTTGTATTGTAGATACTTGCTGTGTGCTGCAAAACATGGCTATACAAAGAGGACTGGAGCTGGATAAACGGGAGGACCTGGAACGACACTCTTCCTTGGAGAAGGACAGGGATGAGCAAGAAGAAGATGAAGTGAAGGACGAAGGGGCACTGCAGAGGAGCCTGGTGCCCAGGCATTGGAGAAAGATCGCCGAGACAGTCCCAGACCTCACAGCAATTAGCATGGTGGCTTGGCTGCAAGGACAATGCTGATTCAGCAATGTTTCACTTGAGCACCTCTGAGCTCTTATGACCGATGACTTTGTTACCTTGTCACCTTCCATCAGAGAGAGAGATTATCCAGCAAGCACACATCTCAGTAATCCCATTGCCACCCAAAAACATTGTGAATGGGGTCTTCACTGTCAACATTCTCCATGGAACTGGCCCAAGTCCTTCTGCCGACCACACCTTCCACCACCATCCTGCATTTCACTTTTGACATCAAGTATGACTAAGACAAAACTGTTTGAGATCATAGGCAATTATTATTATTAAAGAAGAAATAAAAGACAAAGCAATTTAAGAAAATTTCATCGAGATGGCGTAAAAAGTGCAACTAATAGCATGGCACCTTGCATTCACATCCACTTCTACAGGGTGCTCCTTCTGTGGCTGAGGATGAGTGGAAGAAATCTGCTCCATTGTCTCTGCAGTCAACTAAAATGCCCGTGGCTTCTGTCTTCATCGTAGAGGTGCCTGTGGTGCTCCTCCGCCGGCTGCTGTGTCTGCATCCTTGTCACAGGCGTTTGCGGCACGGATGGTTCCTCAGTCAGAGGGGCCACAGATGTGAGGGATGATGCCAGTGGCCCCTGAAGAGTGGCCCTTTCATCAGACTCCATGACTGCCTCAGCCCTTTTGTGGCACTCTTGATGGCTGAATGAGGCCACTAGCTGGAATGCAGCTGGCATTCCTAGCATCTCTGCGTCATCAGCGACACTGAGCGGTCAATGCTACAGACTGGTCCTGTGGGAAATAGTAGAAGGTGGTGGTGAGAATTCGGCCTACTCAGCAGGTGCATCAACACTACCAACCCAATAGATGACAGTGGTCAAAGATCCACAGTGCACATTGGACAGGAAATGCCTCCATGCTCTTCACCTGAAATCAGAGCAATTAAATGACCCTTCTCATCATGGCTCATCTTGTCATTGCCCATGGCCTGCCGTGATGGCAGCCTCACAATATGCAATGCCACCTCCTTCGTATCTGTCAGATTGTCACATCACCAGCTGTACGATACATCTCGTGACTGTTGTGAGCTCTGTTTTCCTACAGGATGAGGACAGAATTATGTATGACTGGCCTGGCCTCCCTCATCTATTACAGCATGACATTGACAAGAGCTGTTGCGTTCCTCAGTGATGCCCACTTCTCAATTGCACTGCATATGTGAGGGTGTTTTATGTCTCACTGATGCAACTGATCACTTGATCTGACAATGTTAGGGGGAACTATGAGTACTCAGACTGTTCAGCTCATGTGTGTACACCTTTAAGAGGTGTGGCAATGTTATCAGACCAGCAGTGTAGGAGCTGTGATGTAACACACCATGTGACTTCAGGGTTGGGGGCAGTCTTAAGTACCTGTACAGTGAAGACCTGTCTTTACATGCAGAACCATCCTTAAAGAGTCCATATTACTGCATTACTGATTCCATCTTGTGTGGTCAGTACTTTATGCATAGTCACAGCTAACACAGAGATTAAGGCAACATACAACAATGTGTATGCTGACGAATACAGAGTTAGAGTCCTGTGACCCGGGTGCTGCTGGCCATTCATTTTTCCAGACTTTATCAGGCCATTGAATCTTTTCCGACACTGGACCCACTTCCTTCTGGTGATTCCTCTACTGCTAACCTCTGTCACCATCTTCATCCAGGCCCTTTTGGTGTTTCTGGGCAGATTTCTTCTGCTGGACACTGGGAAGAATATCTCTCACTTCTCAGCAACAGCGTCATTTAATGCCTCAAGAGTGGCATCTGAGAACCTCGAGACTGTCCGTGACTGCCTGCTCGTGTCAAGGCCAGCCCCCTGCGAATCTTGCTGTGCTTCAGCGAATGGCAAGCCCTGTCATGGCTGCTACTCGCCTGTTCAAGAGGCCTTCCAATTCCAGCACCCACCTCCAGGCAGCTCCCAGTGCCAATAATTGGACACCAAACCTACCCTAAGCCACTTAGGCCCTTCGCATCTTCAAATCATGCCGCATCACTAACGCGACGTGGGGTTGTGACCCTGAAATGTTCCGGGCATCAAAATCCAGGCCATGGTGTTTCTTCTCCATTGCTGTCATCTTGCTTTTCCACCTCTTGCTCTTTCACCACTGCCTGGTCAGGTGGCAGTTCTTGGGTATCGGAAAGGAGAAAAGCGCAAGAGTAGGATTACGGTGAGGGGAGGGGTGGAAAGCACGAGATGCTTGTTTACACCATCTGCAGCTTGTAAATCAGAAGAGATTGTGTGATGAGGGGCAAATATGAGGATACCATCATCTTCCACGATTTCAGCACCGCCACTGGCCACAGTTTCCATCATGGCCACTCCAATAATGGCAACCATCATCTCCTCCATCAGGGGGAGGACGTGCAGCTGTATGAAACCCCACCAATCAGTACCTGCTGCCTTCAGTTATGTGCCATCTTATCCTGCAAGAAAGATGGAAGCGTGTCAGTGAGTGTGATGCAATCTGTTTGGTTGATGTGTCTTTCCTGGTTGAAGAGCTGGTAGTGCGTGCAAGCTATGAGATGTGGGTCTGAAGCTTGCAACAGTGCTAAGTGTGTGAGGGTGCAGTGAATGTTAAATATGAGTCCTGATTGATAGAGATTGTTGTTAGGTGAGTGATGGGATGTGCTGCATTGAGCAGTATGTGAGGCTAGTGGTGCAGGTGGTGGGATATGACATTTGAAGATACATTCACTGATCTTGACCATTCGTGCAAGATTATTGAACTTCTGCAAACAGGTCCTCGGGGCTAGACTCCTGGCATTGACAGTCACAGCTTTCCAGTTCCACTGCTTTCACAAGGTTTGGCTTATGTGTCTCCTGACCCCGTTTAGATCTTCATCTCCTGCACCAAGCCTCCAGTGCAGCATCAGAAAATCTTGGAGCCCTCTCTCTGCCATGTTGTGCCATTCTTGAGTGTTCCCCATGTCAAAATGATTTTTAAAATGACTTCCAGCACCTGCTGTAGCCACAATGCATTTCCATCTTCAGAGGTGCAGGGTGGCTTTAAGTCGGACTAGCCTCCCACAATTTTGTGTCCCCTGCTCAAAAGTGCAGCCATTCAACAGTGTGCTTAGTGCTGGTTGTACAATACAATTTTCTAAATTAGCAGGCAACACAAAGTTTGTGCACTGTCTGTATTGAAAGCAATGGGACCATTGTAATCCCATGATCCTGCACCCATTTCACGGCCAGAAGAATTACTGCTTAGAGTGACTCCATTTCGAGTGACTTGCAATGTGCATAATTTTTACATGTTCAATTTTAGTCAGATAAGCTATTTGTGTGAACACAGGATAATTAAATATATCAAAGAAGTCAATTCTGGGAACATTAGTGATGAATTACTGGCTCCTTGCTCAATGCAAATTTATTTATGAAAACTCAGTTCCTTTGTGTAGAGATGTGACAAATAATTCCCGGTGAAAAACATCACAAATGAGTAAAAAAAAAGAGACAGGAAATCAATGAAATATGCAGCACAATGAAAAATAAACTTGAGACCATCACTTAGTAATATACTAAATTTCTTTTTAGTCATTTGTTCAACTGACTTCTGTTTGCTTTGCAGTTGGCCTTGTGCCTTAAGCTGCATCACAAATATCTATTCATTCTAGTCTTTCTAATTGTTCCAGAATTCAAAGCACCTCCCTCCTTACATAACTTATTTCCTCATTTTATCACAGTCACAGCCGAATCAGATAGGAAAGCACACCAGTTGGCGCCTTCCCGTCTTTTATGTTCCTCTGTCTCAGTTTTGAGTGCTATAGGTCATGCCCCATCCATTGTACCATGATCCTGTCTCATTACACTCCTCTTTATCACTCTGCTTTTCTTAGTGAACCTAGTCAGCCTTTCTGAAAAGTAATACATACAGTAGTATCACAACAATGTGTTTATTTTATCTTACAGCAATTATTTTGCTTCATGAGTGCAGCAGCTTTTCAATGTTTGAATGCTTTGTCTCCTATACAACGAAGCTGGATCATGGTTTTAAAATCACAAGTTAAATTAAAGCAAACGTTTTTTTTAAATTTCAGAGTTTCACAAATTTCTTGTCGTTTTACCAATAATGCCATCATTATAGTTAATTATTTTATAATAAACTGGAATATGTGTCCTTAGTCATTTCAGAAAAGGGTGTCACAGTTGTTTTTAAATTTCAGCTTGTTCTCTGGCTTTATAATGTGCGTTTCTTAAAGACTGAATAGATCCAGTAGACAAATATGGGTAAAACAATAGATAGGTCCTGACACGAACAGCACAGTGAGAAAGATGAGTCAGCTACATAAATCCACAGCTACAAATGACACGTTTCACTCCAGACTGTTTTCGCTAGTTCACTGCTCATTTGATAATGTGGAATTTTTTTTTTCAATGCATGTCAGCACAACGTTTTATCAACAAAGCACATGATGAAGAAATGCATTTTAATTAGTTCAATGATTTAGTTATTGGAATTAAGTTTTCAAAAAAAACTACACAAGCTTGTCAGCAACCAAGATTGCAAAATGAGAAGAAACTGTCACTAAGGACGTTTTAGTTAAAGGAAACATACTGTAATGTGTTCTTAATGTCAACAAAATATCCCGAAAAATGTACCAATTTGTAAGTTACATCAAATATATTATTTATTAAAACTGTCAAGCTATGTTTGAATTCCCTCTAATTAGATTCCCACTCCTGCCACAGCACCAAAATGGCTCTTAACAAAGTCACAAATGACATCTTATGTGACTGTGACAAAGGAAAACTATCCCTCCTCAACTTTCTCAAAAAGTCTGTAGCTTTTGACGCAGTTGACTACACCATCCTCCTCTAACACCTCTCCACTGTTGTCCAGCTGGGTGGAACAGCACTCACCTGGTTTCGTTCTTATCTATCCAGCAGTAGCCAGGGAATCACCTGCTCCCACACAGTTACCTCTGGTGTCCCCGAAGGATCTATCTTTGACACAAACATACTTCTCAAGTACATGTTACCCCTCAGTAACATCATCCAAAAATACAGGGACAGTTTCCATATGTACACTGATGACACCCAGCTCTACCTCACTTCCATCTCCCTCAACCCCTACACTGTCATTAAATTGTCAGACTGCTTGTCCGATATCCAGTACTGGATGAGCAGAAATTTCCTCCAACTAAATATAGGAAGACCAAATCCATTGTCTTTGGTCCTGCCACAAAGTCTGTTCTCTAGTCACGACTCCATCCCTGTTCCTGGCAACTGTCTGATGCTGAAAGGGACTGTTCACAACCTTGGTGTCATATTTGACCCAGAAATGAGTTCCTGACCACATATGTGTGCCCATCATGAAGACTGCCCATTTCCACCTCTGTAACATTCCCCGACTCCACACCTACCTCAGCTCATCTGCTGCTGAAACCCTCATCCATGCCTTTGTTATCTCTAGACCTGACTTTTACAACATACTCCTGGTCGGCCTCTCACATTCTACCCTCCTTAAACTTGAGGTCATCTAAAGCTCTGCTGCCCATGTACTAACTCGCACCTAGCCCTGTTCGCCCATCAGCCCTATGCTCACTGATCTACATTGGCTCCTATTTAAGCAATGTCTTGATTTTAAAATTTTCATCCGTGTTTTCAAACCCTTCCATGACCTTGTCCTCCTCATCTCTGTAATTCCCTCCAGCTCTACGACCCTCCAATTCTGGCCTCTTGAGTATCTCCACCTTTAATCACTTCACCATTAGTGGCCATGCCTTCAGCTGCCTAGGCCCTAAGCTCCGGAATGCCTTACCACACCTCACCCACTCTCTCCACTCTTTTAAGACATTCATTAAAACCTACCACTTTGACCAAGCTTTTGATTTTATAAAGTGAACAATGGTCCAAAATGGCCTCCAAAGAAAAGGGATTGGCTATTGTGTATTCAACTGTCTGACAAAGGCAAAGGACAAAATCGTCAAAGCTAAGAGGTTTCAATTGCACCCCACCCTAAAAACATTCCAGAATTGAATGTCTTCTTCTGAAACAAAGAAGGCGTGAAGTAGCCACGTCCTGGGCCATTGTGCGATCACCATGGGTAGGAGACCACAGTGTCTCCTACTAGGAGGTGAGAAGTAACACAGCTTTACCTTAAAAAAAGACAGCCTAAAGCCAGAAAGAAAGAGAGAGAGAAGCAACATCTGGCAGCTTGTGTCCCAGCAAGCCAGAAGGCATGTGTCCTGGTGCAAAATCCTACATCTATATTAGACAACAGTGAACCAGATGTGTCCCACCGTCTTCAACTGTACTTTCAATCAAGAGAGAAATCTACAATCATCTCAGACCTTCACCTATCAAGAACTTGATTTCCAAGAGAATTCAACAGGTTTATCATGACCTCTCCACCCCCCCACCCCCCACTCAAAATCACCTTCCTTCTTTTGCATCTCTATCTGTCTTTTCATGTGTGTGTGTGCGTGCGTGCGTGTGTGTGTTTGTGTGTGTGTGTGTGCGTGCGTGTGTGTGTATACAAGCCAATCCATGCGTGGATGTGGTTGCATCAATTTCAGGATAAGGCGTATTGATCAGTAAACAATTTATTTTCTGTTTTTTAAAACCTACAAGAAAACCTGCCATTGTCTGTTTATTTGAAAAAATAAAACACCAAATGGATCAAATCCTCATAATAAAATACTTGCTGCAGTCAGGTGGGGAGTTGAACTTTGGGAACCACCCACATCGCGCCACATGACCATAACAGCTGTGAGTGTTGAGGCAATATAGAAACATAGGCTGGGATTTTGTTGAGCCCCTGAGGCCAGGCTCCGTGGCAGGGGGCTGGAGGATCATACCGGCAGTGGTCCGCCACGGAACCCAAAGCCGGAATTGCCAGGCCCGATCTTCCCAGTGGCGTCGAGGCTCTGTGGCGGCCCCCCAACCCCGCTACTCAGCAATGGGATCCAACATTAAAACTTTAAATATTAAAATAAAGGACATGAATAAATTAACATACTATTCCCCGGGATCTTCCCAGCTGTCCACGATCTTCCGTTCGACGGCCGGCACTCACACGCCTTCACTTTCCTGTTCAGGAAAAGCTGGCACACCAAGGTGGGGAAGGGTTTTTAGTGTAGTGATGGGTGGGGGTGGGGGGGGGGTGTAGGGGAAATGGTTCAACTCTGCACTTCTAGTGTGTGGGGGGGAAGGGGGTGACCTCTGCACTTTGCGCAGTTGTCAGGGGGAGAGGTCAACTATTCAATTTAAGTGTGTCAGTTGTGAGGGGGAACAGGGCTACTATTTATTTTCTGTGTATTGCGGGGAGGGAATGGGTCACACACGTATGTACAGTATAGTGGTGGGGGAAGTGGTTCTGAGGTTGAACTTTGCACTCTCTGTGCAGGTCTGGCAGCCCTTTAAAAATGGTTCCAGCACCTACGCAGAGGCAGCTGATGCAATTGCCGGCGTTGCAGAGCCTGCCCCCACCATGTGGTGGGGGGGGGGAACCGCCCTACATATAGAAATGAGCTGCCGCACGGCACGTGCATGCGGGCCGCCATGTTTTTCACCCGGGAGAATAAAATTCATCCCATATGGTGGAATCTTGATATAAGAGTCCCGCATGCTGTGGGGAGGCCTGTAGTGGATTGGGAGCCGGTTTTTCCTCATGTTCTCTCTAATCCTTCTACCAATCTCCTTAAATCTGTGCCCCCGGTAATTAACCTCTCCACTAGCAGAAACAGGCCCTTCCTGTCTACTCTATCTAGGACCCTCATAATTTTGTACACCTCAATTAAGTCACCCTTCAGCCTCCTCTGTTCTAAGGAAAACAGCCCTAGCCTATCCAATCTTTCCTCTAGCTGCAACTTTCAAGCCCTGGCAACATTCTTGTAAATCTCCTCTGTACTCTTCCCAGAGCAATTATGTCCTTCCTGTAATGTGGTGACCAGAACTGTATGCGCTACTCCAACTGTGGCCTAACCAGGGGTTTATACAGTTCCAGGATTACATCCCTGCTTTTGGATTCTGTACCTTGGCCAATAAAGGAAAGCATTTCATATGCCTTCTTCACCACTCTATCTACCTGTTCTGCCACCTTCAGGGACCTGTGGACATGCACTCCAAGGTCTTTCACTTCTTCTACCCCTCTCAATATCCTCCTGTTTTTTGTGTATTGCCTCGCTTTATTTGCCCTCCCCAAATGCATTACCTCACACTTCTCTGGATTGAATTCCATTTGCCACTTTCCCGCCACTCAACCAAACTATTGATATCATTCTGGAGTCTACGGCTATCTTCTTCACTATCAACTACACGGCCAATTTTTGTGTCATCAGAAAATTTCCCAATCATGCCTCCCACACTTAAGTCTAAATCATTAATATATACCACAAACAGCAAGGGACCCAACACTGAACCCTGTGGAACACCACTGGAAACAGCTTTCCATTTGCAAAAACATCCGTCAACTACTACCCTTTCCTGTCCTGGAGCCAATTCTGGATCCAACCTGTCACATTCCCTTGTACCCCATGGCCTTTCATTTTACTGACCAGTCTGCCATGCGGGCTCTTGCCAAATGCCTTACTAAAATCCATGTAGACCACATCCACTGCACCACCCTCATCAATCCTCTTTTCTACTTCCTCAAAATACTCAATTAAGATAGTAAGATTTGACCCTCCCCTGACAAATCTGTGCCTTTCTAAGTGGCAGTTTATCCTGTCCCTCAGAATAGATTCTAACAATTTACCCACCACTGAGGTCAGACTGACCAGCCTACAATTATTTGGCCTATCCGTTGCACTCTTTTTAAATAATGGTACAGCATTCACAGACATTCAATCGTCTGGTACCTCACCTGTATCTAGTGAGGATTTGAAGATGATCCTCAGCGCATCCGTTATTTTCTCCCTGGCATCCTTTAGCAACCTGGGATGCAATCCATCCAGCCCTGGCGATTTATCCACTTTCAAAGATGTCAGACCCTCTAGTACTTCCTCTCTCATTATGCTTATCGTATCTAATATTCCACACTCCTCCTCTTTAACTACAATGTCTGCATCAACCCTCTCCTTTGTGAAAACAGAGACAAAAAACTCATTAAGAACTCTGCCCACATCGTCTGCACCCATGCATAAGTTCCCTTGTACATCTCTGATAAGCCCTACCCTTTCCTTAGTTATCCTTTTGCTCTTAATGTACTGATAAAACATCTTAGGGTTTTCCTTGATTTAACCTGTCAATAATTTTTCATGTCATCTCTTTGCTTTTCTAATTTCCTTTTTTACTTCACCCTTGCACTTTTTATATTCCTCTAGGCTTTCTAAAGTATTAAGATTTTTGTGATTATCATAAGCTTTCTTTTTCTGCTTTAACTTACCCTGTAAGCTTCTAGATAACCAGGGGGCTCTAGATTTGGCAGTACCACCCTTTATCTTTGTGGGGACATGCCTACACTGTGTCTATAGTATCTTGCTTTTGAATGCCTCCCACTGGTTTGCCACTGATTTTCCTTCAAATAGCTGTATCCAGTCCACTTTCGCCAGGTCACCTCTCAGTTTCGTAAAATTTGACTTCCTCCAATTTAGAACCTTTACTCCTGCTTTATCTTTGTCCTTTTCAATGATTATGCTAAAACTAACTCCAAAATGGTCACCTGCTGTTACTTCATCCACTTGCCCAGTTCCATTACCGAAGACTAAATCTAGAATTGCACCCCGTCTCCTTGGGCTTGTTACATGCTGGCTAAAAAAAGTTGCCTTGAATGCAGTTCAAGAATTTTATCCCCTCTGTGCCCTTCACACTGTTTGTATCCCAGTTGATATTGGGATAGTTGAAATCCCCAATTATTATTGCCCTATAATTTTTGCACTCAGAAATTTGCCTACATTTTTGTTCTTCTATCTCCCTCTATTTGGGGGTCTATGGTACACTCCTAGTAGTGTGGCTGCCTCTTTTTTATTTCTGTTCTCCACCCATATGGCCTTGTTTGATGATTTATTTAGCATATCATCCTTCCTCAAAGCTGTAATTGATTCCTTAACTTATAATACTACACCCCCTCCTTTTTTATCCCTCTCTCTATCCCACCTGAAAACTCTATATCCAGGGATATTGAGCTGCCATTCTTGCCCCGCTTTAAGCCAAGTTTCCATTATAGCAATGATATTGTGTTGCCATGTGTCTGTCTGTGCCCTCAGCTCATCGGCTTTATTTACTATAATCCTTGTATTTAAATAAATACCCTTTAACACTGCCAAATTCCTCTGCTGCACACTTTTTAACCTTTGCTTCTTCTGTTGTTCACAGTCACTCGCTAATTTTCTGCCTCCTGTTCCCTCCCCTGAAATTGTCCTATCTAAGACTGCCCTCAGGTTTTTCTCCCCCTGCCAAACTAGTTTAAACCATCCCCAACAGCACTAGCAAACCTTCCTGCAAGGATATTTGTCCCATTCCTGTTCAGGTGTCGACCTTCAAGCTTGTACAGGTCCCACCTTCCCCAGAACTGGTCCCAATGCCCCAGAAATCTGAAGCCCTCCCTCCTGCGCCATCTATCCAGCCACGCATTCATCTGGTGTATTTTCCTATTTCTATATTCAGTAGCACGTGGCCTTGGGAGGAATCCGGAGATTACTACCTTTGATGTCCTTTGAGTTCCTAACTCCCTAAACTCAGCCTGCAGGACCTCATCCCTCTTTCTTCTTATATCATTGGTACCAATGCAGAGCACGACCTCTGGCTGTGCACCCTCGCCCTCCTAATGCTCTGTAGCCACTCGGTGATATCCATGACCCTTGCACCAGGGAGGTAACATACCATCTTGGAATCACGTCTGTGACCACAGGAACACCTATATGTTCCCCTAACTATAGAGTCCCCTATCACTATTGCTCTCTTGTCCTTTCTCCTCTGTCCCTGCACAGCTGAGCCACCCATAGTGCTCTGGTCATGACTCTCACTGCACTCTCCAGAGGAACCCACTCTCCCATCGGTACTCAGGACTGAATACTGATTAGAAAGTGACATGCCCTCTGATGACTCCTGTACTACCTGCCTTGACTTTCTTGCTTGTCTGGCAACCACCCAGTCCCTCTCTGCCTGTGCTCTCCTAAGTTCTGGATGACCACCTCCTGAAACGTGCTATCCATGTAGTTCTCTGCCTTGCGATGCACCACAGTAATTCCAGCCGCCACTCGAATTCCGAAACTCGGAGCTCAAGCTTCTGCAGCCAGTGACACTTCCTGCAAATGTGTTTGTCAAGGACACATGTTGCGTTCCCACATGACACAGGAGGCACATTCCGCTTGGCTGAGCTGCCCTGCCATTACTTAGCTTACAAACTAATTATTGCTAATGTAATAAGTGGAATAACTTACCAGTTACTTGTCAATCACCCTCTTCCCCTCGGCTGAAAAGGCAGAAAAGAAAAGACTGCAAAGAGCACCTCCTTCCCCTAGTCAGTGAAATCCCTCATATACAACTCACAGCCTCACTCTGTCCAAACATTCTAATTAGTAATTACTAATAAATTACACTAATTAAAAAACCTTAGTAGTACTAACCTTATCACTTACAAGGTAGTTATTTGCGGGTTTTTTTTAAAAGAACTTGTTGGGTCTTTAACCCCTCACCCATACCTGAACCCAAACCCCCCACCCCACCACCCACCCCACCACCCACTCTTTGCAGTTAAAGTTCCGCCAATAGAACTATAGTATGATACAGCACAAAAGGAGGCAATTCAGCCCATCATGCCTGTGCTGGCTTTGGGAGAGCTATCCAATTAGTCCCACTCTACCTGGAGAAATGTAGTAGCAGATTAAACAATGATTAATATCAAGCAACACGGTATAATTTTGTATGCACACTATTTAGTACAGCTATATTCACAGTGCAATTGAAAAGAATGTTGTCTTCTCCATAAAGCACCCTGCAATCTCACTTTGCATGAGATGTTGTCACTCACTGCAATATGGCAGATGTTGTGATGACTACTTGAGACCTGGAAACTTTTCTCTTGCACTTTCAGCATCAATTGCATGATTTTGTAGATGAATTTGGTGGGAAGTTGATGGGATCAGGTTGGCCACTCATTTTAATGAAGAGTAAAATCAACTTGAATAGAACGTAGAATTAGGCATTGTGTAATGCAGAGGGCTAAGACATTTCTCCCCATTCCTTTTCCGGCCAGTTAAGTTGAAATTGCCCACCATATTTTTGCTCACTAACAATTTATTGTGATGTTGGAGTCATATTGAAAAATGTGGAGCATTGACAATTCTGCCATTTGTGCTCGTTACCACAGTAGGATTGTTGTGCAATTGCTGTTTTCCCTGTCTCCCATTAAATTAGATCGAGCTCTTCATGATACGTTTCTACAACAGTTTCACAGAAATCAGAATCCCATAACATTCCTCTGAATATTTTCAATATTCCTCTGAATATTTTCAATATTCCTCAGGGTCAGAAAGCCTCTGAGCTTATCGACTATCTGGTTGTTGAATCTAGATGCATATAAAAACTGCTAAACTGCTATGTAGAGTCAAATATGAATAATTGTGCACATTACATTTTTTTTTAAATACTGTTGTATAATTGAAACTCATATTTGGCTAAGAACAGTAATTTTCTGCAAGAAGTGTTTCCCCAGTTAGGCTCTGGACAATTGTGCAGTCCTGTAGAGGGGATAAATCATAACTTAAAATGCACATCAGTACATATCTTGATATAATATGGAATATTGGCATTCCTTAGGAAAAGCAGTTTACTAAGGCAGCAGCAAATCTTAATTACACTCCAGGTAATTTGACTTACCATGAACAAGCACAGAAAGCATCTCTGTGCAAATACACCACTGTCAATTGTCTGAACTCCTTCTAACTGGCAGCAATTAAGGATAAAAATGGTTTATTATGACAAAAGATTTTTCCCCCAGCTCATTAAACATTGTTGTGTAATATTGTCCATTTATGTGTTCTCATTTCACCCCTATGACTTTCTAGTTTTGCTGATGAAACCTAAAGTAAAATTTACTTCACATCTCAGAGCTGTCCTCTGTTTCTGTTTGTGGAATATTTTACTTTGGTTGGTGTTACTGGGATTTGAAATATTTTTAAGGAATGTTTAACATAAAGCATGGAATGAGGAAAGGCGTTCCAGC
Source organism: Heterodontus francisci (assembly GCF_036365525.1). Classification (NCBI taxonomy): domain Eukaryota; kingdom Metazoa; phylum Chordata; class Chondrichthyes; order Heterodontiformes; family Heterodontidae; genus Heterodontus; species Heterodontus francisci. The sequence goes on from NC_090377.1 coordinate 87,740,626, forward strand.
CCCTCAAATGTGCATCTTTATCTTATACATATTGTTCTATCATGGATTTTACCCACATTTTAGTCTCCCAAGGACATTAAAAACAGCACCTCAAATAGATAGCCATACAAAGCTATTGAAATATTGAGTTTTATGGCAAGAGGGTATAGAATTTAAAATGCAAGGCAATGGTGAATTGATATAACACCACAGTAAGACCACAGGTGGAGTATTGTGTGCAGTTTTGGACTCTTTGGAAGGATATTGAGGTAACAGAGAAGATACAGCACAGACTGAACCTAGGTTGATGTCTGATATGCGGAAAAACTTGAAAAACTGAGTCTCTTTATTCGAATATAGGAGATTATGGGGTGATGTGATAAGAGTTGTTTAAAATTATGAAGGGATAGGACAAGTTTAATTTAGTTTAGTGATACAGCACTGAAACAGGCCCTTCGGCCCACCGAGTCCATGCCGACCATCAACCACCCATTTTATACTCATCCTACACTAATTCCACATTCCCACCACATCCCCACCTGTCCCTATGTTTCCCTACCACCTACCTATACTTAGGGCAATTTATAAAGGCCAATTTACCTATCAACCTGCAAGTCTTTGGCATGTGGGAGGAAACCGGAGCACCCGGAGGAAACCCACGCAGACACAGGGAGAACTTGCAAACTCCACACAGGCAGTACCCAGAATTGAACCCGGGTCACTAGAGCTGTGAGACTGCGCCACTTAGCTTCAAGTGGCTGGAGAGTCTAGACTAAGGGACTTTTTAATTATTCATTTTTGGTGTTGCTGGCAAGATCAGCATTTATTGCCCATCCCTAATTTCCCTTCTATTTTCTGAAAAATTCATAATACTTTAGTTTCTAAAAAATTAATTTAGCTACAGACTTTCATCCATTGATCTCTGAGCAAATTTACAGAACTACAATATGTGGATTTATTACGTTGAGCAAGCAAATTAGAAATGAAGGTCACTCGTGTTGTCTGCCATATGCTTTTGAGCCTGGAAATTCTTTTAATTGGACTCATGCCTCCATTTAAATAGCAACAATTGAATTTTATGCTGGCGCATTATGTGTTCAGATAATATCGCATGCAATCATTTTCAGGTTTTAATAGCTTGTGAAATACTTTATATTTTGGGTTTTGTTCAATGATAGTTTTATATTGAAGCATCCTTACTGAATTACCATTCCATTGTACTGTAGCTATCCATTCCATAATGATTGTTAATGAGGCATGTAATTCAAAGCAAGGATAATTAAGGAACAAATTAGTCTTTTGGCAATGTGGATTGAATTTCTGCAGGGTTCACTGGTGGAAGATCAGCAGAACCCAGGAAAAATGGAGCCAGTGAGCATTTTAAACTTTTTATGCCTTTTCTAAAGAGTCTCTGACAATCTTTCACCAAGGTTACAGTGAGGGATATGGAGAACACCAAGGAATTCCTCCCCCATTATCTAAAAGCATGAGATCAAAATATATAACTTTCTATTTATTGAAAAACGAAACTGCTTCCTGTTTGTTATTAGTGATCTGATGGTATGTGAAACTTATCCCTCCTCTGCACAGCTGGTAACCCAGTTGAAGCAGAGTTCTATAACACAGAAAAAATAATAACAGTAAAATAACTGAGGAGCTTGAACATGGAGCACTGGACTCACAAAGAAGAGAGACAGAGAGTGCAAGTTCAAAGAGCATGTAGAAATCAGCAGTCTGGATGAGCTAGATTTTTAAATTTCAGAGCCAGCCCCAGCTAACAAAGCACTATAAAGTAGAATGATGCTCTGTGTCAGGAGGAAAAGCTGCCAGGACCAATCCAGATGCCATCCAATCTTACAGTGCCAGTCTTTTAATCTCTCCTAGCTGAATGTAGAAATCTGTTTTCTAAATTTCAGATCATGCCGATCTAAAATTCAGTACATTTTTAATGTTTTATCTGACAGACCATACAATTTATATCTTAGCATTTTCCAGGTGTTTTTCTCAACATGCAAGTCAACGAATTTAAAGGAATTGATAAATAAGGCTGAGTACCAAATATGTTTATGGATTTTATGGTAGTTAGCCATTTTTCCATTTCTCTGAACGTTTGATTACAACTATTTATACACTAGGAGATACTTAATTGGGTAGCTTCCTCTTAATATCAGTTGAAAATTTATATGGGTCTGTTTATACAAGCATAATGTGACTCTCCAATTTTGCAGTCCAAGGCAATCACAATAAATTAATTCACACTTGGGGCTGGATTGTTGCCACAGAGGCGGAAAATAGAAGTGGGGTTTATTGTCGGGTCAGAAACCTGCCTCCGTGGGAAACTGATTAAAGTTATGTTGAACCTTTAATCGGTAGGAGGTGAGTTTCCTGTCTACTTAGAGCCAGTGGGTGTGGGAATGGAGGTGGGTCAGATAAAGTGTATGACTGATTTCAACTCCCCATGTCAGCCATCACTGAGGCTGCTGCTTGGGCAAGAGAAGAGGCTTTTGACGCCCCCCACCCTCACCTGATTCTAACAAATCTGATTGACCAGTCACTAGATGCCATGATGGCCATATGGGTGCAACTGATGATGCTCTGCACCTGGGGAGATCCAGCGATAGCGGCGAAACCCATTGCCCTCTGTCCCTGTGAGGCCTCGTCTGTCATGAAATGAATGTACAGTTCAACACTGGCAAAGAGGGCATCAGTGACCCAGTGACCTGCGAGATGCAGCCGCTTGTGAGATGCCCACCAAGGTCCGCAGCTGATCCTTGGAATGAGCCAGGAGCAAGAAGTTCAAGGCCACAGTGACTTTGACAGTTACTGACAGGGCACGGCAAGCAGTGCTGCAAGGTGTGACACCTTCGGCAATGAGGTCACAGATGTCTGTGAACATTTGCCTGGAGAGACTCAATCAGCTCCAGGTATCTCCATCTTCGGTGGTAGATCCTGTGTTGAGGGTAAGGCCTCCATTGCCTTCCTGTCCCCCTGTCTCCTCTCCTGTGCCCTCCTGCTGCTCGGGGTTCTGTTCTTGCTGCGGAGTGTGTTGCTCCTTATTGCCACTGGGCTCAAAATCTGACAGTCATGCCCCATTGCCAGCTGCAGCCTTCCTTATGAGCAGATGGCTGCCCTATTGTGATTGGCAGGCAGACACTGAGTGCCTATTCTACCTGCCACCTGCACAGCACCAAGGACACCTCTTTACCAAATTCCAAGTCCCAATTTACCCCGCTGACGCTCTTATGGGATGGGGTGATGCCCTGGGGCAGCCATGGCTGGATCTCCACTCTTTACCTGCTTATCTTCAACTGATCTGTTTCAGAAGAAGTGTAGCCCAACCTTGACAAAATCTTAATGAGCTTTTAAATTGCTTTACTTGGTCTCAACTGGGAGGAGAGCGAGGTTCCTATCCCGGCCTACCCCGACCCTGGTTGACATTGCCGGCACTGAAAAGGGCATCCTGCAACTGACACAACAACCAGCGCCAGTATTTTTGGGGTATCCCTACCTCCATTCCACCCTCGAGAGCCCCCAAAAATGCAGCCCTTAGTATCAACTATAAATTCATAATAAATATAACTAGAGTATAAATGGGGTTTATGGTCAGTGGAAAAAAACACTATAGATTACGAGAACACATGGTTTAGTTGAGCCAAAACAAACCTGTGCAACATGTCCTCATAAATTAATCCTTTAAGCCTGGGTATCATTCTCTGCAGACATTCATGCATAGGTCTAAATTTACCCTATTAGTCTCCTTCCCAGAGGTGGCAAGCCAACAATGAATATCTTTCTGACCTTCAAACTGCCCTGCATGACAAATGAGTTTCCTGACCTCCAAACTGCCCTACATAGCTAATGAAGCAAAAGCAGGTTTGGATCACCATCCTGAAAACACATCAATGAGAGAAGAATCCAGGCCATGCAATTCAGCATAAAGGCCATCTTCTAGTTGGGGGCTTCTAGTGCTTGTAGGATTCAGAGGTGTGAACGTGCCCTGAGGGAAAGCAATATATTGGGCCAGAATATGCTGTAGCAGTGTATCTAACAGCATCTGCTGCTAGTTAGACTTGCCTCTGCACCCTTCAGCTCACGTTTTTTTTGCCCATTAAGTTGCTGAAAGTGCAAACTGATAACAGCGCAGCAAGGGAAACTGACATCTGGGAACTGAGTGAACAGGACAAGCAACTGTGTATCTCCTTAACCAATCAGATTGATGGATTGTGAAATTAACAGCATAAGGACTGAGAAGGAACTGTAAATTAGAGTGAGTAAATTCAATGCCAAATCAGGTAAAGAGAAATAAAGAGAGAGGAAAAATTGGATTAAATGAGACAAAAAAGATACAGATAGGAAAAGTAAAAAATAGTCCGGATCTTGCTGTCAGTGGTGCAAGAATAGCACTCGCCATTCACTTGCTGACAGCTCCCCACAGAATTTCCACGGGTTTCTTAGCATAGATTTCATCTAATCTGGCGTCAATCCAGTACAGTGCCCTCGAGAGAAGTGTTTGAGAGAAAGGCATGAGACAGCAATCATATTCAACCAATCAGATTGAAGAATACACACCCAAGATGTGTAGGGCTGGATTTTAACTGGGGGTAAACAGGAGCTTTGGGACTGAAAAATCAGGATGGACACGCTCGCCTGGAAACCCTATGTCATGACGTCAGTTCCAGATTCTGTCAGCAGCAGGGAAGCTCCAAGGCAGCATTGTCACCACAACGTGGCAGGACTGCAATTTCAATTGGTGAACAGCTAGTTAGAATGTATTTGCATTGAATTGAAATCATTTTTATGGGGGGGTGTTCAGATTTAGGAAACGGTGCACAGAATCATGTGCCTTCAAATCCCTGGCTATTTAAAGGTGGCGGCACTGAAGGGAAGCCGCAGTGATGCTGCGGGAAGGCAACCATGGGGAGAAGTGGATAAGGGAAGGGGGGGGTATGCAGTCTATTGTAGGCCTGCGGTGCCGAGCTCTCTGCACAGGTGGGTTCACTCTCGGGACAAGGGTTGGCTGCGCGCACTTTCTGGTGCTGAGCTTTCTGAAAGGGTGGGCACTGAGGGGCATTAGCCCATATTCAGAGGGGAGTAGCAACAGGAAGATCCCAAGGCAAGTTTGTCTCTGCAAGGACAATGCATGGGAGGAGTAAATATCAACCACCGTGTGTCTCATACATCCTGTCTATGTGGAGGACCATGCTGTGCAACAGCAGCTCAGAGTGGGGGAGGGCCAGGATCCAGCTGGGCCCGCCTGTGAAGCTCCAATAGGAGAGTGGCAGCAGCCTGCCATCCACGTCAGACAGTGTACCAGACTTGTCTCAGCTTCCTCCAAATGTCTCAGCGGCAGTTTCAGTGAAGACTGCAGTTCTCCAGGGAAACTGTCACTGACTTCATCCTCCTGCTGCAGGACGTGCCGCGACCCATGGGCTTCAGTGGTTACCCAATGCCTGTGGCCCTGAAGATCACCGTGGCACTCAACTTCTCTGCATCTGGCTCTTTCCAGGGATCCACTGGGAACATGCGTGGGGTCCCCCAGGCAGCCACCCAAGGTTGCCTCAAGGGGGTGACCAATGCCGTGTTGAAGAGGGCCGGCAACCATGTACAGTGCTGGACTGACCCTGGCAGTCAGGTAGAGAAGGCCATCAGCTTTGGAGCCATCCCTAGATTCTCCCAGGTGCAAGGTGTTATTGAGTGCACACATGTGGCCCTCAAGGCTCCCACAGAGCAGCCAACGGCCTTCATCAAAGGAAAGGCTTCTATTCACTCACTATACAACTGGTCTGCAACCACCGGAGAAACATCTGCAGGTGTGCACCCATTTCTAGGGAAGCAGCCATGACGCCTTCATACT